>NC_089875.1:78429779-78729779 GCF_040182565.1 Anser cygnoides
CCGGCCTCCCCGGGGGGGCTGCAGGGGGTCCCTGGGGGGCTGGGGGGCTGATCTTGCCCCCAAAAGAACCGGGGAGCCGGCAGGGGTAGGGGCAGGGGGAGGGATGCTCGCTGCGGGGTGCCCGGGCACCTCCGGGGAGGGGATGGGAATGCCGGTGGCTCCACCTGCCCGGCTCCCCCCCCACCTAAATCCTGGGCTCGGTTTTTTGGGGGGGAGACGGGGAAATGCATCGCTGGCACGGGAGGGAGAGGGCTGGGGAAAGGGTGGGTGCTGAAAGCAAGAGGTCTCTGTACGGTGGCACCAGAGAGCGAGGCAGAGCTGGCTGGTAACGATGTAAATGGGGAAAGGGAGAGGCTCTGCCGGGGAGGAGGAGAAAGGGCTGCAAGGGAGCCGACTCCTTAATGAGCGCCTGCAATGCTCTAAAGGGCTTCGTCATTTTCTGCTTTTCAAGCCACGACTATCAGCATGGGGAAAAGAAAAATAAATAGAACTTTAGCAAAAAAATCCAGCCTTCAGAAACTGTTCATTACACTCTGGTAAACATCCCCTCGTGGTGAAATTGTTGGTGGAAGGCAGGGGAAGAGACCGCATCTTCTTCTAGTATAAGCAGCTCTCTAATTAATGAATCTGACAAACTGAAAGGTCTGCCCCTGGTGCCTGTTTCAAACGACTTGATTTCTTTTTTTCCTTTTTTTCCTTCCTTCCTTCCTTTATTTTTTTTATTTTTTAACCCAGTAAATATATTCGAAAGTATATACAGAATAACAGAGGTTAAACCCAGGCTGCCTAGGACTTATTTTAAAGTACATCACGAAGTCCACCCCTTCCTTTCGACACTGTATATTCCGATGCTGAAATGTGCATCAGTTCCCACAGCTTCGTAGTTATGAAACCGAAGAAACTTGTAGGTGTCGTCGGTCGGAAACCATTTTTTCGTTGCAGTCTGCGGATTTAACGCCTTTTTTTTTCCCCCCTATTCATTGTTTGTGCTATTAGAATGAAATCTAAATAAAATTATTCAGATTTTTTTGCCTGATCGCCCGTGGACCACTGCCCTCAGCTTCCCCAGTGTCAGCGTCTTGAAGTCTAAATATTCAAATGCGAGTTTAGAAGAAGCCGACGGGTTAACCTCAAACTTTCACACGGAAAAATACGCGCACACACATGTAGAAGGATTCTCTCTTCCAAAACTAGCAGGAAAAATATTATTTTTCTCTGACTATTCCCTTTCACGGCTTTTCTCATTTTTTTTAATTTTTTATTTTCGGGTAGTTGTGTGTTTTTAGTAAACTGAGCTCTTTAAATTATTGGCACAATGAACCCTGCTTAAAACCGGGTTTGAATTAAGCGGCTCTCAGAGTATCCGCATCCCAATAGCGCCGAGTCACCTGTTTCACAGTCGCGGTGCCTGCCGCATGGGTACCTCTGCCCGACCACGGCGATTTGTCACTACTAAACCCGTGCTTAACCCCGTGTCCCGAGGTATTAGAAGCCAAAATCGGGTGTGCGCACTCATAAGAGGCTTTCCCCCAGCCCGTGTCAGCCTGAGCAGCTCTCGGACGTGCGCAGGATCCGGCCCTCCCTTCCCAGCAGGGCCCCATTCTCCGGGGGATGGAGGAGCCGGTTTGGGGACGAGCCTCGAAATCCCCCTTCCCCGGGGGCTTTCACGCCGGGAACCCGTCGTTTCCAGCAGGGAACGTGAGCCCGGGGGCAGCGAAGGGCCGGCCGGTGGCCAGCCGGGGCTCCGGTGCAAGGAGAGCCCCGCACCCCGAACAGCAAAGGGGCGGCAGGCTGATGGGTGCTCCCCGTGCTCCCTCTGCGTGTGCTGAGCTGGGAGGAGGTGGGGTTAAACGCCGAAACCTTCGTGACCCAGAAATGAAAACCCTCTGAAATACCAGGCTGCTCTTTGGGGATGCTGCTTTGATTTGTTTTATTAAATGACTTTAAGTGCAGGTCGGAAGGAGGTGGCTGAAATAGCAACCCGATCTAGGAGTTGTCGCGATAAAGCTGATAGTTTTAATCACACCTCCGTCTCTTGTTATTTATCCTCGTATCATAAACTGATCTCTTTTCCTCACCTAATGAGTTTATCCTGGATGTTTATCCACACAAAATATTAAGTAGTTGCCTTTGCAAGGTTCCTGTGTGTATGTGTTGGGAGTGAGAGCACTTCAAATAAAAAAATCTCCAATACAAATCATTTCCCCCTAAAATATTGATCAAAAAAACCAGGACCCTTATGTTCAGATATTACTGAACAGCTGTATTTTTAATATATATATAAACATTATTTGTGGATACTTACTACCGGTTTGACATGGGGTCAGATCCAGAGTCACCACTGCTCAAGTCCACATCCCTCACTGGAAAACATAGCCTAAAAGACCACTACTATTGGAAAAAATATCAGACAACTGTCACGTTACCTAACTTGGTGAAATCATAACAAAGGCTTCCATTAGAAGTGACATAACATAAGCTGGAAGGGGTTTTCAATTCGACTTACACTTCTTTTGCAGTTCCCCTCTCCTTCTCTGAAATGTCTCACATTCTCGGCATGTTCTGTGGAAGCTTGATTAAAGTCAGGAAATCTGGTTTCGTACCACTCATTCATTTCCTGAGGGGATATTAAACAGAAGAGGACAAGCATGAATGCATATTGTCAGATCTGCGAGAAGATACATACTGTTTTCAGCTATTAGATGAATATGTAAACATGCAGAAAAACACGAGAGTATTGGTGACTATTCTTTGTGTACAACTAAGGGAAAGGGCTAAAGGAAATGTTGTATGTGTTACTGTGGAGGACCTATGAACAGAAACAGAATGTGCTTCATCCTTCACTCATTTTTATGCTATTTATAACATCTAGATAGGAAGAAGCACTTATTTTGTAAAAAAAAGAGTCTATCCGACTATCCTGTGTATATTTATATCTAGTGGTGGACTCGTTAGTATATTCAATATGTTTGTGATGGGTTTTATTAGGGGGGCAGAGAGGGAAGAGATCAGCAAGAGCTGACAGATAATTTCATCTCACAGATACGATGAAGTATAATTTTACCTGCAGGTTCTTGGCTGCGATTTTTTTCAACCTACATCTGACTGTCCCTCAGAGCAGCAGCCAGGTCCAAGGCTGAGCAGGAGACATCAGCACACACAGCAGCACTGCACATCTGTTTCATGAAATCTTCGTTTTCCTGCTTTGACAGAAACACACGGAGAGGACATGGTAAATAATGTGATGCTCTGCACAGCTCCTGGACGAGAAAGGCTGCAAAGCAATGTCAAGGGAAAAAAGCACTGCCCTGCCTGCCCCTCGTGATGCCCCTGCCCAAGAATGCACCTCCCGGCTGGGCCTCCAGGGAGACGGATCCGCAGCAGCATCCGCGTCCTTCAAGAAACACGGAGAGTCTCTGTACACGTCTGTCAATCGCCCCCACACCATGTAATATGGCCCCACGGCTCCGCAGCAGCCACAGGACTCCTGGCTGGCAGCGGGCATCCCCAGCACACCCCAGTCGAGAGAAGCCCTCACCCCTTTGGGGGCAGGACCCCCCTAAGCACTGGGAGCCCTCTGGGTGCCACACTGCAGGGAGGCTCTCCAGCACGGCAGGGTGTCTCTTTGTAGGGCAGCAGGAGGGCAGCTGAGGGGGGGAATGGGTGTCCCAGAGGGTCTTTGCTGCTCTCTGGGTTTGTGGGGCAGGATCCTCTATAGCTCTGTGCTGGCGTGCTGTGAAATGGGGTCAGGCAATGCAAGGCTTGTCCTCCTGAGAAAAGGAAAGTCTGGGAGAAGGGCTGGCAAGACCCTGCAGTGCCAAGTACTCCTGTTCCTGCAGTGTTATATAGCCCCTCTAGAGCCAGGTGCAGGGCAGGCTGAGCTGTCCCCTATGCCCTGGGTGCAGTGTAGCAGCAATACTTATCATAGCTACAGTAAGTCTCCTGCCCAGTCCCTACTATTTATTTCCTGCAACACTGCAGCATGCAGAAGCATAAATCACCAGCATGAGGTAGCAAAACACAGGTATCGAAGCAGAGCGAGTAAAAGGCAGCCAGGCAGGTAGAGAAGGATGGTGAAACAGAGATCCTTGCTTGACGTGATAAGCAGTAGCATGAGATCCACTGCAACTCTGGTTCTCTACTCTGCTGAGCGAAGCAATGACACTCTTTTGTGCAGTGGCTTATCTCTCTGTGCTGTCTCCTGGGTGCTGCGCTAGCTGGGTGTGATGCAGCTCGGGGAGGCAGTGGGGGCTGCGATCAAAAGGTACATACTGGCAATCTGGTTCCCCTCATTGTAGCTGTGACACTGAAACAGTGGAATAAGGACTTTCTCCTTTGCATTTGCATATGCTCAGCAGGTTCTGCAATGTCTGAATGGCTTTTCTGAGAAAGGTATCAGGTGAGAGAGCCTCCACAGAAATCCCACAGAACTCAACCTTCAGCCTCCACCATGTCTCTGCAAGGAGAAGTAAGGGAAATAGTCAGGGTACACAAATTTTTATTTCCTCACCCCTCACCTCACATTCCTACATATTAATAACCTCTCAAACCTAGACTCTCTCTAACAAGTCAAGAAGTGTGTCTCTGTCCCACAGTGAAGCCCAGAATTTGGAAACACCACTGTCTCCATCTTCTCTCATGCATCTTCCTTCTTCACGTCATAGCTCTTTATACAACTCCAGCATCTTAGCTATACCATCAGTAGCAGCAGATCACTGCACAGTGCTGTGGGACTGAACCTGAAATGCCTTTCAGAGGTACTTGGTCGGTCTGAGGACAACCAGTGGGTGCTTCTCACAGTTCCTGCTACCCAGAAGTTCTTGGTTTACTGCTCCCAGTACCCAGCCCCTGACAGGTCCAATGTAATGCCCAAACAAAGGACCCCTTGCATGCTGCTGGGGCAGAAAGGGACATTCATGGAGCATCTCTATCATGACAGAATAAAGACAGCATTCAGGTTCCTCTAGACAAACACATACAGGTATTATATATGTATTTGTATTTACATCTATGTACCTCTAGGCTCTTCTTTGCTTAACACAATACCAAAAAAAAACATATATATATCCATATGCATATATACATATACACATGAATTTCCTCAAAATACCCAGAACTTCATTTACTATGTTCTCAATGATTTGCTCATTGAATATGTAGAAAGTTCCTAGGTTTTCTTGAATGAAGCCGTTTCCTGATGATAGACGATGGTGCTGTGGGTTACCTTGCAGTGGTGTTTACCTGTGGCTCTGCAAACAGCCTCTCAGATCAGGTTCCTGAAGCTGAGGGAGATGTTTGAGGTGGTGGACGAAGATGGAGTGAGCAAGTTCACTACGAGGAGAACCCTTTGGATGTGCGGACAGCCAAGGCATGCTTACATTTTTGAACAAATAAGTTTTGTCAAACCATGCAAAAATAGTCTTCATGTGCTCACAGGTCTTTGACAACCATTAGCACCAAGCACAGTCTTCCCAGCAGGACAAACCAGGAATTACACCGCCTTGCCGAGGCTCTGTCATGTGGGTGCCCTTCTGCCACCACAACTGCTGATGGAAGCACGGAAGCTCTGACGACTTCTGTGGGCATGAGGACAATCCCTCTGCCGGGGGCTCATGGTGGCCTGGGGAGGCCATGGGGGTTCTCCCATGGTTTCCCATGGCTGCTGCCAGCTGCTGTCTGTTTATCCTGTGTCCAGGCATCCTTCCCCCTTGCACCACACTCATCCCTGACACTTGGGCTTGGGGGAGGAATGAGTACATACGCTCAGCTGCGTATGACAGTGTGGGCATACATGTGTATCGGGTGAGGAAGGAAATAACACCCAAAATACCGGATCTAGGTTCTGCCACGTTAGGGTTCCCATTAGGGGTGACTAGGTCAGCCTTCATTTTGCAGATTCAGAAAGCAGGTATAAGGCAAACAGGTTGGGGTGCAACATTAAATCTCAAGAGACTAAGAGGTCCATTTTACTCTGTCCACATTGCCACACAGGGCACCTGCCCCACCTGCCAGGCCCTGAGAGCACCCACAGCCCCCTTGTCCTTGTCCCTGTCAGCGGGTGAAAAGAAACAGAGTGTGAAAAGGAAGGGACAAAGGACGTGGGGCCTGATCCTTAAAATGAAGTTGCCCCAGAGCCTCTATCCAGATGAGGGTAACTCCGTCTCAGAGCAGGCCGAGCCCTGAGCCATGGGGACAGATGAGACTCGGGGACACACAGCTGAGGCGGGGACAGCAGCGGCTGAAGCAGCGGTGGCACTTTATTTATTTATTTATTTATTTATCACCCCCACGCAGCGGCTTCAGCGCTCCCCCAGCACCCGCCCCCCGTTCCCGGGCACCGTGCGGGGCGGGGGCAGCGCGCTGCCGGCCGAGGGGCGCCGCCGTGCTCGGGACCCGTCCCTCCGCTCCGCACCCGGAGCTCGGCGGGGGGCGGCCCGGCCCTGCCCGGCCCCGCTCGGCCCCGCCGGGCGGAACCTGCGAGCAGGGGAACGCTTCGCAGCGCCGCGTGTTGCCGCCCGGCGGCGGCGGCGGCGGCGGGCACGGGGCGGTGGCGGCGGCGGCCGCCTCCTTCCTGGGGCCGGCGGCGGTGGAGGCGGCGGGGCCGGGGCAGCGCGGGCCCGGGCGCCTCCCCACGGCTCCTCATGGCCGGCAACTTCTGGCAGAGCTCGCACTAGTGGGTGCCGCGGGTCGGGGGTGCCGCCTCCATTCATTGCCCGGACCGGGGCCGGGGGGGTGGCTTATGGGGCGTGTGGGGGCCCGGGGCATCCGTGGGGTGTGGTGTTTTTGTCCCTAGGGTGAGGTGTTTTTGTCCTGTGCGGTGTTTTTGTCGTTGTGGGCGCAGCCGGGGTTGGGCTGCGTCACCGTGTCTCGTAGCGAGCACCCTGAGGTTTAGTTGGGTGCCCAGGGGGCTGCTGGGGGGGGTGCTGCTAAGTATAGCCCCAGACCTTTGGGTAACCAACAGTTCTGCACAGTCAGCTTAATTTACTACAGGGAAAGGCTCATCTGCCCTTACTGGCCCCTGCCAGCGTGTTTTCAGGCATCTAACTCTGCAAATCCCAGTGAATGTTTGCTTGAGATGGTCCACGGCTTGCTTGAAGGCTGCTACCCCTTTAGTGCCGAGCCACAGTCAGTGCAGGAGAAGCTCGATGTAGTGTTCGTAAAGAGTTACTGAAAGTGTTTTCCCTCCTTGTAGTTTACAATGGATTTTGGATAAACAAGATCTGTTGAAGGAACGCCAAAAAGACTTGAAATTTCTGACCGAAGAAGAATATTGGAAGCTACAGATATTTTTTACTAATGGTAAAATTGTTTTTATTTTTATTTCTGCCGTGTGTTTATATGTTATCTGCCATGTCTAAATGCATTTTTTTCATTTAGAGGATGTCATTTTCTTTATTATTTTACATATACTTCCCCAGCACACTTTAACTAAGAGCCGGACTGTTGACAAAGCTGTTCAGTTAGTTGTACTAACTTAATTTTAAAAGAACTTGAAGACAAACTGGCTGCATATGTAATGTTTTAACCCATGGTAGAACAAATCATGGTACATTTTCTTATTTTGAAGAGGTTCTTACCAAAAACGTAGAAGAAAGAGAAGCAAGCAGAAACTGCTAAGCTAGCATATTAAAGGCTCAGCGACAAGCACTAATGCTCAAACTGTGCTCCTTGAGTTTTTGGTGGGTTCTGGGGTTGTGGTGAGTATTTTAGCTGATGTGTGCTGTCCTCTTAAACAGCACGGCCCGCAAGCTTGTTATCTGCGTTTAGTTATGTTCTTTGAAACTTGCACCACAGCCTGTGTCTTGCCTTGTGACCAGTTCCCAGCAGTGGGTGGCTCTCAGATTGCGCAATGTTGTCTACAGCCTGTTCTCCCAGAGAGCTGGGGCTTGTCTGTGAGGTTATCTAAGACTATCCTGCAAAGCATTTAAATGGATGGCTGCATTGGAGCATATCAGATTACACGGGCACTTAAACTCTTTCCTGTGCAATTGTTCAGTATTTAAAAAGAAAAGGTCTCCCTAAGAGAAGGATGTTGCAAAGTAGTAATTTGTTTGCAGGCAGCTATTTAAATATTTTACATAGCAGTCCTTTAAAGTAACGTTTATTTTTTCAGCTATCTGGTCAGACATGCTTGAGACAGAAAAGTTAAGTGACTTTGTCAAGGCCACTGCAAGATCTTTTGTCTGTATGGAATTGTAACTGTGAAAGATACTCATCGTAATGTCTCTCTTAGCTGTTTTAAATTGAGTATGCTGCAAATCTGATTGCTGTTGACATGCCTGTGTTACTGCTTATACAGGACCAGCAAGTCAAGCTAGCAATGATATATCTATTTGATAAGTTCCTGAAACTCCTTGAGGTTAAAACAAAGCATCATAGCTTCCTAATGCAAAAAGAAAAAGTAGGATGCTGATATTTCTAAAACTGTATTTCTGTGTAATTTTCACTAGTATTAATTACGAAACAGGCCTTTTTATGTTTCATTTTAGCATTTTTCTGGAGTAAACAAAGGTTTACAAAGTAGATAAGTTGGATTCAGTTTGTGGTTCTCAGGATCTTTTTCCTTGGCATTCCTTTCCCGTCCTGAAGGAAGAGTTCAAGACCTATGGTAGCTGGAGAATGGCTTTGCTGCTGTCTCCTCTGCACGTGTGTGAACACAGCAGACCCTGTAGGGGAGTGTGGTGCTGGACCAACACCTTTTCTGTGGCCATGAGAGGCACCTGCGTGGAGAAAACAGTCTGGAGCCGCTCGGTGTGGTCGGGAGCTCATACAGCGTTTGCTGTGTTGGAGCCCTCAATATGTGCTGTATCTCTTCACCTGCCTCTGAATCAGGGGCTCTGCTTTGGATATATAGAGCCTCTCCCATGTCCTACATTGTCTAGGTATGGCTGTGGGCCATGGCGTGACTTGTAGTGTTCAAGAATTCTGCCCCAGGTTGTTCTCCAAAGAAACTGGAAAGTTACCCGGAGAGAGGCAGTTTCTTGCTGCTTTCCCATTTGGAAATGATTGCTGTAGATTGGCAAGTGATTGTGCGGCCATTAAAACTGTAAAGAGGGAAAACTCTCATCTTCTAAAATAGTTCAGAAAAGAGAAATTAATGTTGACTTCTGTCTTTGGGTTACAGAGCTTTTAATCAAGTTTTTGGCTGAAAAGCATATTAATCGATTTCTCTTTTTGGTTTAGTGCAGAAGCTGTGAAGTTTGTGGCATAGGATACTCAAGACATTTGGATTTGGAACAACATTTTTTTACTTTAAAAAAAAAAAAAAACAAAAACAGCAACCTGAAACTAGTTATTTTGTAAACATAAGGGAATAAATAACCCAATAGCTTCTTTAAAAATATTTCAAAAATGAATTGCGAGTATTGGAATTTTTCCCAGCGTATAAAAGCTTCCATTTCATTAAGTCTCTCTAGGCTTTTGTCCATTTTTTTCCCTAAACCTCACTTGATTTTTCTCTGACAGCAGATGGCCTATCTGCTCCTGAAAATCCCATGGGAGCGAGAAACATATTTGGAAAACTCTGTTTCGCTTGATATTTGGATTTTTCTGATGCCCTAGTATTAGGACAGCTTTTTAGCCCCATCATCAAATCAAAGAGAAAAATTCTTTCAAACCCCCCAAGATACACTGATAGATATTTTAATGCTTGTGCAGACACTCTGTTCTGGACTTGACCTCTTTTCTGGCAGTGTTGCCTCTGAGTCCTACGGTTACTGGCAAGCTGGTCTCAATTTGGCATTCTTTATCTTTAGGAAAAGAGTGATATGACATAGAGAGGGACTTTACAAGGCTTTGAGTAATCATAGTGGGTGACAAATTAGTTACCTTTCTGTGTTTAAAAAAAACCCCAAACCCGATGTTGTCAGTGCTGGTCAGGATGATTTTCTCCTATGTTGATTTGTTTTCCAGCCAGCTTTGTGTTTGCATGTTTTAAAATTTTCATTAAAAGGGAGTGTAGTGTGTACCGTGGCTATTTCCAAGGAGGAAGGGATGGGAAAGAAGCTGGACCTTTAGAAATTCTTGTATGCTTAAGTGGAGGCTAAGTATTTAGCAATTACTGGTAATAGAGTTGTTTGCTTTTCCCATTGATGGTTGCTGCCTTGGTATTGCTATATATACGCTTAAGTGTATATATACGCTTCTATTTTTATATATATAAAAGTGTGTATATGCAAACATATATAAAAGTGTGCATATATATATGAAGTATGTATACTTATAGTTAGGTGTATATTAAATGATCATTTTGGACATTCCAGACGAGGGAGGAAAATAAGAAGAGGGAATCTTAACACAGCCAACCGAGCCTTGCTCAGAATAATGGCTGTGAAGAAGTATAGGGAAAATAACAAGTAACAACCTTATGTTTCGCTCTGTCATTCTCTATATCCAACCCCTGCTCTTAATCCCAGCTTGATGCATCTAATTTGCTTGGCACCTTTCCTTTGCCTGGGAGGCCAAACAAGAGCTACCTGCACAGATGACACCAGGGTTGTTTCTTGGCCAACTGGCAGAGGACCACTGTGATGGAGCAGCTGACTGCATCCTCAGGTCTCCCACCCCCTCTCCCTGGACTAAATATGTCGTTTCTTTAACACCTGCTGCCTCTGCCAAATTTAATGACCATGTTTGTGCTGGCAGCTTTAGTTGTTTGAAAAAACACATCCATTTTGCATGGCCCAGAAGAGCCATAGAGTTAGATTTCAAGCATTTGGGTTTCTTTTGCTATAAAATGGAATACCCAAACTTTACCCTTTGAGATTTGTGTTGTCATCTTCCTAAAGGTCATGCTCACTTTGTACGTGATGAAGTCAAGTAACCGTCCCCTCTTTTAAGGTGTCCGCAAGCCTCAAGATCCAGTAGTACTTCTTCACCTCCAGGTCTGTAGGTTTACAGCAATGTTTTCTCCTGGAGTGGTGTATCTGAACTGAAGGAGAAGGCTGTGCTGCTGCTCCTTAGAGTCCCCAGCACTAGTTGTGTTTTGAGATCCTTTGCTATTCGGTGTCAAATTGTTGTAAAAACTCAATTCAAGCTTCTGTTCATTTTATTTTATTTTTTTAAGTTATCCAGGCTTTAGGTGAACATCTTAAATTAAGACAACAAGTTATTGCCACTGCTACAGTCTACTTCAAGAGATTCTATGCCAGGTAGGACTGTTTATTATGATAGTACAAGAATAAAACATTTGTTAGGCACATTTTGGTAGCCCTTTAAAATTCTGTATTAAAAACAGTGCCACTGTTGTTTTCTGGATGGTGTAAAGCTTTTATGCTAATAAAAGTTAACTTAAGCTCTGCTTTTCAAAAGGAAGTGTGGTGCTCTTAATAGATTAATCGTTCTACGTGTGTGAAACAACATATTATAATTTTGTTATAACGTTTCAGATATTCCCTAAAAAGTATAGATCCAGTATTAATGGCTCCTACGTGTGTGTTTTTGGCATCCAAAGTAGAGGTATGAAGTATTACAATTTTTTAATGTAAAATTATGTGATGTATAAGAGTGAAAAAACATTTAGGACTTTTAAATTTTTTTTGTCATTCTTCATGCTGTGTGGGTTGAAACCTTTTTTTTTTTTTGTATGGATTTCTATAGCAGTTCAGGAACAGGAGACAGAAGGCCCCTTCAATCGTATTATTTAGTATTTGATCTTTCTCAATTTTGTCTGAATTACTAACACTGAAGGGCCTCTGAAGATTTGAAGGAGTATTTTAAATGTCTGCTTACGTATTTACACGGACTATATCTTAAATCATTCAGTTTTGCTTGAGTGTCTCCTTTCTGGTGTGTTTTTCCTTATTTATGTTTACTCAAACTTTAAAAAAGAATTAGATTTTTTTCCCTAATTGTCTTTTTAATTAAAAGCATGTTGTAGCTCATACGCTATCTTTGGGAAGGAACTGACTTGTTAGGATAGTGGTAAGAAGGCCTCGATCCTCCACCATTAGGAAGTCCACTTTAAAGGTGGCCAAAAGTTAGCATCAGCTAGACACTGTTCCTACTTTTCTGTAATGGAGGACATTTTTGGGGAGGTTGAGAAGTGTCTGCGTGGTAGGACAAAAAAAAAAGATCAAGCCTACAATATGTTAGCATTCGTGAATTTCATGGGGGGAACTCAAATACCTAGAAGTAGTCCTACTGAACTGATGTTCATATGTGATACTGCTGTCTATACAAATATTGTGATACCTTCCAGTGTTTGGAAGAGAGAAAGGAAAGGAGAAAGACAGAGAATATTGGAGAAAGTATTTTTTTTTATCAGCCTGTTAATTAAGCCTTTAAGAAAGTGCAGTGCAGACATAACATATATATAGAGATTTACCTTGTATTTTAGAACAAGTACTAGAAGATAAGCGTAGCCTTCCTTATGCTAAGGCTTCTGCAAATTTAAAGGGCAGCCATAGAGGTAATGATTCTGCTGTGCACATCTCTGAAAGAAAGTTTTAAATGGATTTTTTTTGGCTTGCTGAGACCCTCTGTGGAGAAGCTAAGGTTTCATGGAAACATAATAAAAAAAGGTAGAAAATGACAGGTTTATAAACATGATTTTCTCTTGAAGTGGGATGGGAAAAAAGGCACATGTTATTGAAGCTCCCTTGTCTATTTTATATGTAGGACGTTACCAAACTAATCTTCAGGTATTGTGGCTTAGTACCTTTTATAAATGTTTACTTTTCCTCATTCTTCATAACTCAAACAACAAAGTAATAAATGGAAAAAATCTCTTTAACTAAGATCATGTAATTTACTCTGTTAACCTTTAAAAAGAAAAAGAAAAAAGGGAAGAATGAGAAAGGGGTGGGGAAAAATGTAATACTGCACAAAGAAGGCCATTATTTTAATTTGATAACAATGTGAATAAGTGGTATTTCTGGTGGTTCACCTCACTTACCGTTCTTTTTCTTCAGGAGTTTGGTGTTGTTTCAAATACAAGGTTGATCTCTGCTGCTACTTCTGTATGTAAGTATTAGTGGTTTTCATTGTACTGTGTTTATTAAGTCATGGGTGGTTACATGTTGACTGCTAGGAGCCAATTAAAGCTATTTAGCATAAATAACTTCTGGTTTTAAATATGGAATCAGAAGGCTCCTTTATTAGTTTTGGTTGATTCTGGTTGGAGCTTGTGACAAGCATAAATAAAAACAAAATAATAAAATCTCCACCTGAGACCGTTAATAAGTAGTAAATTCGTTTCTGAACTGCTCAAAGATAGAATTGAAAACTTAGGTCTTTATTTGTCTGTTATAACGGGTATGTTTCCATGGAAATACCTGTTTGCAGAATTTTTACTAGGCTACACACCTTCTAACACTTTAAATGCTTTTTAACCATCATAAAATTAGTCTTTATACATGATACTTATTTCTAAATGTACATTTAAAAACCTAAATATTGTTCACAAAGTTAAAATGCAATAAAATCGTACTGTAGTTACTTAATTTTCTGTCTTTCCCACCTGCCTTATATTTCCCAGTTCCTGTAACTTGCATCTCATCCATCAAGTTCTTGAAGTGATGGCTTTCTTAACTAGATGCAATAATTTGACCCAGAAGGTCCAGCTACTCTCAGTAGGCTGTTTGTCACTATGCTCTTCAAAATGTAGGTCAGTGCTTTCAAAATCACTCTTAGCTGCTGAGGGGACAGGTGACTGGCTGCATCTGTAGCTTCCGCATGCATTAAGTGTATCAGTCCATGGGGCTGGCCGTATGACAATTCCACCACCAGGAACTGAAACACATCTTCAGTGCCAGCTTGACCAAGACCAGTACTGGATTTAGCAATGAAAGCGCTATTTTTACAGCGGAAGTGTCTCAAAGCACAAATCTGTGTGGCTTTTTCAGTACACGAATGCATTTTGGCAGTACAGATGCATTTTGGCAAATATGCAGCAGTTGATTTTGCTTTGACTTCTACTCTTGAGCCATGCTATTTCTGAAAATCCCAAGGCTTGGAATCCCACAGAAAATTACCCTCGTGGTTCTTCCTTCAGATGGAGAAAATCCCTGCGTGCCCCACTGAGCGATCTGCATTTCATGGAAGTGGGGACAAAAAACGATGGGCTTTTTCCTAGCATTTATGTGTCTTTTAGTCTACCTGGTCTCCCTATACCAGAGATGCTTTATCAGCACACATGCATTTTTTTTGGAGGCCTCAGTACAAAAGGAGAAAAAAGATGAGATGTGACAAGTAAAAGGAAAATAGCAGTACAAACTGACTAGCATAGTAGTGGTCGGTTTGCTTTTTGTTAGGTAGAAATGTTGGAATTGGTACCACAGGCTTCCTCTGTAAGGAAGATTCCTCAGATTGGTTTCTTGCAAACTCTTCAAAAACTTCTCTCTCCATTTCCACGGCTGACTAAAAGGACAATTCCATATGGTTGTCTCCAGCGTGTTTTGTGGAAACAAATGTTTTGTATCCATACTTTCCCCTCAGTTTGGTGTTTACTATGCATTTCTTTAGTTTGCGTGCTTCTCAAGAAGACTGTTTTATGCATTCTTCTCTGTCTTGAAATAATTAAAATTTCCAATCATCAGCCTAACCTTTCTGTCCTACAGCAAATATTTTAGCAAAGTCCACCACAGGTCTAAATGTTGAAATACTTTTTATCCAAGTGAATTGGATAACCTTTTTATCCAAGTGAGTTTTATATGGATTTTCCAGCAGTAGTATTAATTCATAATTGACTGTCTGCCATTAACATCCTGGAAGTGCATAGTACTGCAAATGTTTGATGTTACCTGTTTGTCTTTGGAGAACATGGACTTAAAATAGTTTTTACATGTTTCACTTGTAGAAATCTCAAATCCACATCTTCAAGTATATTTAAGTTTATTTTGCTCGGCAATCTAATTTCAGATCACTCTTTTGCTGCTTAACATAATTCTTAATGGTGCACTGAATACCTGTTCTCCTTGTAAAATGCACAAGGATAATTAAGTATCTATATCAGGAATCATCGTAAACTAGAAAACTGAGGATATATTTGAATGTTCTCTTGAAGACAAGATCGTCTTGAATTGTATCATGTGCCTAAGTAGATACTTCTAAGTGGGAAAACCAAAGTAGAGAAACACCCTTGAAAAATCTCATAATCCAGTCCCTCGGACATATATTTGCACTGTGGTGAATTGACTTCTTGCTTTTAATTTGAGCCTTGTTTTTGCATATCCAACATTTTTACAAGTATGTGCATACAGGATCTCTTGGCTGGGCTCCTTCCCACCCAGATTTCCCATCTTGCTTTCCTAAGTCTTCATTATATGGTTTAAAATCTTGCATGTTGAAGGATCAAGTCTATCTAAAAAATCCGTGAAAATTCCATTTGGGTTTAGTCTTGGAAGAGAGATTGGAGAGTGATCTCTAGATTGGAGTGACATCAGTAGGTAGGCAGCTACGTGAATGATACCTTGCAGGAAGTTAGGTACCCATACAGCTAGAGGCATTTAACCAGAAGATTTAATTGTGCCCAGAGCATTAGACAAGTGTCTGGCTGAGTACTTGGGGAAAAAAAGTGGGTTTGGGGTGTATTTCTCTTGCCCTTTCAGGATCTTAAATCTTATAATTTAACTTTTCTCTTTTAAAACCAAACATTTTCGTGCTGCAAGCAGTTTTGCTGCCAGTTGGATTCAAAGGGCGCTGTGTAGATTACTTATTTCTCATTCTACTAATTAGAAGTATTAATTGCATCACTTTTAACATAATGGTTTCTTTTTACTGTAGTGAAAACTAGGTTTTCGTATGCCTTTCCGAAGGAGTTTCCTTATAGGATGAACCATGTAAGTATGCTCTACAAACTAGAACTTAATCAAGAAAAATTAAAAGGCAAGTAATTGTTAGGAGGAAATGCTATCCTTTCAAATTCTAGGAAGGAAATATTTTCACGCTGATATGTCGGGTTGCTCATAATCTAACCAAAATTAATTATTAGAAAAGGTAATTTTGAAAGTACTAAGTCTTGTATAACCTCCTTTCCTTAAATTGGTGAAAGGAATGCTATAAAGAGAACTGAAATGACTGAGTGACTAAAATACCAATTTTTATGCAGTATGATAATAAAAGAGATTTAACTTTTTTTTAAATCATTTTGTTTACAAGTGCATTGCTCCAGGGAAGATAAATAGTCCATGCACCTGGGATGCTTCCAAGCTTGCACATTCTGTTAGCCTACAGAAAGCAGTTTTATTTCTGCCTGTAAAATGTAATGGCTTTTGAAAAAGTTTTTATTTATTATTTAAAATTTAAATTTACTAGTGGTTTTCAAGGCATTCTCAGTCTCAGTATTAAAGAATTCTGTAGACTTTCTTGAGACCAGTATTGCTTTATGCTGTAGTATTTTGAAAGTAAATGCATCTATTTATTCATGTTGACTATGACAAGTGCTACTTTTTTGTGATTTTGCTTTTCACCAAACTTAGAAAGCCAAATTATATATCAGAATACAAAATATTTGTAAAATAGCAGTGCAATTTTATCACAAGCACTTAAGATAAAGTCAAATGAAAATATATTTTGGAGTACTTTTCCTGTAGCATAGTTGAGTCTTTATCTTGATATAACTAATATATCACTGCCTCTATGGAAAAGGAGAGTTTTTCTTAAATTGCTACAATTGTACAGAATATTTCATATGAAATTAAATATGAAAGTACATGAAAAGGTGATTTGGCATGTTAGTGGCGTGCTGAAAAAGCTCTAATTCTAGGAAAGGATTTCTGTATTTCTTTTAAGTGCTTATAAACTGGGAACAACTTTCTGTTTGGTTCTTAAAACAGATCTCATCTGAGTACTGCCAGTAAAGCAGTCTTTGATAGTAATCTTGATCTAAATGGTTCAAATGCATTGCTATTATGACTGGGGTTCATTTATAATGGTGGTAAGGTAATGCCCGATAGTAGTTTGATTTTTGCTTGGTTTTGTAGTTTCCTATGAAATGCAGTCAGGAGTGTTGAAAATACAGGTGTTGAGAATTCCTGTGCATTCATGATGTTAAGCTGGATGCTATTAATTCATTCTGCCGTCTGAAACATGCTACTGTTTAATTGTGATTTTTACTTCCTTGCAGATACTAGAATGTGAATTCTATCTCTTAGAATTAATGGTAGGTGAGGTCTTCTGTTTTTACTGCCATCTCAGTTTACTCTTTACTTATTTAAAATGTTTTGAATTTTGTGCTATGGAATATGTATCGTGCTGTCATTTTTTCTTTTTTTCACACCAATTTTAGAATGATGTTCATGTAGATCTAACATGTACATTTTCAGCAGCATGCCATAATAACTGTGCTGTCATCTGGGCTGAGCGAGGACATTTTCAACAGTTTGCATTGAAGTTTGCATTGCTCAACAGAAATAATGCAGATTGTGGGAGCAGTGGGGACGGGGAGCGTGTGTCTCTGTGTCCTAGTGTCTGGAGCACTACTGGGAAGAGTAAACCCTAAGCACTTTTTTTCACCTCTTTTTTTTAAAAGAGAGGAAACGGTACATTACAAAATTCTAAAACAGAGAGTAGGATGTTGGTGTCCTTACTTGCTCAGATGAATGACCAGTCAAGAACATAGAGTTGTATTCCTGCTGTGTTGAATGTCTACTGATTTTATAATCCCTTTTTAGATATCCTGCTTAGATTTAGTTTTTGATACCCCTGGTATACATGGCACTAGCTCTTGTGTTTTATATATTGGAGTTTCACCACAAGTAACTGCATTTACAAAAAGTTACATTTTGGGAATTAACTTATTTTCCCAATATGCTATGCAATATATAGTATCTGTAATAACTGTCTCTCAGTGTCCAGCTTTTCCCTGTAATATCCATGCAGTTGACTTCTTTCAGTGAGTTATTCCTTGTTGTATACATCAACCTGGGCCTGGAAAAGAAGGATTTCAGGGCCCTGGTTTTTTTTTTTTTTCCTCTTTCCAAACCAGTGTCAATTATTTTGGCATGCTTTCTGTGTATGGTATTTAGTGACAGACTGTTTTCTGGCAGTGTTTTTTATTTCCAAGTGGGAATTACGGGTTTGTAAGCAAATGAGGTTTCACTGTGCTGCAGATGTGGCTTTCTGTGTCTCTTGGGGAAAAGACATTGACAGACTGGCAACCATGCTATATAACGGTATTCTAGAGAGAGCAGTGCCCTCATTATAGCAGGGTTAGGTGTCATAATGCTACTTCAAAAAATCAGTAATTGATTTGTGAATCAAATGTCTTTAATGTGAGCTGACAACATATTCTGCGTTGTAATCTTAGCTTTTATCCCGTTGATATTTTTCCTAGGACTGCTGTTTGATAGTGTATCATCCATATAGACCTTTGCTCCAGTATGTGCAAGATATGGGCCAAGAAGACATGCTGCTACCTCTTGCATGGTAATGCAGACAGTGATTAATAATAGTGCCTCCTTTCAGCAAGAAAGCAAGTGTTGAACAGTTATGCTTCAGAGGTGGTTAAGCAATAACAGGCTTAATATTACAAAGAGTACCCTAGTTAACCTATGCAGGTATATGTTACTGGATTAAATTATTGTCCTTGTTGTCTCTTAACTCTCTCTAATGGTTTTAAATTGAAATGGTCTAGTTTTTATTATTAGACTAGCTCTAATAGCACAGGTTTTTATGCTATTGAATGATGACTATGAGTAGACAACTTTTCTTTCTGTTAACGTCTGCTTTTGGTAGAAGTAGTAAGTTGTTTCTTAACTAGGTTAAGCAGAACTCCTTAAATACTTTGTTTCTCAAATACAGATAGTCGATAAAAAATATTGCCTTTATGTTTGTCTTAACTCGCTTATTTGTGAAATGGGGATAGTTATTTTATGGTATAGGTGAACACCCTCTGCAGAATGATATTTGTGATGCTATAACATAGTGCTTCCAAATAAACTTCTGCTGTGACTACAAGGAAAACAATTAAAGTCTTTATTAGATTTTTACAAGGGGAGAGATCTCAGCTGCTCTATTTTGCCCTGCAGACTTACTGTTCCTGCAGTTTGGGAAACTGACAAAACATTTTAAAAATGACAACAGTTTATGAGTCTCATAGTCTAAAGGTGAATTTTTGCTCTGTTTTGCACAGGAGGATAGTGAATGACACATATAGAACTGATCTTTGTCTGCTGTACCCTCCTTTCATGATAGCTCTAGGTAAGTAACACAAGCAATATCCCTGTCTTGTTTAAATGGATGCCTTCTGTACGCTGTCTCATAACAAGTGTTCCTTAGAATGCCCTCATAAGCTTCTCCAGTCTGTGTTTCATACAGTAGTGACAGCGTAGTCTTGCCATTTAGAAAGTCTTGAAGAAAAATTGGATAATTAATCCAGAGTTTTCTCTGTTGAAAACTGGATGAGGTTGTTTGCAGAGGAAATGAAGAACGCTGAACTCCATAGTATTTTGCCTGACATATGATGTTTCTAAATGTGTTGAGAGTGGATTTTTGTTCAATATCCATGTCACCTGATCTTTGCAGCTTGCCTACATGTGGCCTGTGTTGTCCAGCAGAAGGATGCTAGGCAATGGTTTGCTGAGCTATCCGTGGATATGGAAAAGGTATTCTTTTTACCTCCTGCCACCTGTTACGGACTGACCAGATATGTTCGCAGTGGTTATAAACCAGTCTTGCATGTGTGTGATACTGACTTGAACTTCATTCAGCGATCACGTTACGCACTGTTGAAATTAGGTAGGAGAGAAAAGAGGTTAGGTCATTCGGTTATCACCCTGCCCTGAAAGTCAAGACTGAAACGCTGCATAATGACAAAGTGCTGCTGGTGGTGCCATTTTTCAGACTGAAATATAAAACCAATATCCCATGCATTTTTTTTGCCAGAAAAAAAAAATCCTGGTTTTTATCATTCAACCTTGAATGATACTCTAATTTTAAAATTCTAATACAGGTAATTTTCCCATTCACCTTTCAGTATCTTGCCTACATGTTGTTCTTATTTGCTCCCTGTCAATATATGTATAAAACATTCTTGACACTTGCAGGATGACAAGGACTATGACTTTAGTCAATGTTAAACGAGGGCATGCCAAGATTATTCAAATGATTTTCCTACTATTGCAAATTTCATGTCAAATAATCCACTTCATAAATTTATCAGACTTTAAGGTGCAGTTGTTCTGATACCAATAATATTCTTCAACTTAACTAGTTCCTTTTGTCTTTGGTTGACTTCCTGAGTGCATTCATCCTTCTGTAACCTTTGTTTAGCTCAGGCAAGCAAGCTATACTTATACTCATTCCCCTTATCACACCGTGTCATTCTGCACATCTTTTTCAGTCTGAGTTTACCGTTTTTGAACCTGAGTGTCCAAAATGGAATAGAGTATTTCAGATAAGACTTACTATTGCCTTCTGTGCCCTCAGTTATTACACTTTATGCCACTGATGATATCCTGGAATTGTATTTGTATTCCAGAATGCGTCTTCAAATTTAAGCAGTGTGGATGCTATGCTGAATCAAGATCTCTGAATTACACTGTCATGCATGCAAAAGCAGAGTGATAATAGATTGGCAGCACAGGAGAAACTACCTATATTTGACAGATAAGGTTACCATAAGCTTGATATTAAACATGTTTGAATGTTTAAATGTCCCTGTTCTCATACCAATGATACCTTTTTTTTTTTTTTTAACATTAACACACCGGGGACCTCTTAGCTAACTGTAACTTTTGTTTCAAGGATAGATAGTGATCTAGCATTTAATCAAACTCCATGAATTAGGAAAAAGAAAGCCTACTTTATTAATTCAGTGAATGGTGAAACAAGTCATGAACCAAATATTGTCCACCTTTTGTGTAGAATATTGCATTAGAAATTTAGTAGGAAATTAATATAGCTGAGGTGCAGTAGATAGAAAGCTTCCACACTGGTAGAGAATATTTGTGTGTCTGGAAACAGAATATGAAAATTCAGTGATTCTTATTTTAAAGAATTTAGATACTTCTTGGCTCTATTTTTGGAAGTAAGGGACTTAGACTAGTGTTTGTTTTTTATTTATTTATTTATTATTTACACTGTGTCTCTGATGCATATTGAATGCTGATGGTCATTAGATACTTAATTGGTAATCTGTGCTTATCTAGCTGTAGTCGTGCTGCCAGGTGTCTGTATTTTCCCGGTGGCATGAAGTATAAGCTGTGGCAGTAGAAACAAATAAATAAAAAAAACTTTCAGCTCTTGGGACAGGAGAAGTGGTCAATACAGTGGGAGGGAGGGAGTGAAAGCATTGAGGCTTCCATTCACAATTAAACCAAAAACTATTTACAGAAATGGGTGATTACCAGACTGGGTTATACGTGAGATGGGCCTGTTTCTGATATGAAATTGCCGTTTCTTAATTTAAGTCTGGGGCATAGTTAATTAACTACACACTTAAACTGACTGTGATAAATACAACGTCGCTATTGTGTCTGACCTTAAAATCTATTTTCTTTCAAATCAGATTTTAGAAATAATCAGGGTTATTCTGAAACTGTATGAGCAGTGGAAGAACTTCGATGAGAGGAAAGAGATGGCTTCTATTCTTAGTAAAATGCCTAAACCAAAACCACCTCCAAACAGGTACTGTACTTCCATATACTGTACTTAATGTACCTTTCATACGGAAAAATCTGGACTACTGTCTTAAGCATGCCTAAATGTTTAATTTGAGGTATAGTGTATGCTTTTACAACACAGCCCTTTCTGTTATAAGTACACAGTCTGATTGTTCAAGAGCTAGTGAGAAGCAGAATGTTTGCTGTTTTATGGAAAGCGTTAATGTAATTGCAGTGTGATCAATACAGCTTAGCAAATGAAAGAAACACCATTGTGAGGCCCCGTGGAGGGGCCTGATTCTTTGGAACAGCGCCTGTTTGCTGTCAGAGTTAATTACTGTGATTAAATATTGCTATTAGGAATCTGCACGTGCAAATTCCTATGCATGAGCTTATGTAATACGAACTATGAAATGTTGATTTCAGAAGTAAATTCAGTGTATTTGAACAGTAATTTCAATATGTTCCGATGCAGCTATGTGCTGAAATTATTTATGCATGCTTAGAATAATCTTTGCATTTTTAGTGAGGCTGCACAGAATATCTTAATCTATTTGCATATATCTTTATATATTTTCCTTCAGAAGGCTTTTACTGCTTCCAGAATGCTGCTTTTTTTCATTTGAAAAAGGCAAAAATGCAGTATGATATTTCTTTTTTGAAGACTTTTTTCTTTTTTTCTTCCTAACAGTGAAGGAGAACAGGGTCCAAATGGTAGCCAGAACTCTAGTTACAGCCAATCTTAAGACATTCCAAAGAATTTCTTTATGGACCACTTTGACTCGAGACATCCTGGGATCTTTCCTGTGTTCATGAAATGGACGGAAGGTTTTAGTAACATCTTTGACAAAGAACTTGAAGAGTAAATAGCTTGTTTGTGTCAAGCATTTTGAAAGCTTTTTCTTTAAAACTGTATCATTTTCTCTGACGCTGGAGTAAACGTACTAAGATTTCTCAGTGTAAGGAATCAAATTTTAAACCAAGCTGCAAAAGATTAACACTATCCACTCAAATAGTTCATTACTGGTTTTGTTTGAGAAAATTGTAGCTTGCCTTTAAAGTGAACTTTTTCTAAAGAGGCAGTAACCTTGAAACCTAAGTGTAACTATATTAATGACCTGTGTTGTCTTCATTTTGTTGGTGACTGAAGGAAGATAGTGCACTGTATGTTAAACCTATCCATTACCTAGAGTTTTGTTGATTTTTTTTTTAATTTTTTTTAAATGAATCTGGATTCTGTAACCAGTGAAACAGCAGTCCTTCAGAAACAAAGCCTGGAAGAGTCTGCAGAGAATGTTGTTAGAATTCTAATGAAAACTGCAGAAAAGAAATTCAGTTCCTTTTTGGGGTTAGAAAAATGCTTGTTTTATTCAGTAGATATGTCTGGATGTTTTTGCCTTGAAGCCTAGTAGCCCAGCGTACCAGAAAAGTGCAATATGTATAGTGATTCTGCAGTTTTCTTAAACATTTCAAGTGTTAGGAATTAAAAAACAAAAACCACCAACATACTTTGATTATTTTTTTTGCAAGTAAACGTACTGTATAGTACAATTGGAGTATTTTACAAACAAATACAAATCTGGGTATGATTGCTATTTTTTATTGTGGATTTTTTTTTTGTACAAAAGATATACACTGTTAGTCTGCCTTCACTGTTAGTGTGAATTTACGTGGCTCATTATAGAGGTTATTTAAGAGGATCAAGCTTTTGGTGAACTTCATACTGGCTAATTTTAATTGTGATTTTTAGGAGCAACTCTTTAGAATAACTGAAATGGGATTCCTTGGTTAACTGTGTGCTGGAGAAAATGAGATTCTTTCAAACAGAAGGCCATATCCTGTGTTCCTTACTCAGGCAGATATCCCACTGAAGTCAGGAATTGGCCTACATCAAATGTAACAATTTTTAGGTAACTTTGTTTCTAAATAATTTCTGTACAACTTCGTTTTGAATGAGAATGCCGACTTGCCCAAGTATAAAAATTGAACAATAAAATAAAGTGAAGTACCATTGTCGTCCAGCTTCTCTTTCCCTGAAGCAACACGTTTCACTGGTTTAAAATATTGGGAGTTCCTGAAAACCCTTGCTCTGTGACGTGTCATGGTTCAAAAAACAGATCCCTTAAAACAAAACAAACAAAAAACAACATACAGATCCTGGTTTTGTAGATAATGTCCTTCTGTAATTGGCTGGTCATTCACAGATTTATAACTTAAGTGTATTTGTATGTTTACTGTGATGTTGAAGGAAATCTGTTAAAAGGTGATGCTAACGTGAACAAATTTAATTTCCCCCCATTTAGACATACCCGTCACACAGAAACGTGACTGGCTTAAATTTTTAAACCCAGTCAGTGACAGCTTCATAGGGTAACTAGATAAAGAACACACAAACTTCTCTAGGCAAAAAGCATCTATGCTTGGGCTTGAGTTTGTAAGACAGAACCACTCTTCAAAAGATCCAAATCTACCAACACACGCAAAGCCTGAAGGAACTATCAAGCACTCTCACTTTAAATGAGAATAACCTGGGCATGGTATTACTACCTGCTTATCCTGTTTTATCCTTTTCCTCAGATGTATGTTACTGGTTGCTGCAAAACAGAAAACAAAATGAGACGACATGGTGTGACCCAATATAACCATTGTTAATGTTTTGTTGACAGTGTACTTTCAGATGTTTCCAACAAACCCAGCTGTAGTAACAGAAAGAAGCGTTGGCCATCTATGACTGAATCACGATTAAGTGTAGTTGATTAGATCTCCCTGCTTTGTTCGTCTGTATGCTGAAGTTTGGTGGTGTGGTCAATACAGCTAGGCACGATTAATTACACATTTTGCTTAATGTTTTCAGTGTATCTCAAATTTTCCATACAACCTGACCTTAATGATTTAAATCAAAAGGCAGCATTAGCCCTGGTGAGGCCTGGCAAGACTCCGCCAACAGTGGGCTTCAGTTGCATCTTTGATTATGTGCCCACAGCACTGTGAAATTGATAGTCTAGGTCATGTTGAACAGGCAAAATTAAAAGATTGTAGGATTTGGCCAAAGCCAACAAATGTGGTGGCATCTGTTACTCCTCCCAATCCTATCTGAAAAAGATGTTTTAGAGTAAGATAGCAAGAATTGCAGGGTAATTGACTGCAACAAAGTAACACCCACGCATCCTGACATTTTAGTTTCATCTTACTTCCATTATTTATCAGTTAAACTAAACCAGTATTTTGGAAATAAGACTTAATTCTGGTTCTTTACATAAGCTTTTTTTTTTTTTTAATGGATTGGAAATAAGATATTGCAGAAAACCAATGATACTTTGAAGAAAAATGCATTACTCACTATTATGACAGCTTTGCTACTGGGTTTCTAATTATTAGAAAAGACGAGAAAACAACCCTCCCTGTAAGATAGTCAGGGCAGCACAGTTAATGATTGGCTGTACCATGTACAGGTGCTCTCTAGAAACAAGTTGCGTAATTTATTGGAAATCAAATTCTAACAACTAGTTACTTTCTCTTGCCTGTTACCTAAGCTTGGTGGGGTATATTTTTTTATGTCCCTTGCTGTCCATGCAGACTGCACTGTCAGAATAAAACAACTCTTAAGATAAATGAATGTTGCAATACAGATGAGAACAGAATCAGAAATGTTAATTCCTTTTTCAAGACATCCTGCCTAGTCCTGGATTTCTGTGCTAGGAGCTAAGTTTTCTAGAGGCCAGAGCAATTTAGCTTTGCCAGCTCTTTTGAACTGCTAACAGCGTTAAAAAAAATCCTTAGAATTATGACTATGCAAATTTATAGGTGTGGAGGGGGTGGGTTTGTTTTTTTTTCATGTTTAAGACATACAAATTAATGTACACAGAAGGAAGGGAGTTAAGTAACTTCCTTGGACACCTCAGGTGTTCCAGCCTAAGATGACTACATCTTCATAATAATAACTTCAAATATAGGCAAGTTCTCACTTGATGCTGAGCTACTAAGGGAACTGAGCAAGTTGACTGAATGCTACTGCATCTTGTGCACAGCAGCAGACCGGTGTATATAAATGGATATCCTTTTAAAATAGGAAATCACACATCTTGAACAGCAAGCATTCTAACAGCAGGGCAGTTTCTCTTTGTATTTTGTGACCGGTATTGGAGTTTTGGCCTTGCAATCACATAGTACAAACCTAAAACTTTGCTACTCTATTTATAGCCTTGATAACATCAAATATTTTAACATTATAAATATACATGAAGAGTAATAAATCTGTGCTTAGGACAGTTACCCCAATTCCATTAGAATAGTTAAACTACAGTTATTCTAAACAAACTGTCCAACACAGTTATTTGGAAAGGATAACTTTATGTGTACTATCATCATTAGTTTAAACAGTCATAAACCAGATCATACAAAATTCTTTTCACATACTCCTAGCATCATCATAGCACAAAATAAAAATCAAACAAATTTAATATCTGTTCATGTCATACTCCTTAAATATAATTTTAATCAAGCCATTATGTGCATTACTATTTAAAGGTAAATGCCCATTTACACAAGAAAACAGAAGAGGACTGTATTCTGAAAGTTGAATGGAGGTAGTTTAAATGCTAAAATCTACAAAGCATTCTGAAGGTAGGGCAGGGATGGAGGCAGTCATCTTCACTTTTTCTCTGGAAGTTCACGTTTTGCCCATTCCTCAAAGCCACCAGGATAGTGCTGAACTCTGAAAGTTTGCAGAAGATAGAATGTTACTGAAGACTCTTCCTCATAAAGGTATGTAAAAGGACAGGAAAAAGAAAAAATAGAGAAAAAAGCATACAGAAATTCTCTGAAATGAAATACACTAGTACACTGTGCAACCAGCCAGATGAGTACAAGGAACGTCAAACACTGTCTGCATCCAAGTAATGTATTCTGTAACCCGTTTCTTCCAAATGACACAATGCTGGAGATCAAATACCAAGCAAGTAGTAACAGCTAGAAACAGTTTGCTGCCTTTTTTTTTTCCAAGAAAAAAAAACGAAACACCTCAATGCAGTGGGAGATTTGCATGACATTATGCCCAATACTTCAGATGTTATGAAGGTCTTTAATTCCTTGCACACTTACATGTTACATAGGCCTGACATAAACCTGTGAAAAAACAGCCTTGAAAAAACAAAAACCCACCATATGAAAAACGGGTGATAAAGGATATTTTGCACATATTTAAAACAATGTATTTATAAAACAAGGGCATAGTCCCCTACTTTTGACTACAATCAGCAAGGATATTCCAATTCTTGATTTGCAATTTAGAAAAAACCTATTTTTCAAATTCTACCCATAGTCTTCAATTCAGCAAAGCACCTTCTGTCATGGGCATAACAATTCTACCAACCCAATGCTGCTCTTGCTTTCACGCTATCAATCTCGTTGTCTTTTTAGCTAGTCCCTTCATTATTTTATACCTGGCAAATAATGCACTGCTTTACTGAAAGCAAATGCATATTTTGTCTTTGGTGAACTCTACAGGTGAAACTGCAATTCTACACACAGTATAGTTTCATAAACTATTTAATATAATTTAAGATTCTACTTCTACAAAAATGAGCCTCTTCTACCTTTCCAATCATCATCCTGCACGTCAGAACTAGTGTTTATGAAGCTGTACAAGCAATATCTCGGCAAGGGAGACATAAGAGGTTGAAGAACCCTTCAGCATCAGCGTGGTCTTGCAGCATATGGCATCACCTGCAGCATATAAGCAGAGTTGCTGTGTGGTCGCTTTACAGGACATCTCACTTTCCCGTAACACCAGACTGCATCTTTCAAGGTTCAGTGGAGACATAAGGAGGTACTGTTTATAAGTTGTCTAACTCTAATATTAATCTCTTTGTTCATATTCCACATTAAAGTTTTTATCCATACCCGTAAGAAGCTCAAAGAGAGTTGTAGTTTACTTACTGGGGGAACTCGTATTGATTCCGCCCTTACACAAGGAAGCCATATGCTTACCTGCTGAAACCCAAGGACGTGGCAAAATTTAGTGCTTGTTTGCTTCTTGATCCTGCAAAGCAGGAGAAAACCACATGGTCTGACTTGGCAGGCATCTTTTGATTGTATTGCTCCCTAAAATCCGTTGGATTCATTTGCAGAGCTTCCACTAATTCGTTCACTGCGAAATAAAAAAAATAATAAATAAAGTCTCACATATTCTCTACCCACAAATAAGCTTACATTTTAAGGTTTCAAATTCCTCTGGGAAGAAAAAAAAAAAAAAGTTTAGTCTCCCAGGGTATTAGACACCGTTTAGCACAGCTTCTCCTTGCATGTCATCACCGCTTGTCCACAGACCGGGCCACCAACCGGACAAAAAGAGCAAACGCGTCTACAGAGCATCACGAACAGCTTACGCGGTATGTTGATGGAGGCCGGGATCTTCCCGTATCTGTCAACCTCCCACCTCTCCCGCACATCTATGTGGACGACGCTGGATTTTTTCAACTCTTTGAGCTCCTCGTAGGAAACGCCGCGCTCCCCCTGGGAGCAGAGGCTGCGGGAGGTGCCGCCGACCGCCCTGGGCTCTGCAAGAGAGGCGCAGCCCGTGAGCCCCGCGCTCCCTCCCTCTCCCAAGGCAGGCCACCGCCGGTAACAAAGCTCCCCCGGGATCCCCCCGGGGTCCCCCCGCCTCACCGGGCGCCGCCCGCCGCCCCCAGCGGCTGCCGCCGGCCGCCCGGAGGGCCCGCACCGCCCGGTGCCCCCACCAGCCGCCGGCCGCCATCCGCCCGCCCCCCGCACGCAAAATGGCGGCGGCCCCGCCCTGCCCCGCCTCGGGGCGCCCTGCCCAGGGGAACCGCGCCGTGCCCGGCCGAGCCCTGTCAGCACCGGCTGTGGGAGCTCGTCCCCAGCTCCAAGGGCTCCGTGTGGGATACGCCGCCCCGAAAAAAGGGCGTTTCGACGTGCTTTCAGCCTGTACGTACAGTGTGCTTGCTACGTACTGGTGATGCCAGTCTAAAAGCGACCATGCTGATCCTCTCCTGTCATAACTACATTTTGAGGACTCCGTCGTTGGATGTTCACTAATGAGAGTTTTCTTTCTCAAAAGGAGAACAAAAATATTTCTCCGTGCCGGAAAGTGTGACAAATCGAAGCTGGCACGTATAGCTGGTTCACTAGCTGCCCTTCTGCCAGCCTCTCCATATGGCCTCCACGACAGACATTTGCAAACTGTCTCTTTGAAGCAGTATATCTATATATGAGTCGAAGTTTTATGTGTTTTCCGTTTGTAACAAGATAGGGGTAGATAGAATACCCCCTCTTCTGAGTTATCTTTTACTACATATTTTACCTGTTGTAAAATAATGACCAAAGCTTCTCTCCATTTACAGCATGTGTTGCTGTGAGGAACTTAAACGTGAGCTGTGGTGTGTCACAATGCTTTTCACATGAAATGCATATTCATATAGGGTCCTATTTTTATAAATTAATTTATGGCTTTAATTTGACCCTGTTCACA
Source organism: Anser cygnoides (assembly GCF_040182565.1). NCBI lineage: Eukaryota > Metazoa > Chordata > Aves > Anseriformes > Anatidae > Anser > Anser cygnoides. The sequence goes on from NC_089875.1 coordinate 78,458,811, forward strand.
CACACATACACATAGAGAACACACTAGCTTGCTTGCAAAAATAGGAACAATTCACAGGGCATCTTTTGCAAGATTTGGTTAAGTCAGTAGGCAATGACTTAATGAACGGATAGAAGAGAGAATGATGAGCAGGAATATTCCAGTGAACAATCCTTGCTACAGTATCACATAAATCACTGTTGCTAATAACTCTTGCCCATCTTTTCTTCTGAAGCAGCACATTCTATTCTCCTCTCACCTATGGGGTATTGCCATTTAACCTCTTCTCAGCCTCTTCTCAGCAGCTTTCTTCATTTCACCTTTTGGGACTATCTCAATGTCTGTACAGACTCCCACACTCATACTTGGTGGCTTCATTTGCCAGCTGACTGTTTAGTCACATTTACCCTTGCATGTTCTGTATCATCATCTTCTCATATGACTTGAAGTCACCATTGATCAAAGGTAAGGTTCACAGACCTAGGCTTTCACCAAGTGTCACTTCCTTTCTGATTTTTCTATTACTATACTTTCTTCTGACTATCATCTATTTTTTTTTTCCAACCAAACTGTCAGCCTTCCCATACATTGGCAGTTCTCTTTCCCACAGCATCCTTCACCATGCTTTACATATCCCAGTTTTCCCAACATGTTGGAAGTCTGTGCATAAAGACTTCTGTCCTCACTCTGCACAGGATTCGATCCATTTCTTTGTGGAAACTTCCTCATCTTTTCCACCTCCTCTGCTTGCCTTCCCTCTCTGCCACTGTCCTGATATTCTTCTACCTGCTCCAGATATTCTCTTGCACTCAGTAAATATATTCCCCTTTACATCACACACTGTTGCTCTGTGTTCAGCTTCCCTTCCTTCTTTCTTTAACCTTTTAATTTTTTTATTGCTCTTGCAGTGCAAGAAGTCTTTAACCTGTCCCATGAAGACGAGGAAGAACCTCCTCGATCCAATTTGTTTCCCAGTTATTGCTCCATATTCTTCCCCCTTTACACATTCGATGAACGTGGTGTTCACAATTAAGGCCTGGTGCTCATCTGTTACATGCCCTGCAGTCTGCCTTCTGATCCTTGTGCTCAGTGGTCACCGCTGTCATCACAGTGCCTAAAGAATTCCTCCTACCGAAATCAAACCCTGCTTGGTCTGTCAACCTCTTTCAACAATACTGTTCTTGCTAACTTGTCTTTGCTTGGGCCCATGGCTTCCGTGTGGTTCCCTAACCATTCCTAGTCTGTTTGTTGGTAGATCCACTACAGGTTCTCCATCCTTGTTTTCTGGGGAGTCCCACAGTAATGCTCCCCTTCCCCCCCTTTTTTTCTACTCCATGCCATGCTCTAGGTGGCCCTGTGAGAAACTAAGTTGTGTTTTTGCAGTAGAGAACTAATTTTCTGTATTCAAAGGTAGATGTGTAGTCATAACAAGGAGAAATGCCAAGTAGATAAGTGGACAGTAGAAGGCCTCACTGTTCCAAAATAAGGCAGAAGCTTGAGAAAAAGAGGATGAGCAGTGTGAGAACAGTAAAACAAAGATCACAAGTTCTCAAAACATAAGAAAAAAAAAAAGGAAAAAGAAGAAATTAAAGGGTTGAAGAAAAAAAATTGTACATATATGGTATAGAAGAGCATCGAGTAGCTTGTGAACCTGTAGTACTCAGCCAATGAGGAAACAGGGGAGGTGATCAGGTGTCGGGTATAGGGAATAAAAGGTTATGATTTGTTTACTAAAATGCGCTCCCAATTGGCAGGATGCCCGCCATTGCAATCGCGAATAAAATAGCTTCACAGAAGATCCCGTCTGAAGAAAATTGAGATTTTTCTCACAGCCCTGCTTGGGCAGGGGGGTTGGACTAGACGATCTCAAGAGGCCCCTTCCAGCCTCAGCCACTCTGCGATTCTGTGATAACGGTATTCTGATAAAACGAAACTCCAGGTCGTTACTTCAGACTTGCCTCCTGTCCAAATAAAGGTGCCCCCCGTGATGCCCGGACACGTTCTGGGGTTTAGCCTGAAGACCCCGTGCGCTGCACACCCGTAGCTCAGCCTGGGATGTGCTCTCACTCTCACCTCCCCCTGGAGCTCGCCTGAGGCGCACCGTCCGGGGACGACCCTCGGTGCCCCGTAACACCCCCATCCCCGGCCGCCGGAGGCAGCTCCTTCTTGCCCCACACCCCCGCACAAGCCTCCCCATAGCGCTGCCTGCCCCGGGCCCGCTTCCCCCCGGTTCTCCCTTCCCTCCCTCCCTCCCCTCCCACCGCCCCGGCCCGGCCCCCTGGTCCCGGGCGAGGCCGGGGGCGGGCCGCGCCGGGCGGAGCGGAGCGGCGGGGAGCGGAGCGGCGGGGCCCTGGCTGCGGCCCAGCTTCCTCCGCCGCTTCCTGCCGCCGCTCCCTGCCTGCGCGCCCCGCCGCCGCTCCGTGAGTGCGGGCCGAGCGCGGGGGGGACGCCGCGGTCGGTCTGGGGCCGGGGCCGGGGCCGGGGCCGGGGCCGGGGCCGGCTCCGCTGCGGAGCTCGGGGCTTGGAGCCCGGCAGCGCACGGCCGGGCCGGGAGGGCCGAGGCGCCGCGACATGGCGGCGGCAGCAGCGCGGCCTGCGGAGCCGCCCGGGGACGGACGGGGGACGGGGGGGAGGTCGGGGACCGGCGGCGAGCCCCGGGGGCCGAGCAGCCGGTGCCGTGCGTGTAGGGTGAGGCTCCCCCGAGCGTCCCGGTGAGGGCTGGGACGGGACCGGTGGCCCCGCAGCTGGCCGGGCTCGGCCATACGCTGCCTTCGCCTTGCGTTAGCAGGCACGCGTTGAGGTGGCTGTGCCGTCCCGTGTCACCGGGCTGGCATGCCGGGTCCCGACAGCGCGGCAGATGCCAGCCCGGTGCCGCCTGCTCCCTCCGAGCCTTCAGCAGCGTGTGCCGGCGGTCGGAGCGCAGGGACGGCTCCCTGGTAATCCGGGTTGGCTTCCCAGGCAGCGACAGCTAGCGTGGAGCTGGTGGCGATGCCCCTCGTTCGTCAGAAATACGGTGCTGTGGACCCACAGCAGCAGCTCTGCACGCTGTGCCTGAGCTCGTGCTTCGGTTTGTGATGCGTGGATTTTTGTAGGGCTTCAGTCTCCGGCTGTCTGTATGCTTTTAGGAGTTCATCCTGCTCTTGCTGTAGATCCGCTGCTACTCGCACAGTTAAACAGGATATGTGTGTGGCTGCGTGTTAAACACAGAAGTATGAGAATAAAGATGTCAGGAAAGCAGAAGCGGATGGCAGTAACTTCAAGTGTCTTGCTGCATGATGTCTTTGGCTACAGGTGTCTCAGAATTCCATTAAACAGTCCTTTTATACAGGAAGACTCATGTTTTAAAGGGTTCCTTCCCGTCTCATTTTCACGCGTTTTAGATGGAGGTATAGTAGCGGCTCACACATGTTCCAGGTTGATAGCAATTTTACAAGGTATATCCTACTCTGCAGCTTACTACAGTTGTAAATATTTTGTCAGATTTCTTCATGAAATATTGAAGAACTGGTATTCTGTAGTTTTGTTTCCGCCAACTTCACAGAAATACAGCTGGCGTCTCCCAGGTTCTGTTGTGAACATCAATCGTAGATCAAGGACAAGTTGTTCTACTTTAGACATGTCATCAAAACAAACTGGGGCAATTTGTACCTAGGAAGATGATAGAATGAATTTTTTTGCTCTCGGCGGCAAGACTTTGACTTTCAAAAAGCCCAGGCTAATTTTTTGTAGTCCTTTGTTTTTATCTGTTTTACCACCATTAATTAGTTAACTCCTGCAGCTTCCAAAGTAGATGGAAGGCTTTGCATAGTCTTCGTCTTCCTGGGATCTGCTCCGACTCAGCCCTTTAGGCGGGGGACTGCATGAGTCTCTGGCGCTGAGTCTCTCAGCTTAAGTATTATCTTGGGTGGGCTTCAGTCTATCTCATGCAGTATGCCACAACCATAGTTCATTTTCGTTACTTGCTATTACTTGACTTAAAAAATAAATAAATTGGACTTTACAATGTCTTTCCAGTTCATCCTTTGCTGGTACTGCCTTTTGTTTTCCCTTATGACACCTTGAAAGACTCTTTTCCCAGTTTTTGTCCTATGGCTATCCTGCCAGGACGCTGAGAGTTCAGCCTATTCTCCAGCTGTTTTGGTTGTTATTCCCTCAATTTTTCTGTGGTGACGGCACTCTTTGCATCATCGTTCATACCATGTGACTGCTTAGTCTGTCAGCCGACTGCCTTTTCACATACAAAGTTTTCATTTGCAGGCCAACATCATTACTTACAAGCTATGGCTCTCTTTATGGTATTTATTTCACTTTTTCAGGGATATCTGTGAATGTGTGGGAAAATCCATGTTACACCATGAACACGTCAGCCCATATGTTTTTCCCTCTTGGCGTGTTCATGTTTTTGACAATATGTTTAAAGTAGGATAGAGAGCATAAGCTAAAGTTGGATTTGCTTTATGAGTTGGATATTGAGAGGAATCCCTGAATTTTTCCGTAAGACACTAACAAAACCTTTGCTATAAAGTGCCAGCAAAAATATGTCATCAAAGAACTACTCCTTTATCCACTCAATCCTTGTGTTTACTTTAGTCGTAAAGCCGGCTAAGGGCTCTTTCTGTTCCTGTTTCTGGACACATCTGGTTTCTGTTCATCATTAGAAGTAGTTTTTGTGTGGCGAGTGGGTTGCAGTAGCAAATACAAAGAGGATTGTGTAGGATGCAGACATGAACATTAACAGACCGTGCGTAGCATGGACAGATGAATAAAGAATGATTAATAAAAGTACATAATGCTATGGGATGTTTAATCTCACTTGGAAAGTTGTATCCAGACGGCTCCGTCTCACTTCTCGTGCGAAAAGTACGTGAGTGTCTCACCCTTTTAGGGCTGCAATACGATGTCAGGGCTGGCGTTTGAGCTCTAGTGATGGTGTAGGATGTGTGATGTGCCTTTGGGCTGGGAAATCTTGGAGATGACACTTTCAGAATTTCAGATGACATTTTCCAGGGGAAGAAGTGTGGCTGCCACTACCAGTCAGGAGTTCTGGTCCTTTTACTGCTCTAGCAGGCAGCGAGGGCTTGTTTGCCGCAAAGGTTTTGGTGGCCGTCAGAGCGCGGAGCGCCCCGGCCCGCTGATTGATGACACTGCCCAGTTGCTGACCATGATGGATGCGGTTCTTGCTGGGGTTGTATGACATTTGATCTAGTAGCGAGCAAGCCAAAATGCCACAGGTAATGCTCTGAACAGACATCCAAAATATATCAACTTGCAACTTGCATCAAAACATGTGGCAGTTCTGCAGTAGTTACAGAGGATCTGGCATTTCTGACCTGCGCAAGTCTCGTCTTTTTCTACTTTCACAGTTAGAAGGAAGCTCATAAAGCCACATCACAAATATGCTACAGAGCATCTTGACCTTTTGACTTAATCTGCACATCTTTTCTGTTCAACAGCCCTGTGTTTTGGTGGTAGTCTGCTCTTGGCAGCTGTACAGTTCTGTTAAGATACATGAAAGCCCTGTGCTAGTTTTTGGAATGCTAGATTCTGTGTTCTCTATTGCTCTTCCAGTCCAATGCAATTTTATTTTTTTTTCATTAGCAACATAAAATTGTATAATTTTAATTGGAAAGTTTGAGTACAAATGGTAAGTTAGCTGGAATTTAGCATACCCCAGCTGAAAAGAGGAATTAAGGTAAATGTATTTGCCCCAACTCTTTTCAATTCAGATGCCCACTGATGAAATAATTAACACTACTGGTTTCACAGTTAATGACCAGTCCTACTGGGAGAGTATTTCCCATATCCAAAGTAGTACCTGGAGACCATCTGGAGACCCGTCTAGCTATATTTCATAGGGTAAGCATGCTTAGATAAGCTAATGGTTATTATGCCATTTTTATCTTACCGTTTGCATTCTAGTAATGCAAATATAATCCTCCCAGTTAATCATGAATCAGGAAAAATGTTGTGATAAGTATTACACAGATCAGAACAAAAATACGGCTCTTGCCTGAAAGAGCTGGCACCCTAATTATGAGATGAGAGAAGAAGTGGGTCTCGCCAGATGGAATGGAAGCAGCGATACGGCAGCCGTCAGGGTGGCAGGCTATTCCTCTGCCAAGCTGGTGGTCTGCTTCGCGCTTCTTATAAATACCGCAGCAAAGCTGCAGCGTGGGGAAGCGCACCGAGGTTGCACGTTTTGCAATTTAGCAAGTGAGCTGTGGGGTTGTAGGAGGAGGGACCTAACCTCTGCGTCGGGTGTGCAAGGTGGGAATGGGTTTTGAGGGGTTCAGGCAGTGCAGGCTGTCTGCTTCTCCACCTCTGCTGCAGGAGGATCCTGTGAAGAGGAAAGACCTGCTTATTTTTTTGCCCAAAGAAAAGTGAATTCAGGTTCATTCTGGCCTTGTATCTTCTGTTGGTCCTAGCTCTACTGAGTTTCAGTAAGACATAAAACTTAAGAAATAATTATTAACTTTAAGAACTATACCCAACTCTTGGTAGTTTCTAAATGTATACTTTACTAAGAGGGTGCATTTTTGTGTTAAATACAGTCTATTTCACGCATACCTTACATTAAAAATAGACCAGGCATGCCTTAGGTTTAAGTCAACAAATTTAGCACTGGTATCTTAGGTTGATTTTTGGCGCTTCGACAAATTTGAAGCTTTTAAAATTAGGTAGGCAGATTGTTCTGCTGCTTTTGAAGTGTTTTGATCTTTCTAGAAAGCTGGAAATTAGCAGTTACACTGAGGAGCTTTTGATCTTAATCAGTTTTTTTGTAGGCAGGCTGCCATTAGGAGTCTTTTAAAAAGTAAGTAAACCAAGAATAGCAAGTGGTGATGATTACAGTTCAAACTCTTGTATGCTGAGCTCAAAGAGTATGAACAAGTTTGGCAAATACTAGTTCTTAGTTTTGTATTAAATGATAGTTTAAGTGGAAGAGGTTCAGCTCTTTCTATTTATATTCTTTATTTTTTTTCCATGAAACTGAGTAATTTTTAAGAATTTTACTGTGTGCTGAGTAGAGATCAAGGTGAAGGTAACATGCTGGCTGAACTCAGCTTTTTCTACCACAACAATCTTCATTTATTTATTTATTTTTGGCAGGTTGATTAGACAAATACATTTGGCCCGTGACTTGATTTTGTGCATAGGAAACGGTAAACGTACTGTATTTGTTATTCCATCACAAAAAGAAACTTCCAAGCAAGGGTTTACAGAGGCTTCTTCCTGCTTGTGTGTTCGGAGGAAGTCTTTCTCCTTTAGTACGCTCCTCAGTTGATCACTGTAGCCACAAATTAGTCTTTGAACGTATTCAGGAAAAAAGAAAAGGAAACTGGCCTGGAAAGAGACAAATCATGGGGATATTGCCAAGGTGTTTAATCCTCAGTGTATCAAGTTCATTTCATGTAAATTGTCTGTTTCCTGTCTGCCTGTGTGTCCTGAATGCATTGCTCCTATGGCCAAGAGAAATCTAGAGAGTTTCTCTCTTAATTTTTTCTTAGCTGTATTCTATGCTTCTTTTTGGCTCTATTTTTGTTCAGGGCTTTCATTTCAATAAACTGTTAATATTTTATTTCACGTAAACTGGAACAGGTCTAGGAAGGAATTTCTGAAGCACCTTACATTTCTTCCTCATTTTTCTTGACGAAAGGTAATAATCACATGGCTGGCATAAGAGTTTTGAGTCTGAATTGTTGGCCACGATTTTAATCATTAAATTAAAATTTTTACGTGTAATGTTTTCTGTCCCTGAATGTGCTGGAAGAGGTCAAATAGTGCCGTGTCTATACTATGCTACTTGTGTCTCAGATGCTTGCTGAGTAGCTACCATGTTCTTATTCATCCCACTTCTACGCTTTTCAAAATCAGGCACAAACCCTGGCTGGCTAGGTCCTTGATATTCTGTGGCTTTTTTGAGAGCTCTCAGGTCAGTAAACATTGTCTGATGGATGCCTCCGTGTGTGTGTTTATGAAAATTGATTAATCTAATGGTCCGTGTTATCTTTTGCTGTGCCTGCCCGTACTCAAAGATGACTGCAAAGTCCCTGGGTTGGTCGGCGGATTCCCAAGCCTGCAGTGTCAGTGCTTGGGTTTCCTGCCAGCATTTGTTTCTAATGCCACGTTGATTATATTCAGTTAGAAACGCCACATTTCAGATCATTCTTGGTACTAATTGACACTCAGTCTTCTCCACGTGTCCTCAAGGCTTGTAGAGAGCGGGTTCCAGCAGCGGGCTGCTCCCACCCTGTTCGGATAGTGCCTGCTGGCCACGGGCTTTCAGAGGTGGAAAAGACTTGCTTGTATTTCAGCTGGCTGGGGGCAAAAGCGTTCTTTTGTAAAGTTATCTGAGATCTTGAAATGACTTTCGTTTGGGTGAAAGCTGCGGTTTGGACAGCTTACATAATCTGTCCAAATAGATAAAGAATTTTCATGCTGAAATGAACTGGTAGATCATTTACATCAATGCTGAATAACCTAAACATGGCTATGCTCCTTTAGGGAGGACATTTTGCTGCCTTTGCTATTAACTGTTTACATAATATGATACAAAATCCTCAGTTTTCTAACAGCAGCTGTATCAGCCTTCCTGTCTGGTGAATGTCCTGATGAATTGTGCTTGGTTAAGTTGCAGTGCAACAAGTGGTGATGCAAGGTTTCATGTGGAAGCTTATGTGCATATATATCATGAGATCCCAAGGTAGAAATAAATATACACTTGACATCGTTTGGATCTGAAGCACCTTGTACTGTTTTGGGGTTGCTGTGTTGCATGGCTCTTGATGTACATCAAGGATTTGAAATGTTGTTGAATATACGTAGTCAAGAGCTGGAGTATTCACATCTTCCTGACTGCTTGAGCGTGAAGTGCAAACCTGCAAAGTCAACAACCCTGAATTTAGCAGCATTATTTACTTGAATGTCTGAGCATATGAAGCTTCGTACCCTTAAGTACAGAAACTTTGGAAATCTGTAATTGAAGAGCATGGCGGTATATAGTATACATTGACCGTGATGTAAATGTAGCACTTCACAAAACAATGAAGTGCAAGGAAGCAGAGAGCAAAGGTTTCTTTCTTACTCTATGGAATGTTGGAATCTAGATTGTTCCACCGATGGGCTTTACCAATATGAAAGGGGGAGGAATACCAAGATCAAGATTTAAAAACTTGGATGGACAAACTATAAGCTTTGACAAACTTATTTACTTGATCTATAGTAAGGATATATCTTTTGCTGTTCCCAAGTGTAGAGTATTTCAGAGGTTTCTTACGCAGCAATGTGGTAGCACGGTTAAAGATGGTATCAGTGGGGCAGGTGACATTATTAACTTGTATGTGGTACTGCAACATTGTTTTCTAAATAGAATGGCTCATAGGTCTGCAGTGTATGAGTGTTTGATTGTCATGTATTCATATGCTTTTGGAAAATAAAACATAATTTTCTTTGTTTTTTCTCTGAAGCATATTGTTGAAAGACATCCTGTAAACTAAACCGCAGAAGCTGTGTGATGCACAGCTGTACCGATCCAGTGAATTCAGATTTGTTTTTTGATTAAATGACAGTATGCTGAAATCTCTGAAGGATTTTATTTTATTTTTTGTAAGTTTGGTGGAAAATATTTGTAATTGAGTTCTGTTTCTCTTAGGACTCCTTTATTAATTTCCTATGAGAGCATTCATTTGTATGGATTCTCTGATGTGTAGTAGAGGAGTCAGCTCACACTGCGGTTTGTTCTTACTTGTAGTTGAGGACAGTTTCATAAGAATCAGAAGACTTTCACATTTTATTAAACTGTCTGAAATTACTCAAAAGATTTTAGGGAATGTGCATGGGTGAATGGTAACAGAAACCTTTACCAAGGGAGATATGTTAGAGAAGCTTTTATTTTAATGAAGTTTTTCTTACCATGAAGTTACCAGTAACTTACAAGAACCTAAGGCTGGAACTTTGTAGTAGTTTAAAATGACAAAAATAAAGTAAATTGCAGTCTCCCAAATACTTACCACTGCTGCCTGGAAGAATGTCCCCTGTAGGTGCAGATACAGTTTATAATGTCATGTAATAAAACTGATCTTACAGCATTCTTAAGAGCTATTCTTAACACCTTCATATTTTATATTACAAAATAGGTGACATTAGTCAGTCTAAAACTGTGTTCAGGAGATTTGAATATGTGACTTGATCTTCGCTTTTAGAGTTTAAACTCAATAAACCTGGCAAAGCGATTAGACAATAAAGCAAACTCTGTTTCTCCTTCCTAGTATATAACAGATGCGGGTGAAAGATCCATCAAGAGCCAACCCTGAGAAAACAAAGAGAAGCAAAAGGCCTAACAGGCCACAGGATGAAGACTCTTCAGATGATATTGCAGGTAAATACATTTAAGTGTTGTTTTGCCCTAAGGCTGAGGGCTAATAAAATCCATGTTGACTATGAAAACCAGAACTCAGTGGTACCAGGTAATACTTTTCTTGTTTGACTTTGTAACAAAACATCCTCAGTCAAGTCTTTCTGGCGTGATAGGTTGTTACACTACTTGACTGCCTTGAAGGGCTGGAGGGCTGATTGGTCTTCAGTGGCAAGCTCTTCAGAGCACAGGGATGGTCCTTTCCAGTGTGCAGAAGTTGAGGTGTGCATGGCAGGGAGCTGCTTGGCTGAGCAGGGAGCTGCTGACTGAGCTGAGGCAAAAAGGAAAGGCATAGAGGGTAGAAGCAGGTATGGGCTGTCCTCAGAGGGGCTCCGGTTATGTAGGGATGGGATTGGGTAAGCCAGCCTCGGAACTGAATCTGGTAGGGATGTGAAGGGTAAGAAGGGCTTGTTTGGGTACTGTGACAGCAAAATGAAGACTAAGGGAAGTATGAGCATGCAGCTTGAGGGGGCAGAGGGGGTGTAGTGATAAAGGACTCAGGAAAAGGCTGAACAACTTGGACTGCCTTTTTTTTTTTTTTTTTTTGCCTCTGTCTTTGCATTATCCAGAATAGAAGACAATTGAGGGCTGTTAAGCAAACGGGTCCATGGGGTCAGGTGGGATGCATCTGAAGGTGCTTAGAGAGCTGGGTGATGGTGTCATCATGAGGCTGCACTCTTGTCATCTTCATGGTGACAAACTGGGGAGAGTGGCTGATAATTCTGGAGGGTAGGTCTGTCATTGAGTATGACCTGGACCTGCTGGCAGGAGAAATGGGCTGGCAGAAACTTCATGGAGTTCAACAAAAGCAAGTGGAGAGTCCTGTTCCTGGGCCAAAATAACTACATGCAATTACAGGGTGGGAACCTGGAATGGCTTGAGAGCAGGTTTGCAGAAAAGGCCCTGGAGGTCCTAGCGCACAAGCTGATTATAAGTAGGCAGTGTGGCTTGTGCCAGTTGTATACCAGATGGTATTAACAGGAACGCAGATCGAGCTAAGTGATTCTTCCCATCTTTTCAGCACTTGTGAGAGTTCATCTGGAGAACTGTGTTCAGGTGTGGGCTCCCTATTACAGGAAAGACATGCTGGAGTGAGTCCAGCAGCTAGTCATGCCCTCCAGGTGGTTAAGGAGATGGAGACCATGACACGTGGAGAGGGGCTGAAAGGAATGGGTTTGTTTAGCCAAAGGAGAGGACAAAGTTTCTTCCTTCAACCATCTGATAGGTGGTTACAGAGAAGGCAGAACCAGACTCTTCGCGGAGGTCCACAATGGAAAGTACTAAAGACAAAAGTTAGGGCAAGGAAAATTTGGCTAGACATAAGGAAATTTAGTTTATTTTCACTGCAAGGATGGTCAGACAGAAAACTGATTTTCTAGTGAGGAAGTGAAATCTGTCCTCAAGGCAATTCAGTGCTCAATTGAACAAAGCTGTCAGCAATCTGATCTAAAATCATATTTGGCCTTGCTTTGAATTAGGCTTTGGACAAGGTGGCCTTAAGATGTCCCTTTAAACCTAAGTTTTTCAGTGGTGAATTCTAGTATTCAGAGTCAGCAGTTGTAATAAGATCCTATACGTATTTGGAAGTCTTATTTTTTTAAAGATAGGAGGGGATGTCAACTGCCTGCGTTATGTGCAAAAATAGATTTATGCAGCATTTCACTGTTGACAAAAACAAAACAGTAATTAATTTTGTACAATAGCAGCCCTGTTAATGGTCCTAATACAAAGTAGCTTATCTGTTTTTAAGAGGTGATGGTTAGTGACTCGAAAGGGTTTTTCATTGTAGGAAGACTGAAATAGAGGTCTGATCTTTCTTGATCTTTCCTATTTTTGTTTTTTCCTAATGCTGAATTGTTGAAGATTCTTCCTCTTTGATGTGCATGTGCTCCCTTTCATAACTATTATCTTTAATTGACCAAAGTATTACTTCCTGTAGGCTTAACCTGCCAGCATGTGAGCCAAGCAGTGGATGTGCATCATGTGAAGAGGGCGGTAGCTCAGAGCATTTGGTCAGTATGTTCAGAATGTCTGAAGGAGAGGCGTATGAGTGATGGTGAGCCCGTGGCCCCTTCAGACATATGGCTGTGTCTCAAATGTGGCTCTCAGGTAAGTGTGTGTTTTAAATTTATAGGTGGATAGGCCCTGATTTTCTGAAGGATTACTGGTACAGATCCTGCCCGTGTGGCATCTCATTACTTTCAGTGAAGTGGTGTGACATAAGTGCTTAGCTGTGAGAATCTGTGCTTCAACTTTAATAGAATGGGATGTGGCCTTGTGTTCTTCTTGTTTGGTTTTTGGCAGTATTTTGGGTTATTTTTATGCATTGTGGTGCAGTTTGGCATTGTAGGTAGTAGGTGATGGTTCCACCTTTTCTCTGTTCATCTCTCTTCCATCTCTTGCTACATATGGAGAATTAGCTCCAGGAACTGTACAGTTGCAAAATGCATCAGTTCAGCTGGCTTATCTGGGTGAAGATACTGCCGATAAAAATGCATGAATAAATGAATATGTATAGTCCTGAATCAACTCATACTATGGACACTCAATTGCTAGATTTGATTGAAACCAGGGAGAAAGGACTGTGCAGGAGTGAGAACGCTGCTTTCTGTGGCAGCTAGCCATTAGTCCGGATCAGTTATAATGTCAAATTGTGGTCTCAGAGTTTAAAATGGCAGGTCCTGACCCCAAGGGCTTGTGCAGGTTTCTGGCTTGTGAGTGAAGTAAAGGCTGATGCAGAAAAATTCAGTTTACAGGCAGTGTCATGCTTAATTCTGCTAATAGTTGCCAGAAAAAAAGCATTTCACGTTTTTTCTTAGACTTTCTGTAGGTCTTACTACAGTAAGGACAGATGCCAGCTTTTACCATGATTGTCTAATCAGATTAAATTTTGCAAAGAAACATGCTATTAACAGGCTTCAGAAGATAGTTAAGTAGATTTGAGCAGAACTCAGATTATCTCTGAAAATTTGCAGTTAAGGACAGCTTTTAAAACAAGGTAAATATATGTGCTTTTTCATGTTTATGTGGTCAGTAGCCTCCAAAACTCATGCCTTATTCAAAAATCAGTCTTTACTTCAAAGTCCTGCTCTGTAGATACTTGAAAAACTGCAGATGCTTTCTCTTGAATTTGATGTACATAAATGGTGTATTTGAAGTATATTTTTAGTGAAAAAAATGATCTATATGCCTTTTGCATTTGCTGTCTGGAATGCATGTAGCATTCTTAAGCAGTGAGGCTTACCTATGCTGTCCTGTCCTTGATATTCCATGTCCAAATAAGCTACATAGTCATTTCCTTCACTTTTTATTTTTAAAGAAAATTCTTATCTTTGTGAATGGCATAATTGGCTTTCTATTGACAATTCTTATTCAAAAGGTAGGAATTAGTTCTGTTAAATCCAAACAAGCTTAATAACAAGCTATACTTCTAACTGATTTTCCCAGATAGAAAAGATAAGATGTTTTTTTTTGTGTTGCAATGGGTTTTCCTTTATTAGAAAAAATAAAATGTGCTTATTTTTGCAAAAAAGTCAATTCATATCTTTGTAATACTGAATTATAAAGAATGTTTAACCTTCTCAGTCATTGCAAGTGAATATTTGGGCACTATAACTTTTAGTTTTAAGAAGTAAAGTTTTTGTAATTTATTTACTAATAATATAGTCTTTTCCTACTTCATTTTTTTCCTTATTGTGTTAATATTTTCATTTTTAGGGATGTAGTAAGAACTCAGAAGGCCAGCATTCTCTTAAACACTTCCAAACAGTGCGTACAGAACCTCATTGCATTGTTATTAGTCTCAGCACGTGGATCATATGGTATGCAGGTGTTCATTTATGCTTATATATAAGGATTTCTTGTACCTTAAAGCAATGTCTTCTAATTATAAAGAATCATTTTGACAAACAAAATGAATGCCTTATATAGATCTCTAAAGAGGAGAGAGGCAGGCTTTCTGGAGCGAAAATTAGTTTGTCCTTATGATTCTCAGAGAGGTTGCAAATCAAATAAAGTAAACAGTGGTTTTGGTATGCTCCCTTCCTGCCCACCCTGAGAGAGCTATTTTCTCTCTATATCTCCTCCATTGTCCAAACACAGGTTTCTTCCTGCTAGGCAACATTCAGTCACATCAGCCACATTTTTCTTTGATATCAGTTGTTTTTAAGTAGACAAAATGCCTTGAATTGCTGCTGAACTATGGTTTTTACAGTGGCCACGACACTATTGCCATGGAAGGTTAAAGCATACCAACATAACTGTTTGTGAGTCCATTGTGTACTATAGAGAGTTGGCTGGTTATAGGAGTTTGTCTTTCCTGCTTGTTTCTATATGGTTATTTTCAGGGCTACAAACTGATTTTAATTAACTCTGTTAATTTTGAAGTCCATTAGGGCTGATCATTAGGCATTCATGCTCTTCATTAGGTATGAAGAGCACGTATGGGATGATGGGATTCATTTTTAATTCATCTTTTTAGTACTAAAAATTGAAACCTAGAGCTTAAGTAATTTGTGTAAGTTTTTTTTTAAGAGGAGTCCATTAAAATCGGGAGGTGAATCCAGATATCTTGATTTCCAGTTCATTTCCTCTTTTGTTTAGGTGTTACGAATGTGATGAAGAGCTGTCAACACATTGCAACAAAAAGGCTTTGGCTCAGATAGTTGACTTTCTTCAAAAACATGGTTCCAGGGCTGAACCAAGTAAGTTTACACAAATAATTTTATCTGGGACATCTGTAATGTACTGTCTTTAAAAATGAGCATTTCAGATTTTGAGTCATATTAATCATATAATTGTAAAGTTATGTATGAGTGTGTAAGTGTAATACAGTTTGCAACTGCACAGTTACTTGAGCAAGTAGTGATTATCGTGTTTTTTATAAATGATTTCAATTTTTTTATCCAGTACAATTAAGTTTTTAAAATATTTTGAGCGCTGTAGGATGGTTTTCCCAGATTTTGTCTTTAATGAAGAGAAAGATGTTTATTGTAGAGAAGATATAATACATCAAATAAAATGTGCTATAAATTAATGCACAGAAACATTACAGAAGAATTAATGAATTGAATTTTTCTAGTGTGGATGTGTCACATCTTAAAATTTTCAATTTGGATTTGTTTTCCACAGTTAATTAAATTTGTGTAAGGGGATATTCTAGTCCTCTGGTGTTGGATTTACTGCTTTCTGTTCAGTGATGTCATTGGGTTGTGATATAAAGTTCATTTCTGTTAATAAAAAATTCTCTTAAATTTTATATATATATATTTTTTTACCATAGGAACCTCCTATATCTTATCAGTATATGTGATAATAGGTAGAACTTTGTACGTGTGGCCCTCAGCTGTCTACTCTTGATAATGCTGATGTTATTCGTTCTTAACCGTAACACATACTGCAGCATTTCTGGCTTGTAATTTATGGAATACATCAGATTCCAGGTTTTCTTCACAAAGGAAACCCAAAAAACAAGCAAACGAACAAAATCACGTAACTGAAATTGTAAAACAATTGGTTGCAGATTTTAGCAGAGGTCAGTAGTCACCTGTTTTTAAGTAAGATTGGAAAAGAATGCCTTAGTGGATTGGACTATGTATTCCTTTAGCTGCATGTGCACAAATCCTGCTAGTTCTAAGAGGTGGTATGTATTTTTTGAGGGGAAAAAAATGTAAGGGTCACTCAGAAATTCATATTTTGATCTAATCACAAGTTGTATGTTAAGTTATTTGTTTGTAATAAATTGATGAATTGCTACTTTTTGCATCTTTTTGCCTGGAACAATGAAAATGCAGTATGTGATTTCACGCATTCACAGTTTCAGTTTCAATTTACATGAGGTCATAAATTGGTGTTGCAGCTTGCTTGCAGATTAAAAAGCTGAAGTGTTTGTTTCAGTTAATTCCGTTTTTGAACTTCCGGATAAGATTTTCAGAAGGTATATGATTCGTTGTGCTTCATGCTTTGAATTCATACTTTGTGAAACTTGAAAAACTTTGAAGTTTTCTGGGTATGCTTAGAAGTTTTTTGTGAAATGTCTTAAATTAAGCAACTAAAATTCAAAACTAATTCAGAAAAAAAGTAAGCTTATCTTTAAAATCAAGTGTTTATAGTAGAACAGGGCAGGATATATTTCTTCTATATATGTATTTGTGTTTCATTTTGATACTCTGGAAACACATATATTTCATTTAAATATCTGCCGCGTATAACTGGAAGCTCCTTTCTATAACTGGAAATTGGAATGTATTGGTTTTATTTAGGGAATAAACTTTTTATTTTTCCCAATTGATTTAAACTGATTTTCTCTCCGGTTTTTAAAATCGGGGATTGAAATTAAGAGCTAGCTATAATCCAGTTAATTTTGTAGTTACGCATTTTGTGACAGGAGCGTATGGAGTTCACCCTGCTTGCTGCGGTGCCCTGAAAAGTGAGGTTCTGTGGCAGTGATCCACAGTGTAGCAGTAACTAAGCGCACCCAGTGACCCCGAGCTTTTACTGTGAACACAAGGTAGTGAGTGATGCGATACAGTTGTACATCGGTGACAGACTAACAAGTCCAGGTTCCCAGCACCTCACACTGTCTGTGAGGTTTCTGAGGCAGTGCTGCCTCAGAAGCAAAGGCCCTACAGCTTGCTCCTGCTCCTTCTTTCCTGGTCATTCTCCATGGAATTGCTTTGGGAACTGTGAAGGGCAGGACTTGTGCTGGCTCTTTTCTGGTCTGGATCAGCTCCCTGGAGCGATCCACTGCTGGTGAGAGCAGCAGCGTCGTGCACCAGCGCGGCCGAGTGGCCACCCCCTCAGCAAGATGGCTCCGAAAGGGCCTGCGCCCTTCCAGGCGGGCTGCGGCCCACCCGCTGTCAGCCTGTGCGTGTCTGATCCGCGCTGCGAAGCCAGCGGCCCTCGGTCACCGTCACCGCTGTTCTTGGGAGCTCTGGGATTAGCCACCCAAAGATGTTTTGCTGGGCTTTCCTGAGTGGCAAGTGAAAGAGGAAAAAGTAGCTTGCCCGTCACAGTCGGTTGCTTCGGTCCCAGCTACCTACTGGAAGAGGCTGGTAAACATCAATGTGTTGATAAATAAATAATAGGTGTGAGCAGAAATTTCCAAACAGTACTGAAGTTCTGTTATTTATTTATTTATTAAGCTAGAATGCCTTTTAAATATTTTTTAAAAGTAAGATCTGAAATCAAAGCATAATTTGTGCTGTTGTCCAGAAACAAAGGACACAAAGTATAACAGTGAATATTAACTCTACCATTGACAAATTATCTTTTATTTTCTTTTAAGCATAGCATTTCATTTCATGTTACCACGACATTTTCAGTATAATTATCATCCTTTAAATTCTTTGTTGGCCTAGATTTTTAAAAAAATATTTTGCATATAAGTCAATAATAAATGACTGATTTTAAACTGGGAAATTTGAATTATTAGTTGTCAGTTTTATGCTGCTTGTTTCCCACAACTTACTTTCATTTCTTTAAAATTAATACAGTGCTTTTATTCCATTGCTTTTCTGCTTCTTCCTTCAATTAAAAAAAAAAAAAAACAAACATATTTACTTAATTTTCATACCCAAATGTGGCACTGTAAAAAAGATTTATCTTATATCTGGGTTTCTTTCTAATCTAACAACTGGTCGGCATGGTGCTTCATTACAATTCAAATAGCATTATGTAGAAATTTCTGCAGAAATGCAGCATGAGAATGGATATAAGTAACAGATGAGAGCTGTTAGGATTATTTTTTTTTTGATTCTTGAAAGTGTAGGAGTCATTTAAAGATAAAATAATCAGTTTAAACATGTAAGGGAGGGTTATATAGATTTCCTAATTAATGCGTCTTGGAAAATAAACAAAAGCAAAATGCTTGTCATTTGGTACTAATGTGGTGGAATAGTGTGGCAGCAGGATCCCTGCTTTTCACTCATTCTCTCATAAAGATTCAACTTCACTTCAGCTGTAAAAATGTGCAAATTACATTACTACTACATGACTGACTTTTGTAATTACATTAAGCGATTGAGATAAATCCCAGTGCTGGGTTCCCAAAAGAATGCTTGCAGCTGTGTGATTTTTCGCATCTGATCCTATGGTTTGTTGTACCCAGCCATGCCTGCTATTTTTTTCCTTTTTTTTTTTCTCTTCTCCCCCTTCTCTGTAGAGGAGTCTGTTTGGTTAAGAGGTCATGTTGGGCACAAGATGGAAGAATAAAGCAAGATTGCTTTCTAGGGTGTACCACCCAGAAATTTGTTTTGTGGAAAAGGTTAGCAGGCCATGATGATTTTCACAGAAAGGCAGGTGCAGTATTGTCAGTGTGGCACACTTGTGAGCTTCACATGGACATAATGCACATGTAGTACACAGGAACCATGCTGAGACATTGCTAGCTGGGTGTCTGCTCATTTGCTGGAGAAAATAAATTGTTTTGTGGTCTTAAAAATGCATATTTTCCTTTATAAAAGCCAAATTAGACATTGTTTGAAGACATAAGATTGCATAGTGAATTTGTTTATAGAGCAGTTAATTTGTGTATGTGGCAATAGAATGAGAAGGGAGAATATCTGTTCTCAAATTCTGTAGTTAATTTTATTGTTGGGAAGTTCAAGCAGAGGAATGAGATTTTGCTAGTAAGTTCAGCTGCCCAGCTTTTGCCAATAGGTGAAATTTAGAAACTTGATTTATGGTTTAATGGGTATAACTAATATAAAGCAAAGATTAAAAAATATATGATTTTACAGTACAAGTAAAGGGTGTTAACTTGTCTGGAAAAACAGTTTGAATAATTTAAACTTAAGCAAAATAATGCAGAATATGTTGACTATCCAAATCTGAGTTACGCTTCAGCAAAAAGATATTTTTCTTTTCAGTCATTTTCTTTCATGTTTACTTATTGTTAAAAATAAAAAGTAAAAAAAATAGACGTTCTGTTGTTTTTACCCGCAGGTTCTTCCCTTTCCTGTCTGCGTACTTGTGAGGTGTAGCACAAGTCATTTGAGCGTAGAGCATCAACACCAAGGGTTGAATAGGTTGCTTTTTCACACTATGCAGATGTGGTTTTTAGTTTGTAACGTTCTGACAGAATCATAGAAATAAAGTTGTAGTTTGTAATCTTTAATTTGGTAGGATTGTAGCACCATAAGATAAATCAATCCTTTAAAATGTAAAACTGGTGACCATTTAAGATGAGAACAGTGCTGTTTTTCTGAGGGTTAGCTAGTCATTCTTTTACAGTGTTGGGAAAAAAATGAAATTTTTTAAATAAAAAAGGAGTGCCTGACAATTTAGTACCATTTCGTAATATAGCGTGATGAGAACTTAGTAAAAGAAAAGAAATCTATTAACCTTGCTTTTGCTATGAAGACCTTCAGCTGAAGTACCAGAGCTCTATTCAATAGAAAATGCTTGACCTTGGAATAAAAGTGCATATTCCTGGAACCTCATTTTTAATTACAAAAAAAAACAGTCGCATTGAAAAGATGAGCAAAAATGCTTACTCCCCCAGCTGAAAGAAAAATTGGATGTCAGTTACATTTTTGCTTACATACCATCTGCACCCCCAGTCACATTTCAGTTTCAGCAAGGTAGGTATAGAAGACCAGGTACGCTGCAAATGTTTGCAGTACTGGCAAAACAAATAGATAGAGAACCAGTAGTAAGTTTTTTGAACGTTTTTTGCAAGTGGGTGTGCCAACACTGTTTGCTTTTACACCTGGTCTGGTGACTTCTTGTGATTCACAAACTGAATCATTCTCTGTATAAAGGTAGGGCTGGGACATCTTAGTCACATACCTATACGGCTGGTGCTGTGCAACCATCATGAGCTGACCTCAGAGCCTACAAGGCTACAGCCAAGCAGGAGGAGGTAGAAAAGCTCAAGAAAACATTGATGCAACCTTGTTCTGCATCGCGAGCAGTGCTGTAGCAGAAGAGCAGCCTCTGACTGCTGTGGGTGTTGTGGACAGGGCGTTGCTAGCACTGGGGAGGAAAGGGCAGCGACGGGTGGCATGGCCGAGCACGAGCACAAATGCAGTTGTCTGGGGGTGCAAGAAGTGAGCACTGAAGAGGGATGTTGTTGTGGGACCGGAGGCAGGTGCTGAAAGGTGGTCAGAGGGGCATCCTTACTCAACTCCCCTGTGGAGAGCTGGGAAGACAGTCTTGGCAGGGAGCCTGTGGAGCAAGATAGCCTTTGCAAGAGAAAAGGAGGCTGCAGTGATTGAGGCACAGCTTGGGTGAGGGTTTTTCCCACATGACTGGATGAGAAAGGACACCTCTACAGAAAAACTGCAGAAGGAACTTGCCAGAAAAGTGTACTCTGAATGTGAGACCCTCCCCACCCCCAAATTGTCAAATACACTGTCCAAGTTATGGAGGGACAGGCCTGCCTGGGGCTGATGCCCACCCTGTCTGAGAAAGGCAGAGAAGCTGAGGGGAACCATGTTAACTCTGGAAGATGTAATAGTGAATTACAGACAGAAATTAAGCTATGAATTTGATCATTTCCTTGCTTTTCACCCACCTTGCTCCTGGGAACACTAACAAGAGTTAACTAACAATGTTCCTTTATAACACCTACTGCTACGTGTGGCCGGGTGGCTGGAAGTACTTTTCTCAAAATGCTGTTCGGCCAGGAGTTGTAGGCCCTCGTGGATAGCAGTAGATTATAAACATTTTGATAGTCCTTTTGCTAAAATTCTTCTCGTATTTATACTGACTTAAAAGTCACTTTTCATATCCAAAAGCACTGCTGTGAAAATATTACAGAACTGCAGGATTGAGTTGGGAAAAGTCTGAAGCAGTTCAGTGCAAATTCACTTTAAAAAATTACATATTACTCTTTGATTAATAACAGGCTGGTAGCCTTGGGTTAATCTTGCAGAAGGACCCTTCAGCCCCAAGCTGTAAAGTATTAGCTATCGCAGTCATCACCAGCATCTTCTATTAAGACTGACCAACTCTTCACATGTCAACTAAACATTCAGCTTTAGGCCTGTCTGTCATCTATCCCCAATCTGGGGATGCTGAGCAGAGTTAAATTAAACACTGCTCTCCTTCCTCTGGCTCTGTATTTGTCCTTAAAAGTGTTTGCATAGGGTAAGCTAGAGAGCTGATAGTGGTTGTAATGGCACTTCTGTGAGGATTTTTTCACAAACGCAAAAAAAATAGGGAAATATCATTTGAAATGAGCTTGTAAAATCTCTTGAAAAATCAAGAGACAGTAATTAAAACCTTTGTAATGAAAGGAGGTTCCTAGACTTCTGTAACAACACAGAATTTTCTTAATTTCTTAATTTACTGCTACTTCTTCTCCCTGTGCTAATTACTAATTTGCGACAGTCGTATGTCTGGTTCTCATGCTCTGCGTTCTACAACTGCGTATTCGCTCGGCTCTTATCGCAAAACTGGATGCTTTTGCTTTGTTTTTCCGCCTTCAATAATTTATATGTAAGGCTCAGCAAATGGAGCCTTGCTACTTGTGTGAAGCTGCCATTTAACCATGAAGTGAAATGCTTTTATCGAGTTTGCCCTGCAGATACGGTCCGCTGTGGCAATGCTGTCCTTATTTGGTGGCTGTGCAAGGAGAGCCAGGTGGTGCTGCAAAGCGTAGCACAGTGAAGCGTGGACAGATCTAGGTTTGACATTTGTCATCCTGTACTGCTAAAGGGAAGAGAAAAATCTGCTTTTCCATATGCTTATGCTTTAATTTTTGCCTGCAGTTTTGTCCAGATGGCCTTGTGAACATTGTTTACTTTAAGATGCTGTCCCAGATGTTTTTGAATGCCGATGGATAAATGCAACAACTGTGGTATACTAATACACAAATTATTTACACAATTTTGGCTTTTTTTTTTTTTTAACTCTCTCTTCTCCCCAGCACTTCTCTGTATGGCACACTTTTATGATGGGAAGAAGTCTACAATTATATTATTAAATTTCTGGGAGTGAGCAGTGTCTTCAAGTTGCAGATACTTGGACCTCTTTTTCTGCTGATAAGATTCTTTTGTAGTTCGTTGTGGATGGAAGTTTCAGATGCTGTAGTATACCCCTTGTAAGCATGTCAAGTAAAAAGGGTTAGTACACATAGCTTGTAAAACAGTGATTGTTTTAGGGTGTGAGCAGCTCCCAAGCTATTTGTCGTTTATTGCATTCAAAAACTCTTTGCTTTTTCAAAGACAATTTATTCTTTCTTTGCCCTTGTACTGTCTTCATTCTCCACACTAGTGGAAGGGAGAATATTTTAAAGCTGCGTAAGCAGTATTACCAAGAACATTTAAAAATGTTTTTAAACAGCAAAGCACCTCTCACTGCATTTTGACAAACTCAGATGCAATTTGGAAAAATAATTATGCCTTGATGGCACTATAGGGTGCAGACAAACTGCGTCAGAGGCTTGTTGCAGATAAAATAGATATTTTAATGACTTCTTTTTTATTTAATTATATTTTTTCATCTTCTAAGGAAGAAACTATGCAGGAATGTACATAAAAGAACCTTTTGGCATGAGCCTTTCATTAACGTAAATAGGCTGGTTAGTTATTTCTCAAGAACACTTTAATGAGACTTCAATGTGAAGCTCATTAGAACAAATATATGAATTCATATGTCAAGACATAGGTTGCAGCATCACAGTTCTTGGCATCTATTAAGTCCATAACTCGTTTACATTGACATGCATTGTTAATCAATATTTAAGACACTGCAGATGTCAGTAATGTTCATATTTAGTCCTGCAACCATGACAATATGAAAGTTGCTAGTAGAATTCCAGGCTAAATATTTTTATCTCAAGTCTTTTCATTACCTCTAGGCTACAAGTTAATGACTGTCTAACTTCGCTGCCCCCATCTATTTAAATAATAAGGGAAATGGGAAAACCCATGGATGTTATACTGGTAGCATATTCCATTGCAGTTTTACCAAATTTTTGTGGTTTAAAATTAAAGCAACATCGTTGTATGCATTTGGATTGTGTTAGCAACCCCTCAGGCTGTGACAAAGGGAGGTAGGTGGAGGAGTAAATGTAGCATTTGTGAAAACTTTTAACAACTCCAATTCAGTTACCTTGAGCAAGCTGTACAAGGCAGTTTAAACAAAGTACAATAATTTATAAAGACTTGCAGCATTCATTTGGTAAATTCTGGTTACCTGTCCTTAAATGCACCAAGGAGCAGCCTTTGTGTGGTGTCTCTAGTGTGTGTAATGACACTATATATATAAAAACTTCCTATTGTTAATAAACTAACAGAATCTGTTTTACTTTATTTATTGCTTAGGTAATTGAAGAAGTTAAAGTCTTATGGGACAATCTAATTGTTGTGGGAGGTATTTACTGGTTATGTGTATCTGGGGGGGGAGGATTTTTTCCAGGGATTTAACTGCTACTGTCTCTTGTTTTTTTAAAGACTATGCAGAGCAGCTTAGAGTACCACCAAGGTATCCTTAAGTACATGTCAAAAATTATAAATGTAATCCATGGAAGGACTGAATTGGTTAAACTATACAATTATCTAGTAACATTAATCTATAGTTTAATTACAGGTTCATCAAAAATCATACGGCTCCGTGAAGAAAACAGTGAAACAAGTGAAATACTGAAAGGCAAAAATTCTGGTAATGGTGCATCAGTTCCAGTTAAAGGAATAAATAATTTAGGAAATACATGCTTTTTTAATGCTGTCATGCAGGTAAGACGGAAAGCTCATACAGTTTTCACTCTATAAATTTCAGAAATACTTAATCTGCATAAACTGTGGCCTTCATAAAAGGTACTGAATGTTACCAGTTTTCATTCTGCTGTCTGGAGGTCCTTTTAAAATGCTTTTCACTTCTGGCTATCCAAGCACTATTTCCTTTTATAACAGAAAAGCGTTCCTGGATCAGTAGCATTTTTCAAAGTACTGAGACAAATGAAAATGTCAAGTATGTTACACACTGCATATGTGTGTGGGTTGTACTCTAGCATATGGTTTTATTTGTAGTTCAGCATTAGGCAGTCATGAGTAATGCATGGTATTTACCATACTGGTGGGTGTGAAAAGTGGTACTTTATGCATAATTTAAATTATCAAGCACCAATGTTGTCTGCACAGTGAGTTGTGATGATTTTAAGCCCCTACAGATGATGCAGCTATAAAAGTACTTTTATTATTTATTTATTTTTTTCTGACCAGACTAAGAGAGTGAATTATACCAGTGCACTTTTATTGATATGAGCCTATAAATAATCCAACATCCTAAAAATAGCAACCCTACTGGGTTTTATATTGGAACATCCTAATGCCTGCTGGTTGAGCAGAGACACCTGTATATCTGCAGACAGGAGTGAGCAAATGAGTCAAAACTGCTACAAAGGTGTTCTGAACTGTCAGGCTCTACGTAGCGTTAATGGTGGTGATGATAAAACTTAGCCACCAAATAGTACATTTGTAAGGAGTAGCATTACTACAGATTGTTCTCTATGCATACTTAGAGCATTGTAGAAACTGAAGCGATCTGTGGCAAAAGTAACTAAAAATAAAGGGGGAAAAAAAGCTGAGATGTGTTGAGTTGGTTTCTCTCTTAAATTCAGAGAGGCGATGCTTTAAAGTGTTACAGAGTCCCCATGCTTCCTGGAGGATTATGAGGGAGGCTGCAGAGTTCAGAAGAAACAAATGCTTTCTCATATTAGTGTCCTCACCATCCAAAATAAATAAATGAACTTTGTTATACAACAAAAATAGAAAAGTTATTACCAGGAAGCTATTTCGGAATTACAAAAGCAGAAGTACATACAATTTTCAAAACAGTCTAAGATTAGTGATAGCTTTTACAAGGATGATACCTGCTTTTTCTAGTGGTCTCATATTATTTAATATGTCTGTTTTCATCTGTCCCTGAATTGAGAACTAAAGAAAACTGTATAGTTGAAAGATCAGCGTTTCTTTTTTTTTTTTCCTTTTTCTTTAAGAACTTGGCACAGACTCATATACTAAATGAACTGATGTATGAGATGAAGGAAAAAGGAACAAAGTTAAAAATCTGTCATACCTCAGACTCCCAACTGGTAAGTGTGCAGTGACAAATACAAATTTGGGCAAACGGGGGAAGAAACAAGAGAATGGCATATCACATCTCTGTTAAAAATACTCTTATTCTCTCATTTGTTTTTATCTCTTTATAATTTAGCCAGTTCATGATATCCATGAACTCACTCCTATTACAAAGCTAATTATTCAGCCCTGAAGGGGGGGGGAAATAATCACTTCCTTTCACATTTTATAACATTGAAGTAGCAAATAATACCTGACCTTAAGAAAGAGTGGCTTATTTTTGTTTCCCATTTCGTTTCTTCAGTGTGCATACATAATACAGAGAATAGTATTTTTAGCTCTGTAAAGTGTTTATGAAATATTTTATTCCAGTCTGTTCCAGCTCTTCATTGATGAGGCTTGTAAAATTTACTGCATGCTTCACAGCCAGAGGATTAAACTGAGAGAAACAAAATTCTATTGAAGACTAAATTGCTTGTCCTCAAGTTCATTTGAGGCATATGGGAAAGAAACTAGTTGTTATTATCAAAATAATATGCTGCTGTTCCCAATCATTTCTTATAGCTTTGGGTTTTCACAATAAGTTGTTACCAAGTGGGGTAAAGATAATACCCTTTTCCCTCTGCTAGCTAATAAGGCAGTTTTCAAATGCTGTTTTTTTTTTGTTGGTTTGTTTGCTTTTTCTTCTTTTTCTGCTCTTTGCTGGGACCTTTCTGGTGATGGTAAGGATTGAGAGGTGGGAGTCTGTTCAAGATACCTCTGAAGTTATAAAGAATTCTGCATGTTGTTGGTAGTGATGTTGATAGCTTCTCCAGGCAAGAACAGTGTGAAATTCACTGCACTGTTATCTGTATTACCTCTAATGGCAGTTCTGAACAGCAGCGTGTTTCACTAAGTTATTCCTGAGCCACAACTGAGGTCTGGAGCTTGTTTGTGCCTGGAGGCTTAGGAAGGCAGTTGGTTTATGCTCAATGTGAACCTTGCACAGCCGTAAGGTTGAAAGATTTATTTTCTATTTAATGACAATGCTTACGGTGTAAGATCTTCGGAGCGAGGAATGCATTTTCTGGTCTCTGTATGTCAACAGAGGATTAGAGGACTACAGTAGCGTAACTGATAGTAATGGAGAAACTCCTAGCTTCGTGCTTGGTAAAGGGTATTTTTCAAGTTTTGAGAGTGTATGTAATGTGAATACTTTATATTTATGTGTATCCACAGAGGTTACGTTTTGTTCAGTTCTGTTGTTTGGAAGAGGCAGTCTCTCTAGTTGTTTGTCTGGAAGCTGTAATCTGTTTTTGTGAGAATCAGATGAGCTAGGAAGTAAGCCCTGTGATGAGATATGAACCTGGCTACGCGTAAGGGAGAGCTGGTGATCTTGAAGCACAAGTAGTACTGAAGCAGCTGAGGAGCATCTCCTGATCGAAGTCTATGTCAGATGGCCGCTGGCCAGGTCCCTGCAGCCCTGGGGCCTGCTGGGTGGTATGAGCCGCAAACCAGGAGGGGCTCGTGAGACTAGCACGGCTCCAGTTCCTCCTGCTCCCACCAAAATGTCTGGCCTGCAGTGGTCTGCTGGCGGCCTCTGCTTGTGAACCACTGTCCGTGCCTTCCCGGCTTGTGGCTCCCGCAGGAGCATTGGGTGCTCCTGTGGCTGTTGGATGTGTGAGGATTTCAGGATGCAGCTCTCAGCTCAAGGCACATAGGAGTAAGACAGATAATCCAAGAGGTGTATGATGCAAACTTCCACTTGGCATTCACATTCTGAAAAACAGAATAAGTAAGCTTTCATCACGTGTGTTACTAATTGGTTTCAGAGAAGAAGCGGCAGAAGGTTCCCTTATGGCTAGCTTTGATGTCCCGTAGCCTGGCAAAATAAAAGAACTCCCTGTTTAAAAACTCATCCATATTTCTTACCTTAAGCGTTCCTGTATTACACTTTGTTCTAGTATTCATTGACATGCCTGTTTCCAAAATTATTGGTTAACCACCCGTTTGTTCATTGAAAATTGCTAGGTATTGTGGCTATTACTGTTTAATTAATAAGCTTGCTCTTTCACCATTTCAATCATGTAGATGACACCAAGCTTTTTTTTTTTTAAATAAAACATTCTGAGGCTAAAAGTCACATTGTTCTTTTTCTTAAGTATGTTAACCTGAAACAAGGCCTGTTTATCACTCATTCTGAAATCTGATGCACAATGTACCTTTGCTTTGAAGGATCCTTTGGTGGTAAACCTCTCCAGCCCTGGACCCTTGACTTCAGCGATGTTCTTGTTCCTTCACAGCATGAGGGAGGCTGGAAGAGGTCCTCTTTCTCCCAAAGTACTGTTCAGCCAGCTTTGTCAAAAGTATGTATTGTCAGCATCTTTTTTTTTTTCAGTGATACATTTCTAAATATGCCATGTCTGTTGTGCTTTCTAGTGTGCTGTTAGATTTTTACTGAGCAGCCCAGAAAATGTCTTTGTGTTGTAAAATTGCAGGGTTTCTTGTTGTACTCCAGGGTTGTACCTGTTTTTCATGAAATGTATGTCCTAGCCCAGAACTGCTATCATGCAGTGGGCTTTCACTTGGGTTTAAGAGGGCAGAAGATGACATAAAACCAAAAGAAAAAATACCATAACCTTTCAGGTCTTGTTGGCAGCTGTATATTAGCTTAAAGCTCTGCTAATACTGCAAGATGTTTTGGGAAAAAAAAGTAAGCTTCTAAATGGGAAAGTTCTGCTACGATGTCTGTCCTTGGCATCAATTCAGAGTAAAAAAGAGAGTATAATAAGTAAGGACTTAAAGCAGTACTGAGAAGGCGTATGGCTCCAGATTGCAAAGAGCTTACAAGCCCTAAAGAAGTCCGTTTCTTGGTGTGGAAAACGTTTACAGTGGTGCTTTGTAGATGTCTTCAATTATAATGCAAACAATCTTGCTTTTTAAAATACCTGTGGAAGACCTATTTAAAAGTTGATACAAATATTTAAATATTGCCTTTACAAGTAAAAGAAGCTGTAGAAACGGAGTAAATGGAGGATGTTACAGCTGAGTCTCACATTTTTTAAAAAAATGGAAGTTAATAATGCATGTTAATCTATTTGCTACAGTATTATTAAAAGGAATTGTAAGTGTTTAGCAGCAAGAGAGTTAGGAAAGTTCCAACTTACTACTGCAGAGTTCCAGGGTAAAAACCTTGCTGTGCAAGCATGCTATAAAGAAACAGAAACTTTTAGACTAAAGTGAAGACCATATAATTCTGATACGGAAACAGTTACTACTTTTTCTTTATCCTCAAAATTTAACTTCAGAAATGTAATATATATATATATTTCTATTGTACTTGACTTCCTTTTGGCTCTTTTGAGCTGTAAAAGGAAATGTGTATAAAAAGTCCTTAGAGTGATTTTGGATCAGGTGATGCAACAATACTAAATCTCAGATACCTAGTTTTTGTTGTATTTTTATCTTTAAGATAGGCGTATACTTTAGCTACCTGCTAAAAGTTCAATGTTTTTTAAGTGGGTAGCAGACTTTTACTGTTTAGATACGTATCTGTCAGCTTCTGCCATCTCTTACTTTCATCTATGCTTCTTACTTTTGTTAGCCTTGCAGAACACACGAAACTGCCAGGGATATTTTTCTGGCTTGTCTTATGTATCAGTGATGAAATGTCAGCCACAACCTGTTAGCATGAAGTTAAGCAATCAGGGACGGTAAGTGGCTGCACAGTTATGACAGAGGGTTTTGGTCTTTTGGGTCTTCTGTTGATGATGGCATGGGCAAGACAGAAGGAGAATTTCAGCAAATTCAGCAGTCTGCAGTGGTAGAAGTGGGAGGAGGATGTGGTAGATGTGATAGTTGAAAGACATGAGCTAGGCAGTAAATCCTGTAAGATATATTTACACATATTTTTGTTCTGTACTATGCTTACAGATCTACTGAAAATGTTAGTAAAATTAGGTTAAGAGGACAAAAAAATCATTCTGGGTCTTGAACATGCTGCTTGGTTCTAGTGGCAAAACTTAAGTGGGGAGGTTAATTGTATTTCGAAACACTTTAAAGTCTATTGTGATTTACCAAAGCCCATTACTGATCAGTTATTCCACTCAGGTTAACTTGCCTGCTGGGATTTATATTGGAGCAGAGATGCCTGTTTTTTATGTTTGGAGGTTTGCCGACATTATTTTGATGCTGTGGCTGACTGACACTGAAGTGCCTGTACAGAGTGCAAAAATACTTAAAGCTTTTATTGAAACTGCTGTACAAATGTGTTCTGAATTACTGATTTCTGGGCAGTACTAGGTGAAATAATTTGAAGAGTACAGTAACAAAAGTGGTGAGTATACCTTCTCTACCTGAGTATACCTTCTTTCTAAAAAATGCCACGATCTGTACATCTGCAGATCTAGACAAAAAGATCATGTGTCTCATTTCAACTGCTAATGAAGGATGTTCTGTTCCATTGAATTGACATGAGATCTTTATTTTGTCAGTTCTATTTCCAGCAACTTTCCATTTTCAGATAGAATGGGCTGGCTCTCTACACTCTCTACATACTTAAAACAGAAGGATGGGAGGGTATTGACTTTAGAATATTAGAAGTGTAAAAGCTTCCAGGGAGGTAAAAATTCAAACAACGTCTTTCCTAAAGAGGTGAGAGGATGAAAGTGAAAAGGGAAGACAAGTCAGCTAACTCCAGGGGAAAAGGGCACAGGGAAAGACATCTAACTCAATTGTTTTAGTTTTATGTATTGTGCACAGAAGTTTGCTGAGTCCAGTTGCAGCTTGGTTTTTGTTTTTCAGTTTCTTCCCCATGACAGATCTCAAGATCTCACTGTCTGAGTCCCACTACACAGTATGTGACTGTACCTTTCTTCAATAAATAATTTATGAAGCAGATAAGATAGTACAGGATGTGCTTGTCTGTGATACCAGAGTCAGAGTCAATGACCCAGTCCTTCCAGCCCAGTATTTGCCTTTACCGTGACATTATTTTCAGTATTTGCTTGTAGTGTGCAAAACAGGGATGCACGCAGATTAGTCACAAGTATTTAGACTTTTTACTTAATGACTTAATGCTTGGTATCGTTACTTTCAAATCCTACTGGGCATCTTACACACATGAATAATTGAAATGTTGAAGCTCTCAGCAAGTGGTATGCTGTATTTCTTTATATACTCACATCCGTCTATTGTTTTGTCTGTTACAGTATGCTTTCTAGTCAAAAAGTAACACAGTGATTTCTTAATAACGTTTTTCTTATTTATAGCAGGAGGCTGATCCTTTAAAAATGGTTTATTTTTCCTGATGGCATAACTTTGCTATTTATATATAAATTTAAACTTTATCTAGCTATCTAAATCCATCAGGGCAAGCACTGCTGCACCTGGAAGCTTGGGGAAGAAAGTTGCATTTTAAGCTTTTTATATATCTGTATCTATATATCTCTATTAAATAAATTGGTATGATGGGGTTTTATTTATTTACTTATTTATTAATCTGGTAGCTGAATGGTTACATATTTTCATGTTGGATCAGCTGACACAAAATATAGTAAAGGTAGCTGTATAATTTTAACACCTGACACTTGCCCTCATTTGCAGTTCAATACTGGAATAACTTTGAATGTGATGTCTGGAGTTGCTTTTTTTTTTCCTTCCCTTGTAAATTCCAGACTTTACTTGCTTCAGATCTTCCAGTATAAGTGTGAATACCAGTATTTGAACTGGACATCCTTACTGAAATTGTTTGAAAAGTGCTCAGTGAAAGAAAACATAAGAAGGCAGGGAAGGAAGGAAAGGCAAGAAAGGAGCAGACGAAGGCACTTAGGAATGTGGCTAGATGTGGACAGGGCGCTTGTAAAGAAAAGGAGCAGGTGCTTCCTTCTTCAGCTGACAGCAATGACAGAGTGGATTCCCACAACCTGTAAGTGAAAACACTCAGGAAGTGGAAGCATACTTTCTGCTCAAAAGCAGTAAGAGAACTGGGGCACAGTCCTTTCAACGGCAAGCTGCATCTTTAAGAGTCTAGGGAGATCACCGAGTGAAGTTCATCATCCTGTGTATGAAAGGGTATTTGTGGTGCATTTTTTATATAAAATAACAAAAGAGAAAAAATGATACTGAGTGTTAATTTTATCAAGTGGTGGGGTAGCCAGGTTGAAGAAGAGGAGAAGAAGAAAAGAAATGGATGAGTCTTTCTGTAGCAACTGTTTAGCGTCTGGTACTAATTCATCCACTGTTAATTTTGTTAGTGTTGCAGCTGTCAGATGTTTTGCTAGGACAGATTGTGAGCATAGCTACAGGGCCCTTCTGTTTGTTTTCCACTATTCTGAATATTAGGACTGCAGACTTCTGACTTATCAGGAGACTTAGTGACTAATGCAACATTTATGTATGAAGAGGACATAAATTTTCTTTCCCTTATTTGTTATGATTGAGTATTTTTATTGATGGATGAAAGCTTATATTTGTGTAGCAAGCAAGTCCTGCAAATATAAGTGATTAATCCAAAAAGTAGTTACAGAATGTTAGAAAAGCTGTTTAAAATCTCCACCAAATAGTTATTTATAGTGGTACTGTATAGCTGCATTAGCAAGCAGGAAAAAATACTTCCTTAACAAGATTTTATTGATGGTCACAAAATACATACAGGTCTTTATTTATTTATTTATTTATTTTTCCCAAGGGGTATCAATTGCTTCTTATGCAGAGAAAGTACAACTCAGGATGGAGGTTTATGTGGGACTGACAAAATTGAGATTGTAGGTAGTTGGGACTATTGATTAGTTTTGGAGAGAAATCTGAAAAATGCTTGGAGCATTCCATAATCACTTCTGAGCAGAAATGCTCGGGGGAGACAGGCAATGTTGTACAAGATTTAAGAAGTGAAGGAAACAGGATTTTTCTTGTTAATTAGGAGCCTTTTGATACTTTTCTTTTAAAATAATACTGCTGTAGAGGAAAATCTCTTCTAAAAAAAAAGATTTTCAACTTCCTTATTTTTCCAGTTTGACTTTTGCCATTTCAAGGTAATGGCAGCCGAACACCGGGTTGATGGTTTTTTGACCAGTTGCCAAGAATTACTTTGGTCCCCCTTCGTGCCTACATGCATGGTGCTGACAGTGCTGCATTAGGTTCTGGTGCTCTCTGACAGAGGAGACTGAACCGTCTCTTGAGCAGAATTTGAGAGATTGCATCTGTCCATTTCAGTTCAGTTTGTCAGTTTCCACAATTTCCAGACAAGTCAACAAAAAACTGAATGGATGAGGTTTACGAATGCAGCATAGCTTAATTTCATAAACAAGTCTTGTGCATTGGCAGGAATCATCTGCTCTTGTTCCTGAGCTTTGTGTTCACTTCTTCCAATCAAGAGGAAGAGCTGTACATCATTTTGGACAGCAGAAGTATTTGCAATTTGTGGTGTCGGTGAAGTAGGTAAGCACTGTTTGTAGGTATAATAAAGAAGTAAAATAGTAATTTTGTTAAGTCCACCGGAGTTGTATCCGCAGCTGGAATGTCCACAGTAACCAGAACAGAGCATTACAAGGTAAGGCTCCTTCAGAGCTTGAAGGAGAGGTGACAAAGATAGAAACACTTCATGTGAAGAGGGACTTGAATATTAGGAGTTCAGACAGGAGAGGAAATGAAAAGGGAGCCGTTACAGCAAGAGAACACAATAAATGATAGAAGATAAATTAGCTATGCTTATTTAACTGCCCTCATAAGAGTTCAAGGAGCTGTCTGTGAAACTGAAAGGCAACAGATTTAGAGCCGGGGAAAAAAAAATATTTATTTAACATTCTATATAACTAACCTGTGGAATTTGCTATCACACAGCACTGTTGAACATATTATCAAGACTTAAGGGTAGAAAGAAGAATTAGATGTCCATATAAAGAGAAAACTTCTTTAAAGGGATACTGGACCTCATGCAGAAAGATCTTTACTTAGCTACCAGCTGCTAGTCAGGAAGAAATACCCACAGAAGAGGAGAAGATATTTCCATTACTCAGTAAAAAGAGCCTTATTTTCCCTCTGAAGGCCAAGTGGGAAGTGGATCTGTTCCGGCATGTCACCTGTGACGTCCATTGAAAACTACTTCGAACAAGTGCTTTTTGCTCATGTATCAGAGTTCTGGTGCCTTGCAATAAAGTAATGATGTCTCATTTCCTTTTGGGGAAGATGAGGCAGAAAAAGATTAAGGAAATCATCCAGCATATCAAAAGGAAAACTAAGTCCTGGCTGTTCATGCCATCAAGATAGGACAGGCATGCCTCTTGTTATTTATTAGAGCTGCATGTGGCAAGCCCGTGTTTATTCCTGCCCAGCACCTCACAGTAGCAGAATGTTTAAGTCTGTGTGTCAGGCCTGAGGTAAAGATTAGGAAAAGCAAGCAAAACAACTTTTCAGTTAGCTGTTCTTGGCAGTAAATAGATACTGTACAGTGTCACTGAGAAAGGTAAGTCCTGTGAATTGCTGCAACTTTTATAAAATGACCCTTCACCTATTTATTGGTAACTGATCAGTCTTGAGGAGAGATTAACATCATCTTCAGAGAAGCAAAATCTCTTCTCTCAGACTGACATTAAGTAAACATTTTACTTTGCTTCTCTGGAATTTACTGCAGTATTAAAGGGGTTCCTCTGCATTTTGCATTACTGGAAAAAAATCCCATAGTATGTTCTGTTTTCTGTTTCCAAGCACTTACTGTTTATAGTTTACCAAGGTATTAGGATATCTTCTGCTCAAAGATAGTAATTATCAGAAGGATGACATTCAAGAGGATTTTTATTAAAGACAGTCTAGTATGTTAGCTCTGTGCAAAATGATCAAATGAATGTGATTGTATCCAAATTTTGCTCTTAGAGCATAACTTAATTTCCCTTAAATATAAGATAGGAATTAAAAGTTTTAATATTTAGAGGACTTTTTTTTTCTGTTAGCAATGTATGTTATTGTGTAGTGTTTATTATTAAAAGCATTATATGAGATAGATCATCATGAGAAGTAGTTCTGTAACCGATAGTCAAGCAGTTGTAATTTGTCTCCAGATGAGTAGCGAGGAAATAGATAAGAGGCATGTATGTCGATGTCACAGTTGTCCTTCACCACTTATGGCCATTAGCGGGAGTTCAACCTGTTCTGTCATTATACTGCTGACACTGTACAACAGGTTGTATCGCGTTGGCACTGGCTTCCATATGTCAGCACATCTGTGAGCGGTCAACTCAACCAACCATCTTAAAGCCCCCCACTTTTGCCAAGGATCTTGCTTGAAGCATGTTTTCAAGGAGACAAGAGCGCACATCTTTTAGTTGTCAGATTTCTATGCATCAGCATGGATTAATTCTTCCTCTGCCCGCCAGTACTGGTTTATAAATGTAGGAATTCTCCACTAACTGCATTATGTGAGATGGAATTCCCTCCCTTACTCCTCTTGTTGTTTTATTTTTCTTTTGTATCTTTTCCCTGAAAATAAATTTACTAATCTGATTTTTTTTCTACAGAACATCAGCTACTTAGAATTATGTAGCGTGCTACAGACATGAATGACCAATTAGCTCTATGTTAACGTGTTAGCAATGTCATCATTTGTCAGTCAAAATAAATGATTCATACCTTTCATAGCATCTTTACAAGTCACTTTCCCTGCCACTTCAGTTTTAAAGTGGTAACTGTTACATTCCCATCATCCTGTACCCTTCAAAATCCAAGCATGCAGATTTATGTGAGGCTGGATGAGGATTTAGGACAAGCACAAAGAAGTGTAGATAATCTTGCCCTTGTAGATGGACTATGTGCTAGTAAAATGAAAGATTATGAGAAACCAGTGCTGCACCACTGAAAACTTCTATAGCTGGGTTCATTTTTTTCCCTTTCATTTAAGCTAATCAAATTGAGTGGAATATACAGATGAACTTTTTTCCCTTGAAATATCTTTCAGGAAAGTAATTGTCATCTAAAATGAGTATTGTATGGTGTTTATCTGTGGGAGGTTATACTGCAAACCATGAACAGTAATAAAAGGTGTGTGCGGATTTTTTCTGATTTGTGTGGAAAATCTCGCTCTGTGTGGTGTGCCTGCAGTGGGCAAAAACAAACAAACAAACAAAAACCTCCTGTAACTGTGATGGAGTTCTTGACTGCTTGTCAAGTAAATATTAATTTGTCTTCCTTTTTACTACATAGTCTCTTGTAGTCCTGTGGCCCTGCTTTTGTGACAAAAATAAATAAATAAATAAATAAAAATCCTATTAGTACAAGGATCCAGTTTGGGTAAATGCAGGAATTTTGTTCTATCAGTATATACTGGAGCTATTAATGTGCATATATTGGAGGAGGTATGCTGAATATGCCTGTGAACTCTCACTGTATTGGGAAAACAAGAGATTTCTCATAAATAAAATTAACGATTATACTGTGGGTAACTAGGTTTGTTAGAATTTAACTGATCTTTGCATCTGGGTTAAAAAATTTTTTTTTTCTTTCACATTCCTGGCCATTTAATGAAAGAAATGATGAAAAAACTGTTGTAGCAAATTGAAAAATGAAAATGTGTGTGCACACATTCCTTAAACATGGCCATGCAAATACGTATGTCGTTTAATTTTTTTTTAAGTAAATTGAGTGTTGGATCCACTATAAAGGTTCAGTGCTTTTCAGAAATGATTTTGTTTTTCTAATCAAATTAATTGGAAATAAAACATTTGATTTTAATAGAAGCAAAGAACTGCATTTTAATAGTATTAAGCCAAAATTTTTCATTTCTTTGGGGGAGTATTTCAAGTTTGAATTTATTGATATTTTTGTAAAATTTGAAATTATTATTTTTTTGGTTGACCTGCACGTGCAAAAAATATTTGGCTATAAAAATAGTACTAGAAAAATATCACCCACTTCTCTGTTTCCAGTTTTTATAGTAAACTTCATAATAAAGCAGTGTCATTAAGTCATTTTTAACTATGGATACCGTTAAAAAGAAGATACAGTGTGGAAATGTGGAGTAAGTGTGTTTGTAACTGGGAACATGCTGTTTTGCATGTGCAAGTGCAGATTTATTCCACTTAATTTTAGGCACTGACCTTAGATACCTGGCCACCTTCGCTCCTTCTCCAGTTACGTCCCAAAGTGCTTCCACAGAGCGGTTCAAAACAGACCTTGTGTCACCCACATACATGGCACGTGGCCTGGGGCTGCTGTGCTTGACATCTTGCCCAGCTTTAAGATTCGCTGCGGTAGGCACGTTGCGTGTCTGATGCCTTTTCTTATGGTGGCCTTTCATTTCTGCTACCCACGAGTGCCAATTTCCAAAGCAGACCCGGGTAGCTATAGTGTCTGAGTAGGAAAGAAACCTCATCTGCAGGAATCCTACAGCAGCTCAAGAGCACGGCCGGGCAAGAAGGATTATTGCGTGTTGAGAAAATACTGATACATATTTACAGCTCAGTGCACTGGTTAGTCAGAGCAGGCAATCTGTGGCTGAAAATGAAAACTGGCTCAAGATGCACTTAATAAAATTGAATAACCGAGCGAGTGGTTGGTTTTTCTGGCCGATCTGCCAGTTTGATAAAATTCCCGTTTGAGCTCTGCGCAGCCAGTCGTCTCCTGTGCTAGATTTTGGAAGGTTTGTAGCGCATGGCTAAGCCTGCATGTTTGCTTCTCACTGTGCAGCAGGAGACACGGCTGCCATTTGGTGGCATTGCTGGAAATAAACAAAAAAGCCCTTTCGAATCCCATTTTAGACGAGTTGGTCCAAGATGTTAATTAAAGGTCAGAAGAATAACTTGTCTGTAAACACACAGGCGTAGTTTGGCCGGTAAGTTATATCTAATGTAAATAAGAGTATGTTAATAGTGAATATTTACACAGTCCTCATTTGGGGTTACAAGAAGCAAAACGTTCAAATTGCTGAGAGAAGCCTTCAGGCTGTTATCTTAGTAAGGACAACACCGTAAGTATCTGTCCACATACTCATAGGCATATTTTATAATTTTTATGTAATCCATACCTGCAGAATATGATAGTTACAGGGTATTTAAAGCAGCAATCAGCAGCTTTTGAGTAACAGTAACTACTGAACGCCTGTTTCACAAACAGATGCAACATCAACCCAGTGCAGTTGACTAAAACATTGCTGGTGTAAGTGGTAGTACGGTCTGAAACAGATGCTTTTCCTCTTTTGGCTTACGAGGGCCATGTGGATGCTGCTGGTGGTCTTTTTTACAGGAACTGCCTTTCCTGCGGAGTCTTCAGTTTCCATTTGTCCAGCATCGTGAAGTGTAACAGTAAATAACCAGCAAGTGCCGGTGTGCCTTCTGCATCCTTGGGCTGGCTTGCAAGCTGGCTGGCCTCTTTCAGTGCTGGTGCCAGGCACCATAAAGGAGGACAAGCTGCTCAAACAATGACGGAGAGTGAGAGGACAAGGGCAACACCAGATGTGTGTTTTCTAGGGCATGTAGATCCTTTCCTTCAGGACTCCTAGTTTCTAGAGATGAAGAGTGTGGAAGCATGCTGACTTTTTTTTTTTTTAAGAAGCTGTTGCAGTCTTTGATTTCTATCTCTGTTTAACGTAACTAGTAAGTATATATTTTTCTAGAAGGTGGGCTTATTATCTTGGTGTTTCAGACAGTCATTCAGTATCACACATTCAAAAGGTGGTGGTGTTATTATTTACAGAAAAGCAGTTTCTTTTTCGGTTGCAACTCAAATGCTTTTTTAGCTTGTGGGCATCTCAAAAATAAAACCAAAAAATCCTCGCTTTGTTCAACCTCCTTGTAAAAAGGAGGGTGGTAGCACAGTTACACAAGAAGTGCTTGTCACTCACCCCACAAACAAAATCACAGGACAGCTGGAGAGTTGTAGCCTCGCAGCTTTCTCCTGCGGGCCCCTGCACATGCTCAGCCTGAGATGCTGCTCGCTGCCGTTTTGGGGATGGCCACAGGGAGATGCCCTGCAGGAACCCATCCTGGTGGGCTTGGGGCTGGCATATGTGCCATCCATGCTTACAGGTCCAGCTTGGAAGTGAGGCTTTAAAGGATTTTACCAAGGGTTATGAAGTTCTGGTGGAATGGACCCCGTTATCCCGCGTACTCTAAACTTGTCTAGCTTGAGGAAAAAGAGCTTTCTATCATGATGTTCTTTTTAATGATTGCTCTTCAGATTAATAAAGTAAATTACTGGTGATAAGGAAATATAGCAATATTAAATCACAGTAACAGTGTGGATTTTTTATGAACTTCAATGGTATATACAGATAACTTATTTGCTGCGCTCAGGAATTGCAATAAAAAGCTACAGTCTGTGATGTTTTTTATTCAGTGTGCAGTGGGAGCAAAATACTTTATACACTTGGTTGTTATGATGGATGGGAAAGGAAGGTTCCTTTGAATTAGTGTAGAAGACTTGTGAAATTTGAACCTGTCATCTCATTTTTTTTTTTTCTCGCTCTCAAAACCAGTTGGGTATAAGGTTCCCTTAAGCAACTTTTGGGAAAAAAAAATCAGATGTGTGAACTGATTTATGACCTGCTTTTGCAGACCTGATAGTTTTTGGAATCTGTATTCAAATTTATTGTGTCAGTCAAAACCTTAGAAGAGATTGTGCCATCTGTTTCAGGCTCTTTCTGTTCTAGGTATGAAGCAGTGTTTTGTTTGCTCTTAGTAATACTGTGTGGTTTAACATCAGTTTCAGACATGAAGTTCTGCAGTTTGTTAGACTACAGAACGGAAGTTTGAATGTGTGTGTGGTGTGATGTAGTGTGATATGTGGATACGATTATTGATTTTGAAAGGTCCTTTTAAAACTTCTGTGAAGTAAGGGTAAGTATAACTCTTACCTGATGATATGAGCGACTAACTCTGCCTACCAAGAAAACCCACCCCAAACCCTGTCTTTTCTCATCAGAAGTACTCATAGAATGGAAGTCTTTTCTTTATTTATCTCTAATATCTATAATATTAATTGAATAAATTT
The DNA here is from genome assembly GCF_040182565.1 of Anser cygnoides. Taxonomy (NCBI): domain Eukaryota; kingdom Metazoa; phylum Chordata; class Aves; order Anseriformes; family Anatidae; genus Anser; species Anser cygnoides. The sequence continues at coordinate 78,498,180 of NC_089875.1, forward strand.
AGTATAAATAGAAGTCTAAGAGAATACAATAGAAATTTCAGATATCAGGATATCATAGTATTACAATTTTCTCCTAAGTTTTCTTAGTACCATTCAAAATTCGAATGTTCTGTAACGGTAGTTGTTTTAATGTTTACCATCCTAGTCATTAAGTGTTCACTCGCTACAGTAAGCTACGGATTAATAGAATAATGGACAATGGAGCTGTTCTGAAGAGATAGTCATATACACTTTGTTTAAGAGGTTAAGACATTCTCATTTGGATTCTGGCCTGCAGTTTTTGTTTGTATTGATGCACAGCCTTGTGACTTCCCTTCCATTTCACAATGATCTTTTTCCAATTCAGATTATTGTGCTGCTTCTGTTTTACAATATACAGACTGTTTCGTATACATCTGAGATTTCGGTAGAGAGAAGGGTGGAATATCTGGAGAGCGCTTTGAAAACCTTCTTTTCCTCTCCTCTGTGGGACTGTTTGGTGATATAGAAGTACTGGTATTGTGTCAGCGAAGTGCCACTAGCATGGTTGAAACTGTGCTGGCAATGCTGTATTTTAGTGGAGCCATTACCAAGAGGGTCAAAATGCTTTAACCCAGGTTAAAGTGCACCCTTGGTGTAATTGCAACCATACCAGGAGTTTCCTAAAGCCTCAAAGGGATTGCACCTATTTGTACCCCGGCATGCAATAAGAGTCTATGTAGACATTATCTCCCAATGTAAATTTAAATTCCTTACTGCTTCTTCCACAGGGCTCCTCGATTTAAGGGTTTCCAGCAACAGGACAGCCAGGAGCTTCTACACTATTTGCTGGATGCAATGAGGATTGAAGAGACAAAGGTAATACCTGTGTGCATGTGTTTAATTTAAAGAACTTGGCTGTACTGTAAACTAATAGCCATTGCCTCAGTATTCTTTGTGTTTCCAGTGTTCTTCATGTTTCCAGAGTGTTAAAGATGTCCTTAATAGAGTAGGAGTGGCTATTTTGTTATCTTGACAAAAATAATGACGTTTTAGAAAGATGATGTAATAATGTTCATTTTGGTGTCTTAAAATGGTTGACTGAAATAAAAGTTTCAGCGAGCAGTAAAAAGAGTATGGTAAGTAGATCCTGATAACTTTAGGAGTCTGTATTGTTTACATTTATTTAAAAAAACAAACAAACAAGCAACAACAACAAAGGGACAAAAAAGCCCCTTCTGAGGATTCAGGAAGGTAGGAAGAGATCCTCCGATCTGGTTGACAAAATGCATTTTAGGATAACGTTTGGGGATAGAAATTAGCAGCTCTTACCTGCCTGCCCACAATTTACATTGGAACCTATTTCAGTAAAAAAAGCTGGACAAAAATAAAATCTGGCAAAGTTTCTTATATCTCTAGAACGCGTGAAGAACTATTTGTTTTATAAATAAGGTGCTGCATTATTTAAAATTATTATTTATAATTTGTAGCTAAGAATGCGAAGTGTATAACCAGTTATACAAAAAATGTTCCTCTGTTTTTTTTCATGTTTCTTTCCCTTTATTGTTTCTGCCTCCTGCATTGCTGAATACAAGAAAGTGGTTTTTTGCTTGCTTGAACTATTTTGACTATATCAGATTTAATCTGCCTGACTTAGTCTTGGAGCCTTCTTTTCAGATGATATTTTGGTACATGGTCTTTGCTGAGTTTAGTCAAAAGGAGGCCCTTAAACATCGTACTGACCAGTGTTCTTCCTCTTCCGTCTCATTTAATAATACGGTGAATGTAATGATCCTAAACTGAACTCTTTTGGAAACAAGTTATAAGCAGTATCAGAGCCCAGTTCGTGGCATCAGAGTAGCACTGACTGAATCCCCATCCTAGCAGAGTATTAACAGAGGTTGGTCTCGTCAGCAGCATACTTAATCATAAACAAAGCTGAACTACAGAGAGAAACAGCGAAACCTTGGCATTGCGTTGCTTACAAGACTGCCTGTCAAACTGGGCACAGCACAGAAGCAGGTGACTGCTGCTGCTTTTTCTTTTCAGTAAAAGCAATTGTCATGTTTTTTTACAGGAGAGGGAAACTTTATTTTGTTGTTTGTTCATTTTCATGCAATAAAAGGTGGAAACTATATTTGCTTCACAACTGAGGATTCACCAAAAGCAGAGTCATTACAACTAAGCTTCTCCAGTGACTGACTGCTCATTCCCCTCCAGTCAATCTCCCGTTTCATCAGTGAACGTGCCGTCATTATGATAACCTGCATTTTTATTTGTCTTCTGCATCGTTTTATTAGAGAGCAGGACAGCTACCGAAGCTGCCATAAAAGAGTGATGGAACATGATGAGAATTTAAATCGTATTTTAGGCAGCAGGCTATTCCTGCCACCCCCACCACTGGGCAAGTGAAGGTTGGTTCCACCCTTTGGTGCAATTTCACCCCTGTTTGCCCATAATGGTGCATTACCGCAAACACTGACTTCATCACCTCAGGCTGCTCAGCGAGGGTCACGACTAGTAAAAGCTCTGCCTTTTTTTTTTTTTTTTTCCTTTTAATTCCATTTTTCGGATCCGTAGATGGTGTGACAAACGGAGAGTGTCAGGCCCGTGGTCCATTCAGCGCTGCCAGCCGTGCCAGGCAGGAGCGGAGCAGGAGCGGAGCAGGAGCAGCTTTGTCTGCCATGGGAACGCCGCAGCTGCAAGCCGCACGCCTGCTGCCCGGCCCCGCCGCCCTCCGGGCTTCTGCTGAGGAGAGCCCCCGGCAGGGTGTCTGCCACCAGAATCCTTTAGAAAGGATTACAGCCCCTAACATCTCTCCTTCGTGCCGCTTTGAAACTTGGCGCCCCGAAGCAGGCACGCGTAGGTGACAGCCGTGCTCGAAGTGCCCGCTTTGTCCTCCACCTGCCAGAGGTCTCCTGGCCAGCTCTACACCAGGCCAGTACCCCCGCTGCGTTCATCTCTCCGAACCACAAGTTGTGGTGAGAAATGCTTATCACATAAAGCCTGACAGGAGTTGTAACAAGTTGCATAACTCGCACAAGTCGCGTTCCACATTTGCCCTCTATCCCTGTTTTAATGTCTTAGCAAACAGCTTTCCGAAAGCAGTGTTCAACTTTTTCCCGTCCCCATTAAAAGCGTTAGAAAGAGGGTATGTACACAAGTGGGTTTTTAAGATAAAAGGCTGTCGATACGACAATAAAACCGACATACTGTCTGCTGGATCCAGCAATGTGGGCCGGAGATTGTTTCACACCAGGGCCCGACGTAGCTGAACCCTGCTGCTAATTGATTAATGTCTGCTGCCATTGTCGGCAGCACCCTGCCCATTCAAAGACTATGTCTTTCTTTGACCTAAATAAATGGTTCAACGCGCTAATCCCAACAAAAGGCTTGCTTATGGCCCTAAACCCATTTATGGTGTTCAACTTCATGAATTACCTATTGATTAGCCCTTTTAGTATATTGTTGGCTTTAAGATGAACAAAGGCGAGCTCAGGGCAGTGGGAGTTAATTCACAAGCCAGGTCACATACTCATAAGGTAGGAGTGTGACTTAGCCTGATGAGTGCCTGAACTAGAAACCAAACCTCCGGAGCTGCCTGTCATCATCAACACTTCAGTAATCGATGGCTTGAAAGTGCACTTCGCTGTCTGCAAACAAAAGTTACCATTTTTTTCTACTGGTACCCAGGTTAAGGGTTACTTGCAGAATGTTTGGTATCGCCCTTCATTCCTAGAAGGGTACCTTGCTCTAACTCTGACTTCAGTATCACGTTTCGTTGTGTCGTTTGCACACCATCGAGTTTCTGGACTAGAGAGCAGGTACATTTGCCAGGAGAAAGGAAAACCCAGGTCAGGCATCCTGCAGCGTTCTCTGGTGATGGGTCTCGTACAATCCTCTGCTTCCCTCTCAAAGTCTATCACAGGATGGGCTGAGGTACATTTTGTACCAGCAGATGCAATTGTGTTACCAGCATACTCATCCAAATAATTTAATAAAATACCTCGTTATCCCAGTTGCAACTGAGCAACCCCCATTTTGAGGCGCAATTACAGCACACGTGTATGAATTCATTCTTCTGATTCTTCTTTCAAAAATGCAACTGTTAGGATTTTGGGGGCAAATGCTGGTTAAGTTTATATGGATTCATGAAAAGTTTCGTATCTCTTCTAAGGTTTTCTAACATTTGAAATATACAATGCTAGAAAATAAGCAGAAGTAACAAAAAGACTGGATTAATGTAGCTATTGAAGTCTGGCTATTGAGAGATACTTAGCTGCCTTCAAGTATTTTGTATCCCAGTCAGTCAGTAATAGACCATTTTTCTGTTAGTATGTTGTTGTTCTTTTTCCTAACTGTGGAAGAAATGAAAAGCATTTGTTGGCTGAAAATCTCATCATTTGTTGATAACCTCTACAACTCTACAACTCTACTGCTCTACAACTGCTCCCTCTTCATGGGGAGGAAATTTTGGGATGGTTACTTACTTAAGTTAATGTTGTGTAGCTTTGACAGTGTTAACAAATAACGACGATAGATTTAAAATGTTAAAATTATGCTTCTTTTATGGAAATAAGAATGGAGAAAATCTAACTGTATTTTAATAGCTTTTTAGAATGTTGTACTTAAAATACTTCCTAATAATTATTTTTTTAATTATTATAGCGTATACAAACTGGTATCTTAAAAGCATTTAATAATCCAACAACTAAAACAGCAGATGAAGAAACTAGAAGAAAAGTAAAAGGTATGCAACACGTTATTGAATCAGTTTTAAAAATGCACAAGTTTTTAAATACCATTTTCTTCAAAATTGGCTATTGTTAAATAGCAATCCCAAAGCACTTTAGTGTTAAAATATTTTTATTATGTATTATTCTAGTGCCACCTAGTGCATATCTAAAGTATAGTTTATTATGTACTAACTTACGTATTTATATCCAGAATAAAGGCTGTATTAATAATGCCTTTTGTAATGATACATAGAATTTAGTTTTGTTTTCTAAAAGAGTCTGCTGAATATTCGGGTTTGTTACATAGCCACAATTATTGTAGTACTCACAGAGGCCACTTTCCATAAGCAAAAATGATTTCTATCAGCTGACTGATACTGTGAGCAGTCTAAATGTGATTACAAAGCCAAAATTGGAAGCTGTTCAAAAGAATGCATGGGTTGTTTTTTTTCCCAAAACAATAGGTTTAAAATTATTTTTTTCTTTTGTGTATATGCAAAAAGCTGGTTTGTTTTTTTCTTTAAGTCTAATGATTAACTTTCCTAAATCTGCACCAGTTAAGACATAGAACAGGTTTTTTGTCTTTTCTTTTTGTTTTCTGTTTATTTAGTTAGTTTTATATTTTTTTTATTATTTAGTTTTGAAGACTATATATTATGTATTAAAAAGAAAACAGATTTTATTTAAAGGCTTCTTGAGAGATACTGTATGATTATTTTGTTATTGTAGGTGGGGAAGGGAAGTATAAGGGGATTGTATAACTAAATAACCGAGATGTTTTAAAATGTTGGAATACAGTATATGATATATTAGTTACTATGTTGTGTTCAACAAGTTTTGAATAAGTATAAAAATTGCTTTCACAATAAATCTTAGAATTTTGTTGTACTTATAGTGTGGCGTGGATCTGTTATTTTTCACATTTAAAAAAGACAATGTTTTTTCAGCATATGGAAGAGAGGGTGTGAAGATGAACTTCATAGATAGGATCTTTGTTGGTGAATTGACTAGCACTGTCATGTGTGAGGAATGTGAAAATGTAGGTATTTTGGAATTTGGTTTCATGTGGAATAGATCACATACTGGTTTGATTACATTGCCTTGAAAGTATAAAATTGTATTGTCAATTTTATACTTGTTTGTTTGTTTGTAAAAGCAAGACTATTGAAAGTTTCTCATTTAAAATGACTTAACTTCTTCCTTTAAAGCATTATCCTCCATAAACCTAAGAAGAGGGGGCTCCTTTGAATTCAAAACAGATTCAAAGACTGGGCTTCATTTTTCATCTGATTTAGGGCTGGAGGTTCCAAATTCTTTAATCATCTGGGTTATACTTCAATTTTTATGTGATATTTCTGAAACGCCTACCTATCTTAAAATATAAATCCTCCTGCCTACTCTTTTGGGTTATACCTGAAAATTGGGAATTACTTACTTTGAATTAATATGAGTGGGGAAATGCTAAAATTATTATTTTTTCTTGAAGTATTTTTGAGAATTAACGTAATATCTCTAATGAAGAGCATATTCCTTTCATAATTAATATTACTGACATTTCATCATAAATGCTTTCCATGATCCTTATCATTTTCTTTAACTTTGGAAGAGAAAAATCTTATTTGCATGACTTTTTTAATTGAATGCTACATTTGTGTTTGGTTTAAAACATTATATTTCATATCGTAGAGATTAAGTAAATCAATCAGTCTGAGTACTTAAGCACAGTTCTGCAGTGCCAGGTAAACTTTCCTGTGTGTGATGTGCAGATTACACTTCAATGTGCTACTAGAATCAATGAAGAACTTCAGCTATATACAAAATAGACATAGTATATATTTTGTGCATATTATTTATTTTTGCTGGATTCTTATATTCTGCCTGCACAGGACTCGGTACTCGCTAGCTGTAGCTGTATGAGGACAAGTTTAGCAGTCGCTTGCCTTTGTCTGCATTGGCGAGGATGTTTCTGACTAGTGCTTGTTCGTGCAAAGTCACTCTCTAGAGGAACCCCAATCTGAATATCGCTCATCGGTCAGCGAGTCAACGTAGTTAAAGTAGTTTTAATCTAATTTATTGTTTTACTGGAACCTAAACCATGCTGAGTCCCTCACACAACAGGTAAACATAAGCTTTTTGCTAAGAGGACCCTACAGTCCGTATCTAATGTTACAGGTGGAAGATAGGGTCATAAATACAAGAGAAGGGCAAGGGCAACAATGACAGTAATTGAGGGCATGACTGTGTTCAGTAATTTGCGTGCACATCTTGATGTTATTTTTAAAGGCTTTGTTTTTCACAGTCTTTCCAGAGGTAAGATAAGTCAGTTTTGGAAGGAGTTTGAGAACGGCAAGGGAGAGAGCTTAAGAAACAGGCTTGGACGGGACGTTGTAGCCATAAAGGCAGATGTGAAGTGCTGTGAGAGAATGTCTTTAGGTATGATTTACCAGATATTTCCAGTTTCAGCTTAGATTTTATATGGTTTATAGAAGGGAAAATAAAACTGCAGAACAGACAATAAGTTATTTTGCTAAAAAAAAAAAAAAAGCCTCTTTTCCCCAGTAATTGGCTTTATTTTAACAATTACTAGTGTATGTTATGTTATAAATGTTTCTAGTAAAACTTTTAGCTGTAACCAATAAGCCTGATGTAATCTTTTCTGGGAGCGTCAGGCTAGAACCTGTCATCTAACTGTCATTAACCAGTTCTTGCTGCTGAACAGTGTACAAGATCAAATGCCTGCACAGATATGTCCAGCATCAGGAAATGCTTAAAAGTTAGTTTTTTTATAAAATTCCACTGGATTTGCTGCTTCTGCTGTCCAAAAAGTTGTGATCCATCTAGACGGCCCACGTGACTTGAAAATCTGTCTGTAGCTCACAGAAACTGAGCACCACAGTGCTTCTAGTTTGTGCCTAGATAAATGACCTTGCCCTTTATGTCTGGGTGCTGAAATTATTAGAAAGAAAACCAGAGCTAATTTAAAATTGAAAAAAAAAAAAAAAAGCTTGTGGGAAGTTCTTCATTGTAGTTTGATGCATCTTGAAACTAATTAGCATGTTGCATAGTTTGATAATAATTTGATTAAAAAAAAGAGGAGGTATGCGCTAAACCTATATATCGTTCTTTGCATTTAATATGCTTTTTCTCTTTTTCTTCAAGATTTCAACAGTAAAAGAACCTTTCATTGATCTTTCACTTCCTATAATAGAGGAGAGGGTAAGATACAGAATGTATAATAGTTATTGTTTCCAGTGGATTGCTTTTACATACATTTATGAAGATGTCTCTGTATGTGTATATACACAGTTTCGATTTCAAGCCGAAAAATGCACGCTTGTGTATAAATACATGTACTCTCATACTGTCTGTTTGTTATATGGCTTTTTTATTTGTATTTATATACATGTATACAGATAGAGATATATGGTTCTATAATTCTAATGTAATATGTGCATATATTTTTCAATTAGTCCAAACTTAGAACAAATGACTTAGTTATTTACAGCATATGTAGGTCTGAGATTAGTTTCATTTAACAGTGCTTTTGGCACATAGATGGTTTATAAAATTATTTTTAAAGGTCCAAAAAGTTAGATTCTAGCCTATTGGTTTGCATGTAGGGAACTGAATTGTACCTAAGGGATAAGTCAGTGTGAAAATAGACTTTAAATTTGTTTATTCTGGTGTTTTGGCATAAATAGTTTGCAGTATGTCTCCATTAGCTGCAGAGGAACTGCATTACTTTTAAGACATATGCTCTGTTTTTGTGGGACTTGAGGTTTTCATTTAGGATTAAAGGGATGGATTGGGAGTGGTTCTTCCCCTACGCTGCCTGTATTCACATACATTTAAGGGAGAGAATTTAGTGTAATATTTAATCCTGTATGAGACGTACTTGTCTTCAAATACCAGTTTTGTTCATAATAATGTAGGTTACTATTTTCTAAAGACTATATTCGTCTTTCCCATGTGTTGCAAGAGAATAAAAAATTGGCATATATCCTTTCTTAATTTCCTGTCTAATTTCTTAGGTTGCAAAACCCGTGCCTTTGGGAAGAACAAGTAAAGGTAAAAGTGTACAAGAAGCAGATCTGGGTCAGTGTAACTGTTCTTCCATCAGTACACTGAATAATCAGCCTAAAGTTGTCAAGAAACACACTCTAACAAAAGATAAGGTAAGAACCTAAATACCCTCACTAGCCAGTCATCTTGAGTTTATTCTGAAGTTTCAAGGGTTACAGGGTGTGAATATTGACACCTATAAATGTTCTTTTTAAATATATATGTATTACTAGCAGATTAGCTTTAAAATATTTAGATCATTATTAGAAGCGTGACAAATGATGGCCATTGGGAACCACTCAGTTTTCAGTTATGGGGTTTCATTTGTAAGGAAAAAAATATGCAAGTTAATTTCAATTCATGTTAGTTTAGGTTTTCTTTCCGGCTTTTCTTTTATTATACCATTAGTTTTTTTTTCTGGCTGCACTCACATGAATCATAATGCTGGCCAAGAGAGCAGGCAGGTCTGCGTTAGAGCCATCGGAGGGATTGGCTGACAGTGGGCACAACAAAAATAGTATCGTCAGTAGAGACTCGTGGAGGCTGGGAGCGTGATTTCCGTGAAGCACTTGGCCTTCAGTAACCCCAGGGCTGGGGAGGTCAGCCCAGCCAGTCTCCAGTGCAGCCTCCTAACACAGTCCTTCCTGAGCGAAATACGCCAGCCTAACAGAGTTATCTGTGTAGTTCACAGATTCAAAGAAATCTGTAACAAGTATTGTGCACATACATTATTATTAATGAAAGTTAGAAAAGCTCTCAGTGATTATTGACGTTCTGTTTTTTTAATAAGCCTTATAATCCATATAGGATTTTGTGGACAAATAGAATCTATCTTAGAAGAGACATGGGAAATTCCAAAATAGGGTGAATAATAGTATTAATACTGATGCATACAAATGTGGTTACTGAATGGTTTTCAAAATTAAGAAAGAAAATATGGTGTGGATTCAATAAACTAGTCTAGACAAATAATATAAAGGAGGCAACAGCTCTGCTTTCAGTAAGAACAGGTAAAGTGATCTGCAAGGTAAGTCTGTCTAACTGGTGAGGCTTTGTGATTCTGTGCTTCCTCTCCATCTTTTTGGACTTTTTTTTTTACTTTATTCTTCTTTTGAATTATTTTAGTGTAAGATGTCTGTTGGTTCTGCAGTAGAACTTCAAATCCAAAACAAGCAGTTGTTGAATTCAGTTAGCACATGTTGGTATTCTGTGACTTCTGTTAATCAATTTATAAGTTTGCTACAGAAAGTGGGGTAGTCCAGTAAGTGGTTTTACAGGTAACAGAGTATCTGAACAGAGGTTGTTATGCTTTCCTCCTAAAATGGGGACCTTCACAATTTTAAGAATTCTTTGACTGCTGTTTGTGTAATACCCCCAGATAGTAGCAGGAACTTCGCACGAGTTCCTCTCCCTCTTCTCCATTTATAAAGAAAGAAAACACAACTGAAACAAGAAATTGTCATAGTTGATATGTGTTTGGGGTTTTTAATAATTTTTAATTTTATTCTTTTTTTGCTAAATTGTCCTCTTGCTTTTAGCTTGAGGACTTCAGTTATGAAGGAGAATGTTTATTGTAACTTTAAGCCCAGTTTAGGAAAACATTGAGGAATATTATTTGCCTTTTACATTGACTTCATTTGGACTTAAGTTCTTCCTTAAAGCTTAAAACTGAGTAAGAGCTGAAGGTTCTTCAAGAACTGAGCCTTGGTGTATATTTAAGGAATAGTCTGGACGAAGGTCTTACATGTCTGCAAGATAGGCACGTAACTGTAGTGCCGAATGTGTTGGTCCTTGTGACCTGGAGTGGGATCTGACACTTCCAAGATTTACCTCTATGTGTAACAAAGACAGTCCAGAAGTCCTCTCTACTAAATGAGAATCTACCTTGCAAAGGTTTTCAACTGAAAGAGGGTAGATAAAGACTAAGGAGGAAATTCTTCACTCAGAGGGTGGTGGGGCACTGGCACAGGCTGCCCAGAGAAGCTGTGGATGCCCCATCCCTGGAGGTGCTCAAGGCCAGGCTGGATGGGGCTTTGGGCAACCTGGGCTGGTGGGAGGTGTCCCTGCCCATGGCAGGAGTTTGGAACTAGATGGTGTTTAAAGGTCTCTTCGAACCCATTCCATGATTCTAAAGATAGTAGGAAGTCCTAAACATAAAGTCATGTCTATAATTATACGCTTGCTGCTACTTAGGCACATGACCAAGTCTGCAGAAGGTATTTCTGTCCACTTAGTTTCGCTGTTATGGAAGTAACCCATGAAAGTTACTTTCTGTAGTTTGTTCTGTGTAGGCAATGATATGTGTCAGTTGTGTTGTGTTTGTCTGCTCCCCACCCTTTTTTTTTTTTTTTTTTTCCCCTTTACAGGTATTTTCTTAGTGCCAGTAAGATTTAAATTTGTGTGCCTAGTATCAGAGTGAGTCCTACTTGAAGGGTGTGTGCTCTGTTGGGGACTGCAAACACTCTTCTGAATCAGGTCCTAACACAATAAATGTGAAGAAAAAATAACAATAAACATAGGAGATGAGAGTGAGACAGAAATGAGACAGAAGAGAATGAAACAGAAGTATATAAAATAAATGTTTTGGAAACAAATGAAAAGATGGAAAGAAGGAAGTGCAGAGATCAACTGTCATAGGAGAAAAGACATAAAACTTTAATTGTTGAGGTTAATGGAAACTCCCACTGGCATCATTGGAATTTTGATCAAACTCGGATTAAGGAAACAGCAATGAGGAAGGAAAACTGCTCATTTCTTTTGGAAAGAAGCCAAAGAAAGAAAAGAATCATGGATACTTGTAAATAATCTAAAGTTATGGCAGCTTTAAGTATTTTTTTTTGATATATAGTAGTAGTTTTCTCTGGCAGCAACATTTTTTGTTCTTGCTATCTGTCATGGTAAAAATAAACACTTCAGACACAGTAAAATATACAAATTAACAAACCATACTGCTAGGGATGGTTTATTTAGTTCTAAGATTAGTGCCTACAAAGGGAGAAGAAGGTTCTTGTCAGCTAAGGCCTCTCATGGAAGGTTAGCTTAAACTTGAGAACCTTTGAGACGCTTAAGTTAGATTAAATGATACCATTTCAAATGTGCCATCCACAGCTGTCACAAAGTGAATGCAATTAGTTGGAGGAAGTATTGATCCCACAGTAAGTATAATGCTCTTAGCTGACGGGTGTGTAGGTTTCCAATCCTGTATTAGTTTAACCAGATCTTAAGGAGATCAAGTGGCTTAAGCATGTGAAAGATGGAGAAGATAAAGTATTAGGTTTAAATTGCTTTGAATTTGTTGTGTTTCAATAGTTATGTTAGATCACAGCTCTGTTTTCTGTTTCTCCCCTGTGTTACTAAAATAATAATGCCATCATTTACAGAATCAGTTGAACCAGGAGAGAAGGCTTGCCAGAAAAGCTTCCTCTAATGAAGAAGAAAGAAGTCCTATTATCATGGAGGAAAAAACCAAAACGCATGAGCTGGAAGGTAGCTCTGGCATGCTATACCCCAAAGACCCAACTGCTGAATCTGCTGTGAACGGGAGTCAGACTGAGGGCAGCGAGAAGGAAGCCAGCCGCTCAGAAAGCAGCTTTGATGCAGACAGTGAAGCCTCTGAAAGTGAAAGTGCATCTAAGCAATCAGCTTTTAGCTCATCCAGCAACATCTCCGCTTTGCATGTCAACCACATCAATGTTAAAATGCCGCACACCAAACCAAGTGACAGTAACGATGAGGTGATTTCCAGTGCCATATCCAAACTCAGCTTCTGTGATACTATAAATGAAGATGAAAAATCAAGCCGTGGTGATTCAGGTTTATTGAATAATCCCATGTTCTCTGTAGACAAGTCTTCACTATCCCAGAACCCTCAAAATGCTTTTCAGACGCTTTCCCAGACCTATATAACTAGCTCGAAGGAATGTTCTGTTCAGTCCTGCCTTTACCAATTTACCTCTGTAGAGCTGCTAATGGGGAACAACAAGCTTTTATGTGAGAGCTGTACAGAAAGGAAACAGAAGTATCAGAAGAAAACCAACTCCACAGGTAATTCGCTAGTATCCAAATACGGATATGTACAAGATTTCCTCTCAGAACCTGTGCAACCACTGATGTTTCATTGCTCCAGCATGGGCTTCCCCCTTGTGGCTGAACAGAAAACGTCTCCCCAGGCAGAAATTGCTTGTAACAACTTAAAACTTCATCCTGCAAATATTAAAACATAATAGTAGGTGTAATTTAGAATTTATTTTGCATCTTTTGTTTATTTCTGTCCAAGATAAGTCATTTAAAGATTACCATAAACTGAATAGGCTCCTCATTTGATACTAATCTTTTCTGCTGTTTATGTGTGCTTTACAATCCTGGAAGCTTTGAAATAAATGCCGTAATATTCAGCTCTAGCAACGTAAGTACTAAGGGAAGTCATGTAATTAAGTAGGTGAGGGGCAAAAAAAGGACACTTCTAATGAAGAAGAAGGGATTATTATGCATGATTAAATTCAGAAAAAATCTAAATCAAAGAAAAAGTAATGATCATTTATCAGACATTGGACTAACAGGACTGTGTAATTAATATTTTGGTTCAATGGGCACAGTGAAAAAATGGAAATTAAATTCAGTTTACAATCATTAATTTTTTCCTCCTAAAACAAAAGTCTTAAGAAGTCACCTACTTGTACCTGAAACACTACATTCTACCTCAGTTGAAATAGTTTGCCTTGGGCATGTGTAAAACAAGCCAATTAATTGTTTTTTTAGGGGAAAAAATATGCTGGTGGCATGTTCTCTGTTTACTCTATGGCTAACCATGGAGCTACTTTTGGGAAGAGACCCCCATTCAGTTCACCGTGCACCACAGGCAGGTTCCATATCGTGCATGCTCAAGCGAGCAGGTTGTGGGGTGTCCTGAAATGAATACCCTCCCTTCAGACTTTCTCAGAGATGAGCACAAAGCATGTGCTTGCCATGAAGAATGGAAGATTAATCTCTAGCTTAGTGGCTAGGACACTGGCTTAGTTGAAGAGACCTGTACTTTGCATTTCCTGTTCCAGTGATCATCTGTCTGTTTATTTCAGGTGAAATGCTTTTACCAGGGAAGTTGGGCATTATGGTAGCAGACACCGTATTTCAGTGCGCACTCTGACCTAGCAGATACTTCCAGCTTTTGGTCAGGTTTGCATTGAATGGGTTAAAATAATGGTCAGATTTGGTATGTGATGTTTCTTGAAAGCAAGAAGAATGAGAAAATATTTTTTAGCTACTCCACAAAACTTCCTTTGGAAAATATATACATGTGCAAAGTCATTGCAACACAGATCTATTCAGTCAGAAATTTGAAAAATATGTAAATTGTGTGCCTGCCCTCACTTTACAAATTAATGTTTTAATATTCATAAATACAGAAAGGAAAGTGGAAGGTGTCTACACAAACGCTCGGAAACAGCTGCTGATTTCTTCAGTTCCTGCTATTCTTATTCTGCATCTGAAAAGATTCCACCAGGTAAAAGGCCCCAAACCTCTTGTATATTCCTCTGCCACAGTGGTGGCTGAGCAACTATTTAAGTGTCATTGTGCATACTTAATGTTCCCTTTTTATACGAAGGAGTGGTAGAACCACTGTTTATTTCTGTTGGGAAACTTGCTTGTGGTTTTTTGAATCTCTGATACCTTCAGAATGCATTTAGCCATTCAGATGTATCCAGAGAAGCCTCTTAGGTGTCTGCCATGCTTATGGTAGCATGCACTGTATTCAAAGCATAACAAAGAATTTCAGTAAGTTACAATCTTGTTCTTGGTTTTGGTTTATTTTAATAGTATAGTAATACGCATCAGCTTTAAAAAGCTTCCTCATAAAAGTATTTATCTTACAGTCTTTCTTTTCTTTCTTATTTTTTAAGGCTGGTTTGAGTCTAAGGAAAGTGAATAGGCATGTGGATTTCCCACTGATTTTGGATTTAGCACCGTTTTGTTCTGCTTCTTGTAAGGTACGCATTTCAAGTCTGTATTTTTGTTGTACTTTCACAGTTATTGTCCTGAACGCAAATTAAATTGGATTGATGATGATGATGATGATTATTCCTTCCTTTCCCAGAGAAATTTTAGACTGAATGTTTTCTAGTAGTGCGCTGAAATCAGAATCTTAGCTGACTGAAATTCCATTCGTATCAATGAATAGCACTGGTGTTACCTAGTAGTAGTTAAGCTATGCTGCCCTGGTGGTTTTAGTGTATCTAACTGCATTAAGGACTGCTACCATGCTGCTTCCATGGTAACTGTATTCAATTATTAGACTCTTAAGTCTAAGATGTGTTTCACCACTGGAAATGCTGTAGATATCTCTCTGCTTCTTTCAAAGTAATACTCATACTGTTGAAAACTAATTAAGATATCTGTAAAATTCTTGGTGAAATAATTAATCTTTATTTTCTGTGTTTCTGGGAATACAGAACGTTACAGATGGTGCACGAGTGCTATATAGTCTTTATGGAATAGTGGAGCACAGTGGGTCAATGAGAGGTGGTCATTATGCTGCATATGTGAAAGTCAGGACACCCTCCAAGAAATTACTAGAGCATATTTCTACCACTAAGAATGTTCTAGGTACGTACAAGACAACCTCCACTGTGTGTGAGTAAAGCCTAAGCAATCACTGGCTACAGCTTCTTTTTGTCACAGGGATATAGAATTGTTTTAGCTCAGAATATGATATTATTTTTAGGGCCCCTCATGTCAGTTCTTCTTTTTTGGTTACACACAGTGTATGACCTGCTTCTATATTAAAACCACACATGGCTGAGTAAAAAATGGAATTTTAGTTCAGTTATTAAGCAGAGAATTGATGGAAAGTGCTCCTCTTTTTTCTAGTCAAAATAATACATTCAGATGAATGGCACTGCCCTCTAATATGTCATTATTTGCAGATTTGGTGTTTGAAAATGTTCTAGCACAAAAGCTGAATCCAGAACAATTTAAATTAGATTTTCTATATTTTTGATATCTTACCTATCTTATATTTGTTAGGATTTGATTTTTTTTAATGCTTAAAAATCTGGAATACTCTGATTTAATGTGAACAGCAAGAAAACTTTCCATGGAGGATAGGTGTTTTTTTGTAGGGGTTCTCTTGGTATTTTGCATTACAGTTCTTTTTAATACGTTTTGGTCAAGTAGAATGAAATAAGGTTCTAGAATAGAACCTGTTGATGAGTGATTTGTTGGAGGCAATGTTGAGTTGTCAGAGCAAAGTAAATGTATTTGCTATTCACCTTCCTGGAGGAGCAAGAGCCAAGCAGATACTTGTCTATCCTGTGGTAGCATTTTGCATTTGAAGCTCATCTCCCAGAAGGACAAATATTTTATATTGTTTTCGAAATGAGTCTCCCTCAGTCCTAGGCTTCCCATGCAGTAATTACTAGAACTGATTAGATCCTTTCAGTGTTCGTAATGTCACAATGGCCAGCTTTCGAAATGTGATTTTTTTTCTGTCAGAACTGGTTGTGTGTCTTCCTGTTAGAATTCAGTAAGCTGTACTTCAGTGTCTTAGGCTTTGTGAATAAATATCAAAAAGGTGACGGCAGTGTACATTTATAAGCACTGTCTTCCACCAATTTCTCTTATGGTGTTCTTGGACTTGTACATTTCAAACTATAAATACTGGACTGCATCTAAGTCATGAGTTATTCTTGTAGGTTAGAAGTAATTTTTTTGTGTTTTGAATCGTCCTTTTATTTGTTCAATGAGGATGTGAAAGACAAGAAACATGACTGCTTTTGCTGTTGCATTTCAGGTTTAAAAGAAGCTGTGGGCGCATCATCAGGACAGTGGGTGTATGTTAGTGATGCCCATGTTCAGATGGTTCCGGAATCAAGAGTACTAAATGCACAAGCATATCTGCTTTTTTATGAAAGGTTGTTACTATAATTCTCAACAGTTTAAATTAGAAAAAAAAATGGTTGTGGTTATTTAGTTTATCTTATTTAAAGCTGCAGTGGTAAGAGTACCTGTAAATATTGTGCCTTTATCTTGTAGAGAATTTATCATATGTTGACTCTGAAGTTCAGTCAAGCTATTATAAATATCTGAATATCTGAATCTTTTGAAATATGCACTTTGCCATACATTTTAAATTCCTGGATTCATTAAAATGCAGTACAGTTAGAATGTAAGATAATGTCCTATCCTAGTGAGGTCAGTGGAAAGTTTGGTTCTTGATTTTAATGAAGATAAGCTTTCACCCGTAGTTCTAGAACAGGTGAGAATAAAAATGCTGATAGTATTAAGTGCCTGGATTTGCTGCTGTACAGTAACAATATAAAGTATTTCAACTTCTTTGTGATTTAGTCCAGATCCTTCCCATCGCTGGGTTGGATGTCTGCTGTTAGGCTTTCTGCAAACAAGTACATGTCAAAGCATGTAGCTCGCAGATGTAGTAATTGGAAAGCAGTGTTTCCAGAACAGAGTAACCACAAATGTCTTTGGGTAATGCTGCAGCACGCTTTCCCAGTGTATTGTTGGGAACTGACTGGGAAAATGTGACAGAGAACCCTCAGATACTCAATACCCGTTCAGCTGTCTCCAGCGGGCACTGGTATAGCCATGTGCTCCTGTTTTGATGTAAATATATACTGTGGTGTACATGTATATATCCTCAGAGATAAATACATATATATATATATATGCACACCATAAATCCATCAATATATACTGTCATTTTGCCTACTAGGATAGGAAAGAGAATTGCAAATACTTCTGTATTTAGTAAATTTTCAAATTCATAATTATGACACATGTACAGCATATAACAAGCTCGTGTATGAATATATATGGAATTTAAGTGTAACTGGGTAATTCTGTTACTTTTGGTTCCAAACATGAATTTATCTGTTCCTGAATACTTTTCTCACAGGAGTAATAAACTATAAATTATTTTTGCACTGTGTGTGTGAGTTGGACAGTAAATAATGACTTTTGCCTTCTGATGCATGTCTGGACTTCCCTTTGCCCTCAGTGGAGGACAGCATGTCTGCTACTGGCAGAACGTGCTCCCGTAGTCTGACTCCTGTTCACATTTTGACTGCCCCATTTGTAATGTTTACTTCTCTTGGAAATTGCCCATTTCCATCCCTGATAGTAATAGATACATTTTAAGGTCGAAATCTGATGATGATTTTGAAGCTGTGTGATTATATATTTATTCAATAGTCAGTTACTTAAATACAAACTGCTTGTGTAACAATTACATCTGGTCTAGCTTGCTCTGGTAGAGGAAAAAAAACTGTGTTGATTTCTGCTTACTATTTTCATTTATAGAAAAGTTGCGTTGTGAAAAAGCTTGCTATTCTTTTTACCACCTCTACCATAGGTTATCATTTCTACTTGCACATATTCTCTATTCTCTAGTTCTATTTCAGAGCTACATCCCACCCGCGTTCACCTTTTTGCCCAAGAAAATAACAGAGCCTGCATTGTTGCCTTTGCTAAATCCAACTCCTGAGGTGTATTTGATAGTCACAGTACTTGCGCATACTTGTGCAGGCACTAAGGGCTGTTCGGACATACAACTGACTGTCAGAACAGGTAGAGTGAGCTTCTGGTCACACAATTTTATTTTTGAATGGAAAAACTCCTCTGGCTAGGTCAAAAATAGGCTATATGTCTTGGCCAATGCAGTCAGTTTTTTCCTTTACTAATTGAAATTGTATCAGTTTACCCAAAAGTGGCAAAACTCACAAAAACTAAGCGGACAGCTTTAGCTATCTGTATTCTAACTAAACATATCCTAGTCTTGAGTCTACACTAAAATAGAAAAAAAACACCATGTTTAGACTGGAGTTAGTTAAAATGTTAATTCTTCTACCTCTGTGTCTTCTTGTACCCTTCCTCCATCCGCCTTCCCCCTCTTTGCATATAGTTGACCAAAACTCAAAAACAGTTCTGAGCAAGAATCACGGCAATTAGAGAGTAAATTTAACTTCTGTGACTCAGTCTTACTTAGGGACCACTGATGGAGTATATTTGACCCAGCCTAAGGCAGACAGATTGACTAGATGAGGCCCTGAAGTTCCTTTTCGTGGTTTTGCTGACTTCTGAAAATGTATAACTACTGAACTTACGTAAGTACCTATATTAATCTCTTACTTTTTAGCCTAGAAATAACTCCCTAGAGTGCAGAACTCAGAGAGAAGCAGAATAAGATTTTCTTTCTGTATTTCGTTTATTTAATGCAATTTTCAAGGAACTCTCTTTGAGGTGGTCTTCGCTTCCCTTTAACCATGGTTCACGTGCTGTTTGGACTGCTGAAGTTTTCCAAACTGCGCGTAGTGATTAGGATGCCATGAGAGATCCTGGCAGGATAATTTCCTCATTAACAACATGGAGGAAACATGGAGGGGAAAAAGGCATGAAAAGAAGCCAACACCTTTATCCAAGTTTATCATTCTTGCTCCTGGATGAGCCTTTCTCACTTGACATAAAAAGCAGTTTTGGCAGCAGCTCCAGTTAGTTCAGGGTCAGGAAGAGATACAAGAATATTATAGAAGAAAACATTCTGTAAAAATAAGTCATTTGGTTTTAGAATGAAGAGTTCAAGGCTAAACAGAATGCTATCCACAAATTTTAATACAAGTCATACTTAGGGTGTCCTTCATGATCACAGATACTTTATTTTTATTTTTATTTTTATTTTTATTTTTTTTTTGTGCCAGAATTTGGCTTCAAATCAAGTAGCTGCAAATAATATGCATACTGAAGACATGTTACAGTTCTTTCTCAGGAATTGCATAAGCTCAGAGCATTCCTGGAAAATGGAGGTTGACATCCTGTAATTGTTAAACATAATTCTAGAGCCTATTTTCAAGGCCAAAGAACTTGGCTGCAACCCCGAGATGTGTGCACGCTATTGAAAAGTAATGGGTTTTCAGAATTTAACTGAAGGGCTACTTCCTTGAAATCTGTCACCAGACCAGAAATCTTTTCAGGTCTACAGCATCTGCTCTTCATAGAGCTATCCCGTACCTTTGTTTCAGGAACTGCAGCAGTAGCCCGTTTCCTCATTTGGAAAAGCTTGGAGACTTCTTTCTCTTAGTCCCACCCTTCTCTCCACACCAGTTTTCATCAGCTTCACTTGTTCTTTATGTTTGGGGTCTCCATAAACTTCTGTGCCAACGCCTTTTCTTTTAACATTTCTTAACCATAAAACATGGTTTCCCACTCCCATCGCCTTGGTTCCTCGAACTAGCAAAACCTGCTGGAAGAGGTACTCTTCAACATGATCTTGCTTTTCCGAACTACTCTACAGGCTCTGTCTACAGGTGGCAGTACAGCTATCTGTAAAACTGACCCCCGAGCAACTCTGCTGACTGGTCATACAATGGTGCCTTTAAACCAATGAGTAAGATGGGCAAATAATTGCCCATCCCTCCCTTCTAATTTATGAGAAGTATTTGATTTGCATTGGGAGCAACCAAAGTCTCTACAATAGTTTCCCCAGATCCGAGGCATCAATAAATATGTCTCTCCCAGCTAAGAAGTTAGTCCCGATTATACAGTCTTTCTCCTCAGAAAGCTTTGTTATCTTTGCATCTATATACCATTTATACTATATTTGGCTAAAGATGGTGAAAAGTGTCGGGGAAAAGAATTATACTAAGCTATCTATGCCAATACACCTACAGACATCATGTTTGTATAAGCATGTTCTCCTAAGAGTATGCTATATGTACTTAGTGGTGAAGGAAAAACAAAAAAAACCCTAAACTTCTGTGCCCAAGATATGTGCACCATAATTCTTTGTTTAGAAATTGAAATCCTTGTAGTCCGCCAAGCCTTCCTCCCCTATTCCCATCTGCACCTTTCTGTGTGCGTCAACGAAGTGCTCTTGCTTGTGGATTTCAAGTGGTAGCAGGTGAGAGTGGCTTATAAATTCATTAAAAGGCCAAGATGTCTTAACTTCACCATTTGCTTCTCTTTTGATTTCTTTTTTATACTAACAAGAACTGAATCATAAAGGGACATGCAATTAATGCACCTACATTCTCAAAGTAACCTGTTTTAAAATTCTCATTTGAATTTACTAGTAACAAACTAAGATTTGGTAATTAGTAATTTCTTAGGAGATGGTTTAAGATGCGATAAAATGCAGACAAAGAAAACATTTAAACACAGCCTTCAGGTTAGCAAAAATTAGCAAATCTCATTTTAATTAAAAAGTAAATGGCAGCATACTTCACAAAACAGATTTACCAGCCCTGATTAAGCAAAACTTTGATATTTCTCAGTTTTCATTAGCTGGAAACTTTTTTTTTTTTCTGAGACCTGTACACATGTAAGTGTACAAAAACTTCTTAGTCTAATTACTTTACAGTGGATTATTTTTGCTTCTGTATCTACTGTGTCTTTGGGTGTCACTTGCCGGTTGTTTTAGCTGTTTGTACCTCTCCCTCTGGTAAATAAACTGCAGAAACAATGGGAAAGTGATTATTCAAGATAATTCAAAAATATTTTTTTCTGTAATCTGAGATTATAAAATATATATGTGCAGATAGAAGTCTGTTAATGCAAGTCAAAACACTTCCTTTGCACAATATTACATAAAATGTCTAGGTGAATTAAGTTTTTGCCATAAAACAATTGTAATTCTTGGTAACTACTTTAAAACTACCTGGTATACATTCTGTCTATTTAAAGTTATAGTTAGTTCTGTCTTCATCGATACTCATACAAAGACAGTATTTTTTTACAGCATCAAGAATGTTTCTTATATCTATTGTAGCTTACAGTGTGTTTTTTTTAGTACAAAATTTAAAGATGCAGTACTGCTTTAAGAGAACAAAACAGCATTCCTTTTGAGTTGGTTTATGGCTTCTTAACACTTAATCTCATTGCTTTGCTAGGTTAAATTTTTGCTTTTGTGCTGTGTAAACTGGGGCTTGTTACAGTGAACTCTATAGTGACACCACATCAATAGCAACAATTCCCTATTTAGCCATTTTACAAAGTTACATTTTGATCCTGCTATCATTCCTGCATGTGGATAAGCCCTGCTATGTTCACATCTGCTTGCATTTGATACAAAAGACAATCTAAGTAATCAAACAAACAAATAAACAAACAAAACACCCTGTTCAGTCTGAAATACTCAAAAGCAATAAGTATGTTAAGGTTTCACCTTGCTTTCACTCATTTACTCATTTCACTTCTTTGAACTCATAGTCTCTTTATTCTGCAGGTATTTAAATAACAATATTTTTAAAATTTTACCACAGTACTGAAATTTTGTACACTTTGTATATTTCTAATTCCAAATATTACTAAGTAAACAGGGCCTTAAATGCAGAGTCTGTTTAATAAAATAGAAGTCTCATCAATCTCTATATTTGGTGCTTTCACAAATTTCTCAGAATAAAGTTGCCATTTGTCTTCTATCCATTTTGTCTTTTACATCTGTGATATATATTATTTGTCAAACATATATATAAGCCAACTAGCCATTTGGAAAACTATACAAAATACAGGATGCATGTTGTACAATTGAGCTCACAAACTTCCCTTTTTTTTCCCTAGCTAAAGAAAGAATGTTTTTTTCGTGTAATATTGTGTGGCAACTTCACAGCACGTGGATGAAGTACCCAGATACAAATCCATATCCTCGAATACGTAAACTGCACGTTTCCCCTTTGCTTTGCCACCTGTGGCACAGGTCAGGGACAGAGTTCTGCTAACAAGAAGAGAGTTTTGTGACTGTGGTCAGTAAGACCTGGACCAGCAGTGCAGGTCCCCACACACCCACAGTTTGAGCAGTAGCTTAAAGCTTGCCCACCCACAAAATGCCACTCCAGGTTCCAGTTGTGCGTCTGGTTGCTCGTCCCTGGTGCTTAATGCTTCCGTAACACCGCTGTTTGTGGAAAGCGTTCGTGATGCAGCCATTTCTTGCAGCACAGAAAGGGAGACCTCTAAAACACTGCAGTTAACAGTAACGCAGCATAGATGGCAGCGACAAGTCTTTCAATGAAATCGTTACATGAAGTAAAGCCCAAGTTCCCTGCAACTTTCATTTTTCTATAGTTAGAGAAGCTAATTTATTCTGTTAATCCACGTTGGTCTTAGGGTTGGTTTACCCAAGGATCAAAGACATAATGGCTGTTTTGTACATTCATTTCAGACGAAGCCAAGAGAAGGAAACGAGGTAAGGATGGCATTAGCTACTGAAAATCTCTGTCCACTGAACGTGAAGCAACCCCAAATTCCGTGTGGGGAGACCCAGCGTGGTTTAGTGGGTGACTTTGGGGGTAGGGGGATGGTTGGACCAGATGATCTGGGAGGTCTTTTCCAACCCTAATGGTTCTGTGGACACGGGGGCCCAGCCCCAAGCGCTACCAGGGGCCACCCAAGGGCCCCCCTCCCATGGGGGCAGCCCCCCAGGACACGAAACGGGGGCGGGCTGCCCTCAGTAAAGATGGCGGCACCCGGGGGGGGTGTGTCTGTGTCTGTGCGTGTGTGTATGCAGCGGCGGGACGCGCGGCCCTCAGTAAAGATGGAGGCGGGCGGCGCCGGCGCGGGTCAGCGCTGTGACGCGCTCTGCTTCCGGGTGAGCGGCGGCGGGCGCCATATTGTCTTGTTCGCCGAGCAGAGCGGCGGCGGGCGGAGGGCGGCCGCGGGGCCACGGTACCGGCGGCGGCGGGAGGCGGGGGACAGCGTAAGTAGCGGGGCGGCCGCGCTCCGGGGGCCGCACGGGTCCGGCCGGGCCTCCTCCGCCTCCTCCTGCTGCTGCCCGGGCCCAGCGGGAGCCCCGCGCCTGAGGCCCGAGCAGAGCCCGGCCGTGCCCGGGGCCGGGTGTGTGTGTGTGAGGGAACCGGGGGGGGCGGGCTGCGGGGGGCGTGAGGGGGGCGTGAGGGGCCCTGCACCCGGCACCTGGCACCTGGATGGGACCTGCTGGGCCGTGCGGTTAGGGGTGTGCTGCCCCGGCTGGCGTCCAGCGAGTTTCTGGACGAGGAATTGCCGAGCGGTTGTTGTGTGCGCCTCCTCTGACTGTGCTGCCTGTAGCAAGGCCTTCGTAGCGAGGTGCGGGTCACAAACCTTGTGTCAACTCCGCTTTCGCGCCGGCAGGAGACTTGCTGTCTTGTGTGAAGTCCTGCCCTGCAAGAGTGTTTTCTGCGCATCTGGGCTGCAGAGCTTAGGAGGCCACAGATGTAGCACGGTTCCACAAATTCAGTGGACAACTTGCTGTATCACCTGTAGCAGCAGAAGGGGAATCTTCGCTGCGTTTGATTATCAGTTAGGCACAGTGTTGTGCAAAGGTGTTATGGAGACAGCAGTGTCCAGTCTCTGCTTTTCATGTCTGAGGTAGCTGAGGATCAGAAATCTGCTTTTGGCAACAAATAATCCTACGCAACATATCTGTGGGTAGATGTTATTAGGTATTCTTATTTCAGCCACTGAGTGGCTGAGGTTGGAAGGGGCCATCTGGTCCAGCCCCCTGCAGGGACACCCAGAGCAGGTTGCATGCATCCAGGCGGGTTTTGAATACCTGCAGAGAAAGAGACTCCGCAACCTCCCTGGGCAACCTGTTCCATGCTCTGTCACCCTCACAATGAAGAAGTTCTGCATGTGTTCAGAGGGAACCTCCTCCGTTTCTGTTTGTGCCTGTGGCTCTGGTCCTAGCTAGGTCACTAGTTCATCTCTTCCCTTAAGTGATAGCTGCATTCGTCGTGACAGGTAAAATCTGCTCACGAACAGTAAGGAATAGCTCTCTGTTTATTTAGGTATTGCTTTTTCTGATTTTGTTAATTAGTTATTGGTGCTGTTTGTTTCTATACAGAGCATGTTAGTAAAGGAGGAAGTTGCAGATGGACAGCAGGGAAAAAGCGCTGTTACGTAGCTAACTGAAAGTCTAACATCATGTCTTCTAGTGGAATGATATGTGCAAAAAATAATCAGATCAGACTTTTTTCCAAACCCGACAGAGTTATGACTCACTGCTTAAGTTGCTTTGGTGCTTCTGTAGCTATGTTTTAACAGTGTTTTTAGAGCTTGTGATAATCAAGCATGTGTTAGTCCTTATGTCTCCAAAATGCAAAAAACAAGTAAATGATACCTGGGTTGCCAGTTTCTGGTCCTTTTGTTTGATTAAAGGGATTGGCTTCAGCTCAGCGGATATGTGGATTTAAGTTTAAAATAACGTAACTTGGAGGCTACGCTGCTTGAATGACTCACTGTAGGAGTTCTTGTAGTATTTTTTTTTTTCAGTTTGGCCTTTGTTCAGCCGATTTCATCTTAGTAGCACTGTAAGTATTAGTCGGACCTGCTGACCCATGAAAGAGGTTCTGGAAAACTTTGTGGATACCAAACGAGCTGGTTTCTTCAATTCCTTTTATGTTTCTGTATCTCGGATCCTGGCTATGTATTTGGAAAGCCTCTGGCCTTCAGTCTGAGAAAGAAGTTCCTACATTAGAACTGGAGTGGGGAAATGTAATTGACTTCCAGCATTTCAGTGATAAGCAACTGCAAATGGGCTAGAAGAATTTGACACTTTTTTTTTTTGACTAGACATCTTGCTAACAAATCCCAGCAGGGACGTTGGTGTAGTTTCTGGTTCTCAGGAAGAGAAAAGATGTATAGTATCTAGGCATTAAATACTTGCAACAGCTTAGGGTGATGCCTTTGGCCAACTAAAAGTGGGCTGGGGGAAACAGAGTAACAATGAAGATACTTATTTTTAACTTTTTTCCTTAATTACTGCAATCTTAACCTGCCCCATAAATGTTTCATTTTCTAACCAGCGGTTCTGTAACGTAGTAGCAAATACCTGCTTCCATTTTATTTGAAGAAAATGAGTATGTTTTTCTCTGGGTGACGATAAGTGTTATCATGACCCTAATGAAGCAATAGCGCAGCGTGAAAAAGGGAGGAATTATTTTTCGTACAGTCGATATCAACTACCTTGAATGAAAGGAAAAGACTTTATATTGGAACAGGGCGCTTGCACAAAAGATCAGATATCGGGCTGTTGACTTCAAGGACCTCTGAGACCTCTCTGTTTTCCTTTAGGTTCCTCTCCAGAGCTTAAGGCTATATGGGAGATGGAATATATTTTTTTTACCTAGATACCTGACCGATGAGTGGAATATCAAAAAGAGCATGTCATCTTTTAACCCTGTGCCTAAAGGCAGTAGTTGTGTGGGGGTTCTCAGAGTATGCGTTGCAGCCTGCAGTTTCAGCTTCTTTGCTTATTAAGGCACTGCATGCTTCTATGCTAAAATGCAGCACCTGTTTGGAAGGCCTGTAAGACCAGATCTTTAGTCACCAGAAGAACTTCTGCGGCTACATATTAGAGCTCAAACTGCAAGTAAAACTTGTCAGGCCATCTCCCATCCCTGTCGTTCAGGGGTGGTGAGTAACATTTATCAGAAAGGTGGTGCAGCAGCCCCTCTTTTGCATCAGAAAGCACTTGATTATTGGCTATGGTTCAGTAGGTTCCAAAACCACCTGCCTTCAGTCTGCCTGTCTACAGGGTTGAGTAAACCAGACTGTCAGATTGCGTGCTGGTTATATGGTGAGATGATGTTAGCGTCCGCTGTAGGAATACCTGACCTTGATCTCTTCAGCTCACGAAGGTACTTCTGCCGCTTTTCTCCTAGGACAGCGTGAATCCTAGGCTGTCTCCTGATTTCTTGGAGTTGAGGTAGTTTTGTGCATTCCCTTTGATCTTGCTTTTAACAGATACACTGTTGAATGTTGTCTTCCTACGAATACCTGTCTTTCTCTGCCAAGACACTTCACTTCCAGGAATATGCTGGGATGTGCCATTAAGGATCTCCAGATCTCTTTTCCTGCAGAAGCTGCTGCTGTATAAGGTGTTCTGTGTAGTCTGGATGCTGCGTAATGCTCATATTGGAGAGGAGCATATTTTCCCAATGACGGGAGGTTCTTGGGAGGAGCAAGAAAGCCTGCTAGATGTACTCATCACATAGATGTGGTTTTCTTCCTGATGCTCTTCTGGAGTGCAGCTGACTTTGTAAGCCTATGTGCTTCTCATCTCCACTATCTCCATTATCTCTATTAAATTTTGTTTATGGGCAGGTCTTCCATATCACTCCAGGGAAAATTTCTTGACTCTTTTCAGTTCTGCTGAATGCAGTGTCATAAGGCATGTAATGGAGATAGCCCACTTGTCACCCTGGCATTGCTCTATCTTATATTCGTGGGACTGAGCCTCACTCCCCAAGACAGCTCTCTGCTGCTGAGTGGTCCAAGCACGGTTAACTGTGCACAAGCACTCTTGAACTGGATGACAGCTTCTGTGAAGCTGCCAAGGCAGAGAGATGTCCAAGGAATCTGAGCGAGCCTGAGGGTTCAAGTTGTGTTGGTGGCCTTGTTTAAAAAACGGCCGCATCCTTGACATCCACGGGCAGCTACCTGGAACACCTCTGGGGCCTTCACTAAGCACTGTGCCATTGGGAAACCCGTGCTGCACGCGGCAGGGCGGCATCGCCGTTGGTGAGCAAGTCTGTATCTGCCTGAAGATAACAGTGGGGTGATCTGGGGGGAGTGCTGGGGAGAAGTCTCCCAGAGTTTAAAGTGAGCATAAGAATTGCCACTCAAGACTCTGGCCGCTGGTAAGTAGCTTCTACTTGTATACTTCTTGGTGTGTGTGGTGTGTCTGGACACATCATACAAATATATTGGAAAATACCTTATTTGTGGACAAAGGCAAGCCGAAGAAGATGACATTTTTCCTAAAAGAACAGGTTAACGTGTAGGTATAGTCTGTTGCTGAGATTCACATCACAGTCGAGGAAAGGAGTGGGAAGGTAACTTTTAAAATAGGTGTTCTTTCTCTGTCTTACCCTAGCTTTTGTTGGGTAATATCCTGAAGTGTAATAGAGAATTTGACACCAGCCTCAAATTTGTCTGGGTGCTGTTGGCCCTCAGAGTTTACTGCCTGCTGGGCATCGAGGTAAGTCCTAGATATGCCCCCACACCAGCTTTTCTTCCTAGAAGAGGAGCTTTGACCAGGAGTCCTCTTAAAGGTGGCACATTTTAGTGCTAGTAATTTGGTGTAATAAAACTTCATTCAGAAGGCTCAGCCTTTGAATAAAGTTCCAGTCTTAGAAAAAGGATAATTTTTAAAGCATGCAACAGAACATATTTTGGAGCAAGTCTGCTTTTAAAAGCTTTATCAAAATTTTGAGACGTTACATTAATTTCCTATAATCTGTTAAGTACTTGTGACTGAAATTAAATGCGAACTGACAGGGTTCTTTTCTGTCATGTGATTGTTCCTGTATAAAGCAAAAATAATGCTGAATTGGCTTCTGTTTCTTCATTGGTAAACAGATTTTTAATAGATTCAGGTTCCTGTTCTGTGATCTGACATCAGGGAACGGTTCTTGGAGCATCAATAAATGTCCTTTTGTTTATTCATGCTTTCTGGAGAGGCAGAAAGCAGAAGGGCTATATTCAATGAAATTGGAGGGTAGAACAGCTAAGTAAAGGAGCCTTAATTCATCATCATGAGGGAGGTCAGTATTTCCTTTTGCAAGGAGGGATCTGTAAAATCAGTCCATTCTTTGAACCTGTTTCCCTTTCAAAACTTGTACGCACTGGTGGCACTGGAACCAGGGTGTCCTAATGGCTTCTAATTTGATGCACCCCCTCGGTTAGTAAGGAAGAGTCTTGCTAATGTCTGACTCTGATAAATTCTAGCTGGTAAAGTCTACCAATCGTCTTCCCCCTTTCTGGCAGAATATAAGGCTTGTTTCAGTGCAGTTTGGATGCTCTGTGGTGTGTTTGCCCTGGTGTCACTAGGGGAAAATAGGCTTAGATCTGTCCTCTGCCGTTAAGTGAAGTCTCTTTCTTTCAGGTGATGCTGACTGGGGAAGTCTGGAAGAAATTAGCATTCATTTGTTATCTGTGTGGCAGGATCCCAAGTTAGTTTGGGCAGTGCAAACTGCAGTTAGGTCGGAGAGGACGTTTATTCTCTTTTCTCCATCCCTTCATTATTGTTACATGAATTGTCTCATGAAAATACTTGCTTCTTGTCACATACATCTGTACGAGTGGGTTCAGCTGTTTCAAGCCTTTAAGCGATTGACTTGATGGAGGGGAGACATTGTGTTTATTTTCCCTCAATATTAGAGATTAATATCTTGCCATAAATGTAAAAATTACTGAGAACAGGTTGCATTTTCTTAGCTATGTTTTGCGAGCTCATCTATGTGTAGTTTGTGCCCTTTGTGGTTTGTGGCACTCATGTTTAAACGTGTCATTTTGTTAGCTCTCACATCTCTTTGTTTTCATTAAGTGAAGACATCTCAGTCTGCATGGATACTGTGTTTTCTTTTGAAGTATTTAAAATAGCATCACTAGCAAAGGAAAATGTAAGAGTGATGTGTGGGACAATACTCAGCTTCTCTGGAAAAGTCCTATACTCTTCTCAGCAGAAGGTACACAAGCAGCGTACAGAGTATTACCGCTTTTTATGTAAAACAGTAACATCAAATAGTTACATGCACGTAATGTTACAGATGTGTGAGTATGTAAGATTTATTTAGTTATCTTTTAGGTTATGGTAACTTAAAGGGCTGAAATCCGTTTATTTGCCTCTGAAACTTAACAGAAGCTGAAGTCATTAAATCAATACTTAGGAAAACAATCCATGAAGGCAATAAGCTACCTTTAAATTCCTGTACTAAGTGAGAAAGCTTGTCATCCTTTCAAGTACCTTTTTCGTGTTAACTCCGTACCAGTTAGTAAAAACTCAGTAAAAGTGCAGGAAACCAAGCAGGGGAGTCTGTTTCTTTTCCAGGAACAAAATGCAGTGATGTGTCCTGTTGTTTCTGGGCACTGTGTAGATGGAGGCCTCAGAACAAACCACTTTTCTTCACTGGCTGTGAGTAGTACGTATTAAAACACATCACCTAGTTTTGAATACTGAAAGAGTTTGAACACGTTTTATATTTTCCTTTAGCAAGTATATTTAAAGATCAGTTTTATTAAATATAAACGCTTTCAGATGATAATTTTGTTTTTCTTATCCAATTCCAGTTTCTGTCCAAAAAATAGCACAGGGGAGATGAGCTGAAATGGGTAGAAAATGATAAATGTTTTTTGGCCAGTTTTCCTGCGATATTTGTAGGAGTACTTCTGTGTGCGCATACACAGATGCATAAAGAAAGTGATGCAATTGCTAGAACATTTGTGTAGTATGTGTTTTTGATTAGTAGAGAAAGTTTTATGCTAAATTTGGTAATGAATCTGCTTACTTGAAAGCCAGCATGTCTTAGAGTTGCCAATGTATGAAAATTAACGTTTCTTAAGGGTAGCAGTGAAAGTACAAATGCAATGCAGCATCAAGAGCTTTCAAATGCAGCTCATAAACTAACATTAGCAGTTTTAAATAGTTATTATTTTTATCATTCTTCTCTGGTTGGCATCGTTTGCAGAACTTCAACACTGGATTAATTCAGAGTTACACAGAGTTGTTGCTGTCTGGTTATATTGGTGTGTATCAAAACAGGAGGTGGCTCCATGTCGGTCATGAGCTCTTCACGTCTGGCTTTGCACTCCCCTGCTTGACTTCTGTCCCCAGAATAGCAGCAATAGGGTGAAATAATCTCGTTGGGGAAACCCGAAGGCTCTGGGCCATGCTGCTTTGCAGAGTGGCGGGGAAGTGGCGGTGGGTGCTGACACAAAACCTGCTGGCACTGAAGCCAGCTGGCACAGCGAATTACTTCCTTTGAGCAACTTGCACAACAGTAAGTCGCTGTCTTGGGGGCATGTGATGTGGAGGAGATGGGAGGAATTTGTTACCTTGCATCCTTTTCTTTCATTCCGAACTGGTGCCTCAGTTTGTCCGTGGTGAGGATCAAGGCCTGAGCATAAAGGGAAAAATGAGGGAATACTGAACAGCCTGTTCAGTGCAGAGTCCGGGAGAAGCAGGGAGCTGCTGGGTGTTTTCGCAGGTACTAAAGTGTATTGCAGACTAATTCTCTTAGTTGGAACGCGTCAAAAAAGTCTGTGCCAAGGTTTTGGGACAGAGATAGAGCCAGTCCAACAGAAATAAATCTTACCTCTATCAAGTAAACATTGTGGGGGGTCTCCAATTCCGTAGAATTTCTGGAGGTGCTCTTAATAATCATATTTCTACACTTCATAAGAGAAGTTAATATTTCTTTAACTGTATTAAAAAGTGTTTTTAATTTTTTTTTATTATTATTATTGCATTATTGCCAGAGCTATTTAATCTTCTACTTTTTTTCTAAGGTTATTTTAGTGAATTTTGGCAAACTTTGTTCAGGGAATTACATATTTAGTTAAACAAGTGATGTCAGAGTTACCAAAATACATTTTTATTACTGCTAGTGGGATTTAACAGCTGGAAACAAACTGAATACATGCCGTGAAGCTGTTGGGCTCTTTGAAGGCTGGTGGTTATCTTGAACCTCAATTGTTACAGCTTTGTTTTTATGTAAGCAAGTTTATTTTGACAATGGAAACAATCTGGATTCTGGAGGGGAAAATGGATTGAGGGGAGGAAGAAAGTTATTTACTTTTTGCTTGCTTTATGGTGAGTAACCTTACTTCAGGCACGTGAGTTTGCTTTTTCGTACTTTGTGTATGAAATATTAGCTTAAATGTTGCATTAAGTGGCAGGGTGGTTCCCTTCTTAGTGGCTTTTTTTTTCCACTCAACTGGTGCAAGAAAGCTGACTTCCTAGGTACATACAGATCAAAATGTAAACGTGTAGGGCAAAAAAAAATACATGCTATTGACCTACTAGAAGTATTAATATCATAAATATGTCATTGAAAAGGAAAAAACATGTATGTACTTAATTTGGCAAGAAAAGACAGGGAAAATAATGAAGCAGGATTTGCCTGATACTGTTCTCCGTTCCTGAACTTGATCTGGTCTTGTTTAAAGCCCCTCCTTCCCCCCAGAAGGTATTTGCAACTGATTTTTTTTTTTCCTGAACTATACACACACAATTTTTGTACCTGCTTGAATGTAAGTGGTCTCAAAACAAAGGTGACCGATGTTTTTTCAGATTAAATATTAAAAAAAAAAGAGGTCTGTAAAATAGTCACCTGCATTCATCTCTGCATGACCCATCATCTCACAACTTTGTGTGCAGTTTTTGTGTGTGTTTTTGCAGCACGCTGCTTTCTTCGTGTGCAGTCATGCAGTTATTTATGTGAACGTGTAGCCACTAGGCACGAGATCCCTTTGCAAGCAGGATCCACTATAGTCGCACTTTTTGTGTGTGCTGCAGGCTGGGGATACGTGCAGGGTGCTAAATAAGAGTGGTCGGGGCTGTGTCCCTGGCTGCCCATCCGGGCAGCTCTGGCTGCTTTCAGCTGGTTGCTTCTGAGGGAGGCAGGCTGTGTTTGTTCCTTCTGCATTGCACTTGGCTGCGAGCCTCCTCTGGGTCGTAGGTGCTGCTTCGGTGACCTCAGGGAATATATATCTGTATTATAAGTTCAGAGTGTTTGAGACAGCCTACGTGGGTGATGCCTTTATAGCATGAAATCAAGGTCTGTGTGTTCAACGGTGTGAGGATTATATTGGTTGGGCGGAAAGCCTGTTGAGGAGTTGTTTGCAGACTGTACAAGGCAGAGGTGTAGTACTTGGCGCAGTCTGACCTATGCTGGCATTTGGGAACAGTTCCTGAACTGAAGTATTCCCAAACTGTGCCCAGGCTTGGTGTTCAGGAAGGCTGTGTGGAGCAGAGTAGGTGGCCACGCTCCGGCCCCCCATATGTGACGGGTTATCTGTGCACAGGAGGTACATGTTACTGAAAGAAATCCGTTTGCTATTATGGACATTCCTACCTGCTAGGAGCTGCTCTACCTCACCCCCTTCCTGCAGGGCTGGTCCTGGAGCGCCGCTTAAAGCAGGTGCCACGGCTCCTGCTCTGGCAGGTCCCACTGCTGGCACTGCCAGCCCAGGGGGGACGTACAGCACTGCACTAAAAATGCCTCTAATGACCTCGGGAACGTGTGGTATATGTGCACTTAGGCAGTGATATTGTTTTCATCAGATTTTTAAGGCATATTTTATTTAGAAATAATGAGTCTGCACAATACATCAAGTGTGTGTGGATGCTGACTTGTACCTGTTTGGTTCTCCGTGTAGTTGGTAATGATCTGGTAATGATCCGTGTACCATTTGGTGACGTTCCTTTGTCTCACTTAATGGCCTCACATGAAACTAGTATAGAAAAGTACACAGCTTTTCTCTGCAACACAGGCAAAGATGTCATTTAAGTAATGTCTTATCTGCTTTCACTTTCTTTGAATTACATTTACTGGCGAATGTTTTTGTCTTACAAACTTGTCATGTCTTTCCTTGAACTTCATGTAGTAGTTAATTTCTCTGCAAAAATGCGGAGAAAGTGTATTGCTCTAAAGGATGAACCATTTCTTCCAGCTTAAAATATTAAGCCAGCATTGCTTCAGCTTGCTTTGCAAGGCTTAAATATATCTGCAATTATTTAAGTTTCAGTTGTGTGATATTTCATGGGCATCTATTTAAATATACAACTATTATTTTTAGTTGAAATATAGACTATATAAAGACTTAAAAGATGTGGGATCAACCTTGGCAGCAATGGCCTTTGAACCAACAGCAGTGGATGCAGTCATTTCAACACCAACAAGATCCAAGTAAGTATATAGAAAGCTTTGGGGATTAAATTCTTTTTCTGTTGTAATTTGAATTTCTGAGTCTTTGTTACAGAGCATGACTGAGAGTTGCTTTTTTGTATCTGCTTTCAAGATAATACATTTACGATGCTTTTCTCAACAGCTACAAGAAAGAGTCCATACATTCATTTCAAATGTTTTGACGTCTTTAATACTTAATACAGGCCAGCAAACTGAGTAATTCTGGACAAATTATATCAACCTTCTACCAGTCATTCAGATCTACATTTAGACCACATGTACTTTTACAGAATCTGTATCCCTTTCAGTTCTTTTTCTAAGCTAAATCATAAGGAAGTTTTATTTCAGAAAATCTGCCTTTTTGTTCAGTGCCTCTGTGGCAAAAATATTAATGTAGATATGTACACAGAAAAAACTCACTAGAAAACAGGTATGATACTTGGTTTAGGTTATGACAGTGATGATCATGATCTGTTGTTTGCATTTTATTCCCATCAAAAACCATTTTAAGCAGTAGAGCATTACTTTAAATTGAGTGTGAGCTGACAGTAATTAAAGGTATTCAGAGAAATGCAGAAATGAATAAAGAGGATAGAGGAATGTATTTAATACTCGGGCAGAGTGATCGGGCTGACTCGTTTAACATTGTTTTCTGTCACTTAAATTTCTGTAACTTTGCTAGAGAGCTTTCCTGACGTGATAATGAGCAGAAGACATAATGCTGTTCTCAGATGAGAGTACAATTTATTTACCTACTGGTAGGAACTATAGCAAAGAAAGAAGGGGAAGAGAACTAACGTAAAATAACATTCCAAAAACTGTATTGCTTAAAATGTATACATTGCAAAATGTGGTTTACTAACTATGTTAGAGACTTAGAACAGTTCAATCTTTATGAATTTAGAATTTAAGGCTTATATGTAGTTCTTTTTGACATCAAAATTAGCCTACTTATGGGGAAAAAAGTGTGTTACTGTCATCTACTCAGTGTTAATGTGAACCTAAAATAATTTGCCTTGTGGCATTTTGAACACGTGCAGGGAAACTGAACTTCAGCAAGTATGTATGCTTTGACATTTGTTTTGTTTGTTTTACTGTACCCTGTGAAGAAGTTTTAATGGTGCTCGTGGTACTTGCTGAAGGCAAGCATTACCTGTTTCTCTTGAGCAATGACATGTAATTGAGAAACAGTGTTACATTTGAGAAACTTGAATACTAACCTTTTAAATTTCCACTGTTTATTTTAGGCCAGATTGACTGGGCTGCATTAGCTCAAGCATGGATTGCTCAGCGAGAAGCCTCAGGGCAACAGAGTGTAGTGGAACAGCAAGGAATGATGCCAAATGGACAGGATATTTCAGGAATAGAGTCTGGTCCAAACAACCATAATAATTTTCAGGGGGATCCCAACTTCAACAGAATGTGGCAGCCAGGTTTGCTATCCTTCCCATTCATTCTTTTTTTTTGTGTAATGAAATTTTATTTTTGTCAGGCATTTTTGGGTGTGAATGTGCCCTGTCTCTCAGGTGTCAACATACCATACTACCAGTAGCAGCAGCTAATTAGCTGAGCATCACAGCTGGTACTTTCCAGTCAGTGTTCCACAAAATGGGTAACAAAGGTTTTGAAACATGGCTTGGTAATCTCTATGTAAATAAATATGCAAAATATTTGTTCTGTCCCTGAATGTTGTAGAAAGGTAGTGTGAATAGCAGTTACATATTTATTTCCCCCCAGTTTTATTCGTAGAGAGGTAAAAGTAAGGAAGACATTTCATTGATAATAAGGCATCATTTATTACATTGTAAATGTTGGGAACCCAGTTCTCCCACAGAAAATGCAGAACAGGAAAACATCCATTAAGGATTAGATCCAGAGTGAGAAAGATGTAACACATTTTGTTAATGGGAAACACTGTGCCACCATATCCTGTTACCATTTGGTATATCATCCAGAGAATATGTTGTTTTCCCAGTGTTTTGGGACACTGATAAAGACTGTGCTGATGCCGGCAGGGCCTGGCTTCCCCTAATTTAGTCATTGTCATTCTTAGTGTCTAACAGTCTCAGAAGACAAACTAAATCATAGTATACATGGCTTGCCAATGTCCTTCTTCACGTATTTACTGTTTATCTTTCTCCAGTGTCCTTCCAAGTTTCTATGTCAATTCTGGATCTAAAAGTTCTTTGCATGCTACTGATAAAGGGGCAAAATGGCAGTCTGAAAGCCATCTGCGCAACTAGCAGACAGTTCATTCTGAAGGGTGTCATGTTCCAGAAGTGAAAACAACATGTTGTATGCAACTTGCAAGCTTTCACATCAGTTGATTTAATATAAACTGGGCATTTAAGTAGTGTCAAAAGTTAAGATGAGCAATAACTGTTGTAAGCTGTACTTAAAGGACAAAGGATTCTGTCTCTTAGAATACTTCAGAAGCATTGACTTTGGAAAAAGATTTGAATAATCAGCTAAATATGATCTTCCAGGATGACAGTGAGAGTGAAAGGAGCGATGCCATCTTTGAACGTGCAAATAAAAGAGTAGCCAAATAGCAACTAAATAGGGGTAACAGTTTTTCTATAGTAATGCATCCAATTATAGAACCATAGAATATCCCAAGTTGGAAGGTACCCACAAGGAACATTGAGTCCAACTCCTGGCTCCACGGAGGACCGCACAAAAATCAGACCGTGTGTCTGAGAGCATTGTCCAAACACTTCTTGAGTACTGTGACCACTGCCCTGGGGAGCCCGCTCCAGTGCCCGGCCACTGTCTTGTTGAAAAGCCTTTTCCTAACACCCAGCCTGACCCTCCCCTGTTGCAACTCTATGCCGTTCCCTCGGTTCCTGCCGCTGTCCGCAGGGAGAAATTACCGTGAAAAGGATACTAAAAACTAGAGAAATGAAAAGAATTATTAAAGGATTGGAAGCTACAACTTAACCTGATAGGCTAGGCATTAATTCTTTTATCGGTGAAAGTTAAAAAGGTAGTAACAATCAGTGTCTGTAAGTATTTATATAGTGGATATAATTTTTAGACTGACGTCCTGAGAAGACAGGGCTTACGACCACACAAGCTATTAATTCCTCAAAACCTCCCAATTGTAACTTTAGCCAATTGTAACTTCAGTTTGTTGGTTTATAGCTGTAGCTTATGCTGGGACCTCTGCCTGGATACTGGAGACTCCAGGGAATCATCCTTTATGAAAACACATGACTGCAGAAAGCAGGATTCAGTGGTTCTGCTGCTCGCAGAACTACTTACTTTCATACTAGGGTTTTTCTAAATGTGTTATGCAAAGGAATAAAATAGGTCATTATTTTGAAAGCTGAAATAACAGAAGTAGAGAAGTAGGAGCAGTTCTTTTAGCAGCTGACACAATTTCTAAGTGCTGTGATGGATGCAATAATACTGGGAATTGACTAAAACAAACTGACAGATCCTTCCCCCTGCCCTCCCCCCCCAAATGTATGTTCTAGTTTGGCTACAGCTTATATGTATTTCCTTCACTTAGTTGTTATTGAGATAGTACAGTACAGCCTGTAGGCTGATGATTTGCCATATCTTTATCATCTGTGTTGCTTTGAGGAACCTTCTGATAAACAGAAGAACACGGAGTGATGGGTGATTCATATAGACATTATTAACTTGTTATTGAATTGTATTCTACATCCTAAACAGAATGGGGAATGCCTCACCAACCCCCTCACCCACCTCCAGATCAGCAGTGGATGGCTCCAACCCCAGGTCAAATGGAAATTGTTCCTCCGTCTGAAGACAGCAACAGTCAGGACAGTGGGGAGTTTGCTTCTGACAACAGGCATATATTTAACCAGAACAATCACAACTTTGGGGCACCTCCCGATAACTTTGCAATGGGGCCAGTGAACCAGTTTGACTATCAGGTGAAACATATTTGTTGCTTTAATATTGTAGACGTGCAGAGTCCCTTCCGTGGATGTGTTCCTCTAATATCACCTAGCGGCGACTTTCATTCTTCAGTTCTACAAACAACTACAGAATCTGTTATCTGCTAAGATACATTTTTACCAAATACTTTACAGAAGAAGACTTTAGAGTTTTCTGTTCTATTGAAGCCAAAGATGCTTTTTTCTAGACTAGTAATGAGAAATGGCGGTTGTCTGCAATATTAAAACGAATCACTGTTTTCCAGTATATAAGCTAACATTATGAAGTTCTGTGTTTTTTTTTAAAAAAACAGGGAATAAAGGTCAGAAATATCTACTTAAATACACTAGATAATGTACAATAGGGAACAGTCCTATATTTGCAGGGAGATAGACTGGATGATCCATTGATCTTTTCCATATCTATCTACTGTGATTCTCTGAATAAACAATGGTATTTCTAAAAAAATCCACATCCAATTTTTTCTTCTTTCTGGCATACAAGTTGTATAGCACAATAAAACTGTAGGTGGTTTGAGCACTAACCGTAGAAGGAGGCATCGCACAAATCTTTAAACACAGAGCTGTTGGATTTTTCTCTCAAAACTCTTGATGTAAATGGAAAACTATATGTTTTGAAATGTCGATGTCCTGCTCATAAACAAACCTGAGGGAAGACTGGCAGAAACGTGTTTGTGCCTTCTGGCCCACTTTTCTCTCTTACTCAGTTTTCGTGTTCAGCTATGTTGATAGGAAGTGAACCATTCATTTTCAAATACACTAGGTTTGTAATGGTTTCCTATGTTTACTATTGGGAGACCAAATCTTAAAATGAGTTTCTCAAAATTCTCTAAATACTACAAAAACCTTGTTTTGCAGAGAGTAATGCAGTAACTTAGATAAATAGTCAACAGAATATAATTAAAAAAAAAAACAACAACAACAAACATTGATGCTATACCTTTCTTTCTAAATACCGCCCTCTTAAATAATTTCATTAGGCTTCTGTGGATGCCAAATACTTTTAAAACAAAGAATCCCACTTATGTATGCCTCATGACTTGTGACTTTTGGATTGTATATAGGTTGCTCAGAATCCAGGGTCTGTACTAAACTTGCATATTTGTGCATTTAATATTTTATTCAGCCATATTAATAGCGCCTATGAATGATTACTGGAAGATATGCAGTGCAAAATTCTTTTGCAATAAAAACTCAAACTTTTCATTTTTGTCCTCAGGTTGTAGGTACACGGAAACGCTGATAACATAGCCAGAATTTTAAATTTTTTTTTTTTTTTCATTTAACTGCATGCTCTGATGATAAGTTGGGAAGGAGCTGCTGGAGATAGATGGTGATTATAGGGCTTAATGGTTAGCACAATGTGAAAGATTGTTTGAAGCCCATTCAGTTTCACTAGTATCCCTGCT
Source organism: Anser cygnoides (assembly GCF_040182565.1). Lineage (NCBI taxonomy): Eukaryota > Metazoa > Chordata > Aves > Anseriformes > Anatidae > Anser > Anser cygnoides. The sequence continues at coordinate 78,536,936 of NC_089875.1, forward strand.
TAAACCTAAGTTTACTCATTAAATATTTAAGGAAAACCTGTTTCATAGGGACCACAGGAAAAGAAATTGAGAGACCTTGTAGCCTAGAAATGGTGGATTCCCACTTGCATGGATTTCTGTAGACCGACTTGCGCACATGCTGTGTACAGTGTTCAATGTGAAGGAAAATAAACTGCATTACTCTTTCAGCATGGGGCTGCTTTTGGTCCACCTCAAGGTGGATTTCATCCACCTTATTGGCAGCCAGGACCACCAGGGCCGCCAGGTCCACCAGCACCTCCTGCACCTCCACAAAATCGAAGGGAAAGACCCTCGTTCAGAGACCGACAGCGTTCACCTATTGCGATGCCTGTGAAGCAGGAGCCTCCACAGATTGGTACATGTTAACCACTCCTTAATGAAAAAAAAAAACCATAAGAACTATGTTTAAAAAAATTGCAAAACGTGAAGACTTTTTTCTTATAAAGGAAAAAAAATGGAAAGAAAAACTTATTCTAAATGTTTGTTTCTTTCACCACAATCACTTGTGTGAGTTGTTTGGATTGGGGTGGAGGGTTTGCTTGTATGTGGCTTGTTTTTTGTTTTTTTTTCCTCCCTGGTATAGGGGAAGGTTTTTTCATTTTATAGAACTATAAACTTTGTTTACGCAGATGCCGTGAAGCGTAGAACTCTGCCTGCCTGGATTCGTGAAGGCCTAGAAAAGATGGAACGAGAGAAACAGAAAAAATTGGAAAAAGAGAGGATGGAGCAGCAACGTTCACAGATGTCTAAAAAAGAAAAAAAGGAAAGTGAGGACGCTGAAGAAGGGGATGGCCCACGGTTACCTCAGAAAAGCAAATTTGTAAGTAGAAGTTTGTTAGGTGTGTATTTCCTGAAATTGTTAACTTTTTAGTCCCTTCAAAAGAGAGACTTCGCATACCGGGCTATCTCTTTGTTTCTGTTGCTTAAAGTAAGGTTAAGCTGCTGCTTTTTTAAAATTTCCTTGGTGTTCTGAAGTTGTCAATGTCTATCTAAGATGTAGAAATATATTACTTGATTTGAAGAAACAATTAAAAAAATGTGCTTTTTTCTGTTTTATTGGAAACATACATGGTCTTTTGAAATAAGTAGTTGAACAAATTCGGATATCTGTATTTGCTAAACTGAGCCCATTTAAGAGGCCTCGTGTTGCATTCTCTTCAGCAGTTACCTCATTTGTTTGCAGTTCTGAGTACCTGTCTGGCAGTGAACTGGCAAGCATCTGTTTACTTGTGTGGGGAGGGAGGGACCTGTGGGTTCATTATGAGGAGAGAAAAGAAATACGGTTTTACGATAACTGTAATAGAGTTTTCAGTGCAAAGTAAATCAAGTTGATTATCATAAGTAGAAGCTAACAAGCTTTACATTTTTTTTTTTCCTGAAATGTGCGATGCTGTTCTTGTAGGACAGCGATGAGGAAGATGAAGATGCTGAAAACACAGAAGCTGTAAGCACTGGGAAAATCAGCAGGAGTCCATCCCCAGCTCCTCAAGAGGAGCAAAGTGAACCAGAAATGACAGAAGAAGAAAAGGAGTATCAAATGGTATTAATAATGTAGTTCTCACCAAGTGTTGTTTATTTGCTGATATTGTGGGCATAGCAACCTAAATCGCTTTTTCTCTTCCTGATACTGTTAATAGAGGTATTTGACACATCATGCAGTGAAGCAGGGTTAAATCTGCATGTCTCTTTCTCACATAGAATAAACATATAGGTTATAAAAACTCCTATTTAGCCTGGTAGTTGAAGAATATAGTGAATATAGTCTTTACATTGACAGCTATTAATTCTGTGTTTCTGCTTAATTTGGCAAATTCCTAAAAACTTTTATAGATTAAATACATCCACCTGAAAGCTATGCTTCAACCTCAGTTTCTGAAAAAGGGGATTTAAGAAATGTTTTCTTGCAAGAACGTGCTAGAAACTTAAGTCTTGTACAAGTGACGGTTTTACTGTGTCTGCTAAACTGTCATACCTTGAAATCACAGTTGTACGCTAGTTGTTTAACTGAAACCGTGTTAATGAAGGCCCTGGTTTCTGGGGGGGGAAAGTTTTATGAGTATATTTAAATTTTGTGTGTGGCTTTGTGTTTTTTGTTTTTTTTTGTGAAGCATGTGGCCGGATTGAACAGCTTTGAGAATCAGCTAGTAACAATTCATGTTTTTATAGTAAATAAAGACTAATAACATCTTATGTCAGTAACCTCTGATGCAGCATGGGAGTGAGTGTGACACTATGCCAGACAGAAATGTGTTCTTTATTTTTGAAAGAATAAATAGGTTCGATCTAAGCACAGTTCTGATTTACATATTCATTTTTTGCATCATCTTGGACGTTAGCAGTTGGTGCCCTGCCCAAACGTGTATATGTGGTTACGTGTATATGTGGTTACAGTTCACAGTCAAAATACAGGCTGTTGTGCAACTTTTGACTGCAGGTCAAACTTAAACAATTTCAAACTTAGGTTTTTAAGTCATGTCTGCTGAAAGAAAGCATTAAAAAATATGCAGGAGAGTAGTTTCATAGCCATTAAAAGAATTGAATTTCTATGGATTTAATTTAAATGCAGAATTCATTCAAAAGGTTTTGGCCTTTAATTTTATATATATTTTATAAAGTATATATATTATATATATATATATATGTATGGCCTTTAATTTTATATACATTTTTTTCAGATGGTGATGACAAAAATGCTGCTGACGGAGATTCTTTTAGATGTCACAAATGAAGAAATATATTACGTGGCCAAAGATGTACACCGTAAAGCAACTAAAGGTATGCCGGTTCTTCTTTAAGCTTCTTCTGTGAATATTCTGTATTTGCATGTCTCTAGAACATTTAACCTCCATAGCTATCCCCCAAGAAGAATTTCAGTATAATGCATCCAACTTGATACAGTTCAAATCCAGTAACCATGTACTATTGTCCTGTGCAGTGTATTGTGAGTTACTTCAGTTGTTCCATTTCTTTCATACAATTCATTTATTTAGTTAAAATGGTACCTGTGTGTCAATGGCTCTTCAGTCGTAGCTGTTTCTTAATGCTATCATTTATATCTCAAGTTCTTAGCTGTTCAGAAGTGAAAACAGATGAACTTTGAGTCCTCAATTAGTAATTTATTTGCTTTCACTATTAACATGTTTTTGTACTTGCATAATGTTTTTTTTAACATAACTGAGTTAATCTAAATATATAACTACTGAAATTTGAAAACTATGTGCAGATGCTGTAACTTGGAAAATGATTTATGAGTATCTGTTTTTTTCTCTTCACTGTTGATTTGCAGTTAAATTCTAAATCTTCGTGGTCAGAAAATCTAGAATTGGTTTTAAATGGATGATGCGTTTTTAATGTTTCTTCTCTCCCTCCAAAGAACAGCAATAGTAGTAGATTTAACAATACCATAGACTCATGACTATGAAATCGTGGCTATTTGTGTTAACATGTTGTTCCTGTTGTTGATGTGATACAAAGCTCCTGCAAAACAGCTGGCACAGTCCAGTGCACTGGCTTCCCTCACTGGACTCGGTAAGTATGTTCCTTATTTTTGAGAGGGCTTAAAGGGGGAGTTTCACTCTTGCCTTGCTTTTCTAGAAATTGCATTTTGAAACTAGATTTTAATTGCCTGGGAGTATGGGTCACTTTGCAGTAACTTTATCAGCACCTCTGTTTGTTCCACAGGTGATCCTACTGATATAAGTGGGATGGTTTTTGGAGTAAAGGCCTAGTCAGTGTGAGTTAGTGTATGAGAATCTTGCCCTGATTTTGGAAAATACATTTTAAAAAAAGAACCATTAGATAAATTTACTTTTCAAAGTATGATTGTTTCAGGAGCACACTGCAGTCTTCAGAGAGAGGAATACTGTTTTATATTTTTCTCCTACTTTGATCCATCCAAACAACAAGGGAAAGCTGATAGAACAGTAATACAAATGCTTATAAATAAAAGTGTTGTCATCTTCACAATTTTTATTTTATTGAAAAACTACATAAGCACAGAGGCTCCCATATCATGTATTACCAGAATCAACACAGGAAAAAGAAATTGAAATTCCAGCTTGAGACGCAAGAGCAAAAGATCTTTCCCAACGTGTGTTTTATCATCTAAAACATACTACAGCGGTGTCAGTGATCATTTATGTGCTTGTTACTTGGAATTCTGATGAATTTGATTGAACGTTATAATCACAAGTATTCAAGTGTTTTAAAACTAACTCAGTAAAGATTGTAAGAACCTCAAGCTGAAAGAAAGTTAAATATCTCCGTGCCAGATGTTTAAATTGTCTTTATATTTCTTATCAGTCCAGTAGTTGTTAATATCTCTGGGGGAGAAGAAAGTCCGCTTCTGTTCCATCTCTATACCTGTCAAAGTGCAATATTTCCTAAATCAGTGTAGAAAAATTGATTTGGCATTCAGAATTTCTGTAGCCTTGGACTACGGAGGAAGCTGAAGTCATTTCAGAGATGTCTTCCGGGAGAGATCCCAGGCATTTCACTGTTTTTTTCTGTCCGGTTGCTGATACAAAGGAAGGCATTGTTATGATCTCCACAGGGAGCTTTTTTGCCCTTCCATACAATGGAAAAAAGTATCGTGATCACAGTGGTTGCTTGATGAAAATAGACGAGCTGTTCCAGAAGGAGTAGAACCGGACAGTAAGCATCAATGCAGATATGGGGGCCTTGTTCACACCAGTCAAACAACATTGGCACTTACCAGAATAAAGTGACTTCTGCTCAGAAGAGGAAGTGAAGGAAGGGCAATGTTACTCTCCTCTTTGCCCACAGAAATATTAAGAACAAAGCTTAATCTTTCCTCGTGATAGACTGGACTTTATGCACGCAGGTGGACTGGGTGGTTATGGATCAGGAGACAGTGAAGATGAGAGGAGTGACAGAGGCTCTGAATCATCTGATACTGATGATGAGGAACTACGACACAGAATCAGGCAAAAACAGGAAGCGTTTTGGAGAAAAGAGAGAGAACAGCAACTATTACTAGAAAAACAGCTAGAAGGTAACTAACATAATGTCTTCTTACTATGCTGCTGTGTATGTAGTTAATACTTAGCATATACAAATTTGTGGGAGAGAAGTTGCATTTTAAGCCAAAAAATATGAAGTCTAATTTAGAAATAATGTTCTTTAATTAGATTATATTAATGAAAAACAATGATTTTTGAGCTATTTGATCCAAATTGGGCTTGCTTCTTTTCTAACAAGGAAAAAAAAGATGTAGCGTTTTCCATAAACTATTTGACTTGAGTGTTTAAAAGATCAGACAGCATATAGACATATATGTTACCTATGGATATTATGCTACATAAATAATAGTATCTCTTTATAAAAAAGCACGTGTGTGTATTTTATTTATATGTATATATACATATATAAGTATTTACAAAACTATTAGTATCTCAGTTTTGTGTGAGGGATAAATTTCGTCCCTCTGCACCAGACTGCGTTTTATATAAACTTGATTCCTTAAAGTTGCATATACAGCACATTTCACTTCATCTGAAAAGCTTGCCCTTGTGTTACATAATCTTATGCAGTACGCCTTTCAGACTGTACAGTTGGAAACTACAGTTTCTTTGAACTCATTGTTCTCAGCTGTAGATGAGGTTTCTGTCCATATACTGCACCTTTATAACAGGGTTTCTGGACCTAATACTGGGAACAGATTAGTGAAACCAGTAAGTTCACATTTAGCCTCTGAGAAGGTGGCAGGGTTGATTTTAATAAATAAATGTGATTTACTTCTGCTTCTCCCTACAAGGTAAGGTTTATCCCTTTGTACCAATATTGTAGCTCAAAAGGGTATCACAGTTGCCTTGCACTGCTGAAGAGCAGTCTAGATGGATGGATGAATACAATGGTAAGAAGTTCACGTCATTTTTCAGGATATAAGTTAAGTTGGAGGAGGAAAAAATGCTATTAGAACATTTTTTTCTTATTTTTACATGGATGATTTTGTCCTTTTTATTTTATCCTTTTAGGCCCAGAAATGGACATGAAACGCTTAATAAAAGGCTGTACTAGCTAAACATTTTCTTTCCTTAACACTCCTGTCTCACTCTGCGTGTTTTAAGATTTATGCGTAAAAGAATAGCAGTATGGCATGTGACATAGTTGTGGCTTATGATCTCTGTCTTCCTAGTGCAAGAGGTCAAATACCAGTTCAGGGACAGCTCTGCTGGGCTGCTTGGAGAAATAGAAATCTAGAATCATGGAGTGGTTTGGGTTGGAAGGGACCCTAAAGCCCACCCAGTTCCAACCCCCCCCCGCCATGGGCAGGGATACCTCCCACCAGACCAGGTTGCCCAAAGCCCCATCCAGCCTGGCCTTGAGCACCTCCAGGGATGGGGCATCCACAGCTTCTCTGGGCAAACCTGTTCCCGTGCAAGTAAATAGAGAAAGAAGCTGATTCTGTAAGTCCAGAATAGTAAAGGCAGGGTTACCTGCCTGTTGTAGAGGCGTTTAGAAAAGACAGATCTCTAGTATACAATATAGCATCTTCTAACATACGCTGGCTTCTGCCTGTGTTGCCTAATATCTCAGGGACCAGATGGAACTGTTTTCTGCATTACATTTGGGCAGAAGTTGCTATTTGAAGTACTCTGGGTTTCCAGATGCAGTTTTATTCCCTAAGTTAATTCATGAACTGATAGCCCACATCAGAAGGCCATATTTTGGCTAAAAATGTTATATGTCAGTTCTTTTTTTCTGGGTTCAATTAAAAATGGGAGGGGGAAGTAAACTTGGCCAGCGATGCAAAGGATCCATGTGGAACAGAAATAAGTAAAACTTCTTTAAAGTTGGAACCCCCTAGAAAATGCTCCGAGAGTCTGAATTTCTTTATTTTGCTATATGAAAATCCTGGTCTGCACATTTACTGTTACTTTCAGGAAATGTATTTTTATTTCCGGAGTTATCTCCTTAGCATGTTTGTAGTCTTTGCTGACTACCAAGCTTACATACAATCTCAACTGATGTTAACTCTTTCTGTTGTAAGAGCTTCACCATCTATCTGTATGAAATGCTGTGGTTTTTACTCCTTAGCTGAGTTTTAGGAAAATTGTTTACAAGTCTCCTTTTTATGCTGTTCCTCCCTTCCTTGGAATTCCTGGGCTACAAAAATCTAAGGAAAAATGAACAAGGAAAAATGTAAATTGCTTGCACTAGTTAGCATTTAGGAATAATCTAACTTTCCTTGATAAAACCATAAACTGGCTTTTTTGTTTCAAAAAGCAAGCATGCGTCACTGCAGGAGAGGGTACTTTCTCTAAGATTTTTTTGGATTATCTGGTCTACAAATGGTACAGGCAGCTACAGCGAGCATTGTTTTGAGGTTCAGGGGCAACACATGCATTTTGGGGCAATACACTTTTAGACTTGACAGTGGTCACTTAACCACACATAAACAGGGCTGGAAGGAAGGAAGCACAGGTATAGCTGGAGGTGTATTACAAGAAGGAGAAAGGGAGATTCTGGTGTGTAGAATGGTTGCAGGAGAAAAAAAAATGTGTGTGTAAATGAATTTGGGAGTTTTGTTGGCTCACAGTATTCATTTGAGACCTTTGTCTTCAGCTGCTGAAACATGAAGTGACGTCAAGCACTTCCAAAAGTGTCAGGTTTGTGCGCTTTTGCTAGACCAGGGGAATAACCTTTCCATAATTACATTTATAAATAAAGAAATAAAAGAGCAAGTTGTTTGGTAGGTAGTTAGTACAATGGCAGACCTTGTATTAAAAGTATGATGGAGGGTGCTTGGAAATCTTTTTGGCAAAAGGAACAGTATGGAAATTTTCATGTTACTGTAAATAACTTACACTTTTCTTTTGTGTATTTCTTTTTCAGAAGAAAGGCTACAAATTGACAAAGTTTCAAAAGAGATGAATGAATTTATCAACAAAGAACAAAACAGTATTTCAGCATCACAGGAGGCAAAAGAAATTGAAGCTGATATGGTTCATGAAAAGAAACGATCTCCAAATGCAATAGCCCCTGATATAGAATCCAAAAAAGAGGGTAAAGAAAAAGATAGGGCAGGGAGGAGTAGATCAAGAAGCTCTAGTAGTGGTAGCACTAGCAGCAATAGCAGAAGCAGTAGCAGTAGCAGCACTGTATCTAGTTCATCATATAGCACTAGCTCAGGTAGTAGTCGCAGTTCTTCACGTTCTTCCTCTCCTAAAAGGAAGAAGAGGCACAGTCGCAGTAGAACACCTTCGCATAAAGTTAGGCGCAGTAGAAGCAGGAGTTATTCTCACAGAAATAGGAGAGAGAGGAGTAGAAGCAGGGAAAAAATAAGAGAAAGGAGAAGATCTAGTAGAAATCGAAGCGCTGAAAGAGGGGAGAGACGAAGAATTCAGAGCCCTTCTCAAGAGAGAAGTTGGGATAGACGTAGGAGTAGTAGCCGTTCGAGAGACAGACGAGCTAGCCGTGCTAGTCGCAGCCGAAGCAGGGATAGACGCAAAGCTGAAGACCAGCGTAGAAGTCCTCCAGGAAATAGGCATAAACATAAAAGTGATGGTAAAGATCAAGAGAGGAAGAAAGAGCAGGGTGGAACTGTAGATAAAGACAGAAAAAAGAACAGAGAAAGGGAGCGAGATCAGGAAAAAAGAAAAGATAAACCAAAAAAGGAGGAAAAAGAAAGCAAGGCTGGCAATCATGACGACAATAGATTAAAGAGAAAAAGAGACAGTGAAAGAACTTTCTCTCGCAGTGATTCAATAACTGTGAAAATATTCAGACAGGATTCCAGACAAGACAGCAAAAAAAGTTCTACCAAAGATAGCAAAAAACGGTCAGGCTCTGAATCTAGTGCAAGGAGTAGTTCTGAATCACCAGGAAGCAGTAAAGAAAAGAAGGCTAAGAAATCGAAGCATATTCGATCATGCTCCATGGAGAAATCTCAAAGGTCTGGTAAGAAGGCAAGCCGCAAACACAAGTCTAAGTCACGATCAAGGTAGTATACTTTTTAAGTATTTTGTCTGACTTTTTTTTCTATTCGTCTTCATGTGTACGACATATGAACTTTTTTAATAAAGTATGGTATTTATTAAATTTTCTTAGGCAAAAGTAACTTTGGAAAATCTTTTAAAACTATTAATTATTAAGCCTGACGTGTGTGTGGGTTTGGGGGTTTTGTATTTTTTTCCAATTAACTTTTTCTCCCTTTTCCTTTATTTTTCAGGTCAACAACTCCTCCTCGTCGTAAACGCTGAGGAATTTATGGCACCAGTGCTATGACATTTAAAAATTCCATGAGTTATAAAAGGCTTGTCTCATTATAGAGGCACATTGTGGCTATGTAGGTGAAACCAGAATCCTTTTTTTATCTGTAAATAGGTGTATTTTTTTCCAAATGCTGCTCAGAATTAAATACCTAATAGGATTTCTTTGTATTACATTTTTTCAAGAACGGTAGTGCTTAATAAGAATATAAAATATGCCATTCTCTTTCAGCTGTAATGTTCTTAAAATTACTATTGAATGTACTGTGATGTCAATAAAGCTCTTTAGTTCATTTTTGTTTAAAATTCTTGCACCTGTATTTTGTGTTAAAATGTAGGAAGTACTTAAAAAAAAAAAAAGGCAGCTTTTTTTGGTATAACAAATTTTTAAAGTACTTGAAAAAAGATTTTAATTTGTCCAAGTGTGTTATCCATGGAGTTGATGAGATTAATCTGTTGGGTGGGGGGTGTGGAAGAACAGAGAACAGTCATCTTTTTCCTTTAGATGTGTAATAGATTTAAAAATTTTTTTTTTTTTTTACTATCAAGTGACATATGCTTTGTGTGTAAAATATGGGTCACTGTAATACAAGCTATACATAAACAGATTGAATCCCAGTAGGAATATGTGCAACTAACTGATCGATCTTATGTGACAGTGTTGAGCTCTGGAACTATATTCCTCACCCAGTTTTCAGAGAAAACTTTGTGGACATTTAGGGATATTACAGGAACAAGACTCAGTATTTTAGATGTTTTATGGAATATATTCATAAATGGCACTCAATACACATTAGAAAACTGACAATAGATAGACTTTACATTTTGGCATATGCTTTAAATGTTTAGTAAACATTAAATCTGGTTATTTTTGCTAGTGTTATGAGAGTTGTGGTTCCTATAAAGCTAATACATTGGCTAGACAGCAACTTATTTAATTTTTTAATGTTTTTTATATCACTATAAAGTGAATGAAATCACTGATTACCTCCTTCTTCAGGAAATGAACTACTGTTATTAGTAACAAAAACAAAACAAAAAAAACTGCAACCCTAGGCCATTGACTGTTACAGAAGAATGAACATTAATTCTGGGGAAGATCGGAGACCTGTGCCTAAAAGGTCTGGTATGATACCAGTTGTGAAAAAGATAAAAGGCTTAACATCAAAGTAAGATCTCTTTGATGGCTGTATCTTCTAAGAAAAAAATACACCAGTAAAGGCAACTTGCAAGGCATGTCGTCTTGAACAGATTAATCCATTTAACTAAAAGTAGAATTCAGCTATGCAGCGTTTTTGCCAATGTATTTTCTTTCGTAATTAGACACAGAAGTAAACTGCTTCACTGGAAAAATTACATTTTAACTATACATTTATTAAGCAAGTTAATGGCTGTTGAATACATGCATGTTTATTAAAACACTGTTACAGATAACTAGTTAATTCAGTTACAAATAGCATACATCCCAAATTAAGTACTTTTATAATGGAGTAGAATAAGCAGTCGTACCTAATAGCAAAATAAGGCGCAAATTTTCAACACACTACTTTTAGTGGCATTTATACAGATATAAATAATGATATTGATCCAATCTCAGTACACTATTGGCTTTCGGTAAAAGTGAGGATTTCTTGAATAGTATAGGTGGCATAGCAGCTCGAATATCTCAAAAGGACTTTGTTTTTGAGAGAGAGGAGGGAAATAAAACTAATTTTAAGAAAGGCTATTGAGGAATACAGTTTCCAATGTGCATTGAATTTGATTTTCAGTTCAGTTTTTATATTATCTGTCTACCAATAAAAAAAGATTGTATGAAGAGCTTTATATACTCTGCCAACAACTGGACTTCTGTCACTTCCTGTAAATATGAACATTATTTTTTCTGACACAAATGCACTTATATGGGTAGTGACTGTATGCCAATAAAAAGAGCATACGATCTCTGTACTGAACTGTTTCAGAAATTTTACTAAACAGCTTCTCAGCACAGCAGTAATTAAAAATACATTGGTACTATGTCAGCTTCACATACGTTAGGCTTTTTCATGTTTTAGTGACTCCCTTATGAGTGTTTTTTTTCCAAGTGTAAAGATTAAAATAACATCCAATCGTAATTCCGTACCTTTGAAGTGATTTTAAATTAAAATGTGTAAATATGTGCTACAAAAATGGGAATGTGTCATTTTGGAAAAGTCTGAATTGGTTTTTTACTCTATTCTTCTACATTTTAAAATAAACATTTAAAAGTTATTTTGATACTCGTGCAATGTAAGAGAGCAAGACATACAACTCCAAATGTCATGCAGCAACTCTAAGGGAGTTCCCTTGACTTTTTTTTATTTTATAAATAAGGGATGGTATCAGATCGAGTGAAAAAACTGGTTTCCATGCAAATATTGCTTTGAAGAAAAATACAAGAAAAAACATTGTCAATATATACCCAAAGGTACCTGTTTTGTAATCTAAGAACATGAACGGGCTGCTGCTGTGGATTGGCCAAAAATAGCAAAGTAAAACAGTCTAAAGGTTGAGCAGCTACAAACTTTTTGAATTATAGCATAATTCTTGGTTTGTGTCTTTGAGGGCCTGCCTATCTTAAGGGAGAAGGAAGCCTGGGCTGTGGCTTTCAAATGCTATTATCTTAAAATTTGCATTTAATAATGGAATGGCTACCTCTAGTTTAAAACCAGCTTATCCTGCTAAGTAAAATAGATTCCAGTGTGCGTGTTTTTAATTACTTGTTACTATTTTTTTCTTTAAATAGAAAATATAAAAAGCAATGGCAACATATTGGCTCTCTTGTTGCAGATCGTGCCTTTGCTCTGCTAAATAAATGAAAAATTATCAATTCATTTGCTTAAGGAATATACATAAGCACAAGCTGGAGGGAGACTTAGTTTTGTGCTTTAAGGAAGCTTTTTAGCATAAAGGATTTCTTACTCTGAGCTCCAGCTCTTCAGCAGCTCTGACGTGTTACTAATGACACTAAAATCCGCTGCATTGAGAGCTGTGCTTGGTGAATGCAGGCGAGTAGAGAAGCTGTGCAGATGCACACGAAGCACATTTGCCATGTATTCAGTCACAGCAGCGACAAACTTCTTTGGGACTTTTCAGTAGTCCTTATTTAGCTTTTTTCTTCTTCAAAACAAGACAAAACAATTGACTACTAGATGAAGTACGACAGCAGATCAGTAAAGGTGGAGATTTCCATCAGCGCGCATTGCAGCAAGGAACGAGGGCTGGTGGAACAGACCCGCAGCAGGCACGGGGCTGAGTGCATCGCGTCGTGGCTGGGAGCGCCTGGGGATGCCTGCCCTGGCGGGCTTACTGCTCCAACCCGTAGCTCAATAAAGTGTCAGGAAAGTGTCCTTGGTTAAATCTGGCTTGGTTCTTTACCACCTAGGAGCGTTAAACTAGCTCCCTACTGCCGCCAGCCAAAGGGAAGAGCTGCCTTGACTTGTCAGCACGGAACTGCTGGAGTTGCTTACGAGGGTTTACAGGTTCAAACCCTTCAACCCCAAACTGCAGCTAAATCAGGATTTTGGTGGTGCTCGAGGAAGGGACTGTCCTCTCATTGCCCCTGTAGCAGCTCCTGCACTTGCTGGAGCAGCCGGCTGTCACAGGGCTGCGACCACACTGACCTCGGCTTCTCCAGAAGCCGATGGCTAGCTGATCACGGTGTCAGCCACCCTCTGCTAGAGGAGTTCCTTCTCATCCCAAGATGAGCTCAGATCACCTCTGCGCACAGTGGAAAGGGGGCATACGTTTGAGTCAAGTCGCTGCCTCCATTTTCCAGGTGCAGCCACGGCCACGCGTGGCGCGAGGCCAAGGGGAGAGGCCCCACTGCGCGCTGCAGCCAACACAGCCGTGCCTCTGGAGACAGCCTCGGGCGGGTGCTTGCGGCCGTGCCCCTTTGATTTAATTCCATAAGGCGATTCTGGGGGAGGACACGGGAAGAAGCAGCTGAAATTGCTTCGTCTGTCATTTTCCGTGACTTTATGACAGACACGGAGCTCCCGCCAGCCCTGGAGCTTCTCCTCGCTGCCATTTCCCTCACGCATCCCCAGACGTGTCCCATCAACGTGATTTTCCTCCACCTTACGCTGAAATAAAAACCCAACGGCTTTGAAACGTTCATTAACAACGTTTCAAATAATTTATCAATGACCTCCAGGAGCGGCCCCACGCAGGGGCAGGCGGCTTTTAACAGGGGAAGCGGGTGAGGGACCGGGCGGGCCGCGGAACGCCGCCGCGCCGCCTCCGTTGCCGCCGGACGCGGGGAGCGAGGAGCGGGGCGGGCCCCGGCGCGGTGCTCGGGCGGCGGCGGCGATGTGGGGCGGCACCGGGGCCGTGTGGGGGAGCGGAGGGGCCATATGGGGCAGCCCCGGGGCCGTACGGGGCGGCAGCGGCCCGCTCCGAGCCATCGCCCGCGCCCTGAGGGGCCGGCGGGAGGCGGCCGCGGGCGGTGAGCGGCGGAGGGGCCGCGGCGGGACCCGGGACCCCCGGGGGGCGCTCGGGGTGTGCGGCCGGGGCTGGGGGCGGCTGTGCGGGGTGTGTGAGGGCGAAGCAGGCGTGTGCTGGCAGGGCAGGCCTGGGGAAGGGCTCCGAGAGCGGGCCCTGGGGCGTTTACACGGGTTTCCTCGCCAGTTCGTACAGTGCGGGGGGTGCAACGCGGTGTGCCCTGTTACAAAAGGCAGAACCGGGGCCCTGCTCTGTGCGCGACGTGGGCAGAGTAAATGTGAAATCCTCGCCGGTTGTGGAACGTTTCAGCTGCCCGAAAAGTTCGCCTGCAAAATGTCACCGTGCGGCGTTGGAGAGCTGGGGTGGTGGTGGAGCAGCGTGTGCTGCCCTGTTTAGTGCCCGGGCACGCCTCCCGTAGTACAGTGAGCCAGAGCCTGAGGGTTTGCGCAGTTAATAGCTCAATAAAACCCGTAAAGCGGTCGTCACGATTTCTAGCGAACCACCGGCTTCCTTTTTCTAACACAATCAGTAGGTATTTGAACTGCATAGCGATGAGTGCCACATGTGTGAGTTCTTCTGGAGCAGCGCTGATAAACCAGATTTCTTTGCCTGCGAGCTCTCAGGGCTGACGTTTCCCATCCAGCTGCCGTTCTTCCGTTTATGCAGGTGGCCGTGGTGAGCTGTCTTTTCGGACAGGCCCAAGGGCTACTCTGCAGAAGCATAGTCGCAAAGTACCGCTGGAATCCAGTAGCGCTCTGCCCGTCTCTGTGACTGAAATAAAAAGGAGCATGTAAGTAGTGTGACTAAAACAATTTTACATGACAAGGACTATCCTCTTCAATAATAATTTAGTTTTACTTTGTGACTGTGTCGCTTGAAGTAATTTTTACACGTCACAAATACAAAGTTTGTTAAAGCCTATTTTTGTTTTACAAGGTACTAATTTAAAAATTACAGGTATGCGGCCATCTGTTTTGGAAGATACATTATACATACAGTGAAGAAGATCTGTTTGCTTTTAATCAAGTATAATGAGTCTCTAAAGGACCATGAATTTTATTTTTTTTTCATTGTCTGATTATGCCAGGTTTGGTTTTCCCATCATATTCAGGTATTAATTTCATGATACTCAGCTTTCATTGTTTAGGCTCGCCACGAAGAGACTTCTCAGCACCTCACACTCATCAGTGGATCCAAAGGAGATGAAAAAATTCCAGCTCCTCGCACATAAGTGGTGGGATGAAGAAGGAGACTATTCAGCCCTTCATTCTATGAATGACATTAGAGTGCCATTTATTAGGTATGCTTTTGAAGATAGATGTTTTATAGGTACTCTATCTGTGCGACCTCAAAAAAACACTGAGAATAACAATTACCAATACTTAAGGTAACTCCATATTACATCGATTAAACCACCTTGTATGTTTGGCCTTAATCACATCCCTTTTCTTTCAGAGATACTCTGTTGAACATGAGTAGCAATTATCATCTGGGAAGCCCGCTTTCTGGAATAAAGATTTTGGATGTTGGCTGTGGTGGTGGACTGCTAAGTGAGGTAAGAAGCAGGGCGCTCTGTTTCTCTTGTTAGAAAGCATATGAAGTTTTTTAATTGTTTAACTATTATGCTGTTTAATGTCTAATCCTCAGAGGAGGGGCTTTCTCTTTCATGATAGTTTAGTTGCCAAATGTTCTGAAGTATTCGACAAACAGCACAGACTCCCGAGTTTCTGCAGACTGCTCAGGATTGAGAAGTAACTATTTGCAGTGGCTGTATCCTGTCAGTAGACTTTAGGTAGTTCGTAAATTTAGCATGACAGATTTGGCTGAGTTATTCTGGGAACTTCATCAGCATCTGAAATGAAATGTTGCAAAGGGATCTGAATCTCTCTCTTTTTTATTTTTTATTTTTACCTAATACATTCTGAGCAAAATGCTGTGGTCTTTTGACAGTCTGTCTTTTGACAGCTTTTGACAGGCAAAACTGATCTGCTGCGTGGCCTTCTCAGGCTGAATGACCAGTGAATTTCAGGTTGGAATAACATACATGTGGTCATGTTCTGCAGCCTGTTTCAGTTTCAGAAGAGGTGATGACTGAGGTGTTAACCTATGAGTAAGAAGACACTGGAGAAACTTGAGTGACAGCCAAGTGTGATGCTATCCTAGCAAACATCAGTGTTTAGTTCTCAGCAGTGAGAAAGTACCAGAGATAATCACGCATTAAGTAACCATTAAAAAGATATGAGGATTTATCATTACAGGTGGATGTTAAAGAAAGTAATGACAGTAATTAAATTTGGCATTGTTTTCTCCCCTATGAATACTATGTTGATTTTTCCTCCTTGTCTTTGCTGTATCTGCGGGTAATAGTGAAGATTTGGTGCAACAAAATGAATTCAGAACAGTTCATTCTGAAAAACAATTTGAATGTATATATTTCAGTATATAATTCTGTGTTTGAGAAAATTATTCCCCCCCCCCAAGCACTAAATGTGTTTTCTCCCCTGTAATAAACGTTTAAAACAAAACTGCTGGATCAGCATTCATCGTTCATTGTTGTTTGTCTTGTTCCCAGACAGATGTTCTCTGTGTCGTTTGTGTACATTGCAGAGTTGCTGACACCTTTAAGTAAATTGTTTTCGTGCAGAGAATAAATTCTACTCTGTATTATTAGCCTCTAGGTAGACTGGGAGCTTCAGTTACCGGAATTGATCCTCTGGAGGACAACATTAGAACAGCAGAGCAGCACAAGTCATTTGATCCAGTTCTGGCCAAGAGAATACAGTACAAGGCCAGTTCACTGGAGGAGATTGTGGAAGAGTCTATGGAAACGTTTGATGTAATTGTAGCTTCAGAAGTAGTGGAGCATGTGGCTGACCTTGAAATGTTTATCAAGTGTTGCTCCCAGGTGTTAAAGGTAAGAGAGTTCTTGCTTTCATTATTGGGAATATTTATTCTCTTTTATTATCAAGGCTTTAACTTGAAGCTATGTGAAAGCACCGACATCTGCATTCATTCACCCTGAAGTGCCTGAGGTCTGAATCATGCTCTGTAGGTGCCTCCCGTTCTCCTTGATAATGCCAGTACATCTTCCCGACTTTGGGAACCTGAAGTGGGAAGAAATTTGTTTCCCCAGCTCTGCCTTAAAAAGTGTTAATGACATTGCCTAGTGTTGAAATGTTGCTTTGCATCAAGACCTTAATAAATCCGCATGCATCTGATTTCATCTAGGTAAGAGGAAACATGGCAGTGCTGCTGGTGATCAGTGACTATGGCTCGGACTGCATTTAAAACAACTGTAATAACATTTCTGATTCAGGAGAAGCTCCTGGATTGCTTATAAAGGGTCACAGTTATGCTTAAGAATAGTCAGGTGTTGTTTTATTCCTTCTGATATAATTTAATTTGCAAAGAACGATGGTAGGTCCAGTACACAAGCAGCATTTCTCTAATCTCTCGATGCATCTTTCTGGTCATCAGAAAGAGTATAGATTATTTGAACAAAACCCTTAACTAGTTTTCAGCCTTTTGGCAACATAGAAGTTATCCTTTATTTCTACCAAAAAGTCTCTTAAGTACTTAGAATTCATTTCTGGTTTTGTTTTTTGTCCCTGTAATCATAATAACAAACACTATATTTGTTATAATCAGTCTCAGTCTCATCAGTCCATCAGTCTCTCATAAGTTAAGCAGTGTTGCATGTTTTTGCATGTTTTACTTCAGTTTTAATTAAAAAATAAACCAAAATTATAATAGACATTGTGGAGGCCTTACACCTTTCTTTTATTAATTTCATGGGCAATATTATAAGTGACTGTTATTTTTTTATTTTTTATTTTTTTTTTTGGCAAGGAAAAGGTTTACAGACCATCCAAGACTTCGGTTATGTTAACTTTTTGAGGACTACCAATTGACACTCTTATATTCTTTTTTATTGTATTTGTATGCTTGTAAATACCTGTCGTGGGATGAAATTAGTTCTTACTCTTGCAGCATATAGACTTGGAGATAGACAAGTGTTGTGTTTTAATGCAAGTAAACTTGCAATTTGTCTTCAATTAAATATTCTCCTAACTGAACATTTTAATATTTTAATTAGCCTGAAGGTTCTTTATTCATTACTACAATCAATAAAACACAGTTGTCCTATATCCTGGGAATTGTGGTCGCAGAGAAAATAGTAGGCATCATACCAGAAGGAACGCACGAGTGGGAGAAGTTTGTTCCCCCTGAAGAGCTGCAGCGCCTGCTGGAATCGCGTAAGTACCAGGCCAGGTGATGGGAATGCAGAGAGAGACTCAGGTGCTCACTGGAGAAATGGCAAGGGGATGAGATAGGTGGGGTGATCGCTACCAGCAACACACAGCTTTTCCTGCGTGAGTTGCAGTCTTATGTTAAGTATCACTTCTGGTTTAAAGGCACTGCTGCTTGCTGGCTTTTGCATAAAGTGAATAAATGAAATGGAGTCTTACAAATGCAGAGAATACTCAAAGTCACCATTACAGCTGCCCCGCTGTTTGATAGCCTAAGGGAAAAGGCCAAGCAAGGTTTTCCATCCTGTCCTGATGGCAGGACGTGTGCCCTGAAGTGCTTCATATCCTCCAGGTCTGGCTTCAGAAAATGACGGTGTTGGCACTCCAGAGCTGCTCTGCTGCCACTGCTTTGTTTGTCATCTCCCTGTTGGGAGGAGGTGTTTTTATTTTTGGTTGCTGCTCCATGTTCTTGATTTTACTATGTTACTAAAAGATTTCTTTAAGAATGTGAAGATGAAACCTACCACAAATTCATTAGTCAGTTGTTGACAAACTGTACCGTGCTGATTTGAACAAATAATTGAATTTCTGTGGTTTGATTGCTTTTAAAATAGACAAAGCACTGAGCTGGGAAGAGTTTGCTCATTGCCCTCCTTCTCTGCAGGTGTTTTAAAAACCTCTCACCCAATATTTCACTTTGCTCTAGTTCTCTGTAAAGAACCTGGAGTATGAGTTGAGTTATTCTCTCAGTAAGGATCATGACTAATACCTGTTCACATGCTGGTGGTTCTTTCCATTCTCTCTTCAGAAGGAGAAGCAGGTGCAGTGGAGTGATTTGTTTTGATAGGGTGTTTGTTTGCTGCCTTGTCTCGTGCATCCCCCTGGGACGCAGCACAGTCATGCAGTGAACTGAGAGCTGCTCAGCAGGGAGTGCTAAATCCCTCTGCTTGTGTTGAGTCCTTGATTTTGTTCTTCTGCCTTTCCTGTATTTCCCATTCTAAAGGGAATCTGCAAAACCCTTCCAAAGACTTGCACACATTTTGGTTTTGAAATGTATGGTGTCGATCTGAAGAATGTGTCTGCCTACAGAAAACATTACTGTTCACCAAAACGTGGTGGTGAGGCTGGGGTTCCTAGCAGGCCACTTTGCAGTAGCTCACCATGTAGCGTGGCAGTGGGATGTGGCCTGGCACAGGGCTCCTGCTGCTGCCACCAACAGCAAGGACCAGCTATCACCAGTGCTGCCAGTGGTGATGCTGCTATCACTGCTTCTGGTGGTATTTCAGAATCACAGAACCATCTAGGTTGGAAGAGACCTCCAAGATCACCCAGTCCAACCTCTGACCTAACACTAACAAGTCCTCCACTAAACCATATCGCTAAGCTCTACATCTAAATGTCTTTTAAAGACCCCCAGGGATGGTGACTCAACCACTTCCCTGGGCAGCCCATTCCAATGCCTAACAACCCTTTCGGTAAAGAAGTTCTTCCTAATATCCAACCTAAACCTCCCCTGGCGCAACTTTAAAAACAAGCTTGTGAAGCACTGTCCACAGCTCAGTGGAAGAATTTCAGACTTGCCTTTCTAAAGTGCTTTATGTGGTAGTGACCTAGAATATTTGAAAACCCCAGTTGCTGTATGCCTTCTTACTTTTCTAGATGGCTTCTCAGTTCAGGCTGTGAACGGGATGTTGTACAACCCCCTCACGGGGTCATGGAGCTGGATGGAAAGCACAAGTATTAACTATGCGATGCACGCTGTGAAATCTGGTGCTGAGGGACGGTCAAGCCCAACAGAGTCTCTGTCAGAGATGGAAAGCGAGCAGCGCTCAGCCACAGCTGGCACCAGCGTGTGACCGTCTGAGATGCGTGCTGATGGACTGCCCCAGGAACAGAAAAGGTTTTACACAGATGGACATAATAAAGCCTTTTGTAACAACGAGCTTGCTGTTTGCATTAATAATGCTGACGCTATTTTGGCCAAATATTTTCAGGCAGTCTCAGGAAAAAAACAAGCGCCCATTATCTCAGGAATCGTTTAAGATTGAAATGAGCAAAGCTTTTGAAGAATAAGTATTTTTATGAGAAAGTAGTTTCAAATTAATCTGTCAAGAGCCTCCCTCCGAGCTATTACGTGTGATGGTGTTTGTGTGTGATCTGAGGAAAACCCAGATCTCCAGAGAATGATAGCTTAAGTGTAGAGTGAGTTTGAAAACACAGTGTATGAGAACTGAAATGCTTTATGTATATCTGTTACACAACTGAGTCAGTTAAAATATACAAAACACTTCAAAAAACATAAATGCCACTCGTTTCCATATTATGCTTTCTCCCTGAGAGGGAAAAGATAAAGAGAGCAGCAAACCTTTTCTGTCGGGTCATGCTATTTCTGCAGTTGATGTGAGCTGACTGCAGTGGAAGAAGAATCTCCTAGCCCAGAATGCCTCGTTGTCAGAAGTCTTACCACCATAAAGGTGCTTCGTCTGTGCCTGTTGTTTCAACTTTCTTCTTCTACCTGAATAAAAGGAGCAACCAGAGCTTTATGCTTGAAAAATGACACATTAGCACTCTATCCTAGAGTTGCAATGCCATACCTAGTCAGATATTAAGTCCTGGTGCCAGGGTAAGGGAAAGTGTTAATCTGCTCTGAAATAGGACTTTCTAAATAAAATATGTGTGTTTATGGTTGTATCTCTTTCCTTCTCTCTCTTTCTCTCAGCTTGTATGCAGGTAGAGAGGTGGGCTGGCCGTGCTTTTCTAACTTTCAGTTTGCAGGGATGAAAACTAAGCTTTTTTTCTGTTACTCAGGCATTCCTACTGTGGTAGAGGCTTGGTGGGCTAAATAACACATCTGCATTATTGCTGTTTTGCTGCATGATACCTTGAAATCAATGTTTCATGATGGATCTGATGATGTACATAATGTAGTTAATTGATAATGTAAGTAATAGCATTCATAGATACAAATACTGAGAAGGATTCTCTAGCATGAACTTTTCTATGACAGTAAATTTTGTTTTGTAATACCTGAGCGATAGTTTGGCTTTTGGTAAGAAAAATTCCTAAGTTCAGTGATGGAGAAGGCACTATGTCGATAAGGAAATTGTTCCAAAAGTTCGTCAGTTGAAATGGTTTAACCTCAGATTCTAGCCAGTGATGTCCTAACACCTTCATTTTTTTTTTTTTTAGGTTAAGGACCTCTGCTGTCAGCTTTTTTTTTTTTTGTAAATGCAGTTGGTGTAGTTTTGAGTCAAGTCATCCCTTAATCTCAGTCTATTTATTCAAGAGAACATTATCTCTACAGCTAATACTGCCACAGTGTAAGTTTCTGAATTTGTATAAAATTTTGTAGTAAGCACCTGAATCCATTCCAGTTTTTGCTCTGCCTTTTTGTAGCGTGACAGTGGAGATGGATGCAGTATGTGAGCTGTCTGCAGGAGTAACTCATTCTGCTTCTGCCTGACCTTATTCTTTTGCATAGGAGTCTTTGCTCCCTTGGTCACGTGTGCGAAGTAGGGCATAGTGTTTGGGAGACAAGTGACACTGGGAAAAACGTGAAGCCACAGCAGATAACTAGCGGGCTTTGTTCCTAACTGTGTGTTTAGGCATTTTAAACTGTGTGGTTTGAGTTCCCCGTGCCAAGTAACCAACTTCAGTCTATATGACAACTATTTGACTTTCAAATCTCATCAACAGTGAATTGAAATAATACCCGAAAAGCACTGAGACCTGGACAGTTTTCTGCAGGAGCCCACTGGAAACATTCCCCAAGAGAAATAATACCCCACTTGCCTGCTTGCTTTGAAACCAATCAGGTAAAATATGATTAAAGTAGTTAAAACTGGGATAGAGCAGCTGATTCTAGCGTGCTTTAAAAGTCTTAAATCCAAATATTTATGTAAGCAGCTGTTATCCTGTCTTTCTCATCCTTGCTTGTTGCTTACTTGTATTTATCGTTAAGCTGTGAACTGCCTGGGGAAGGAACTGGTTTTGTTTGTTTTGACTGGTATTTCTATTGTGTCTAGCACAAAAAGCCCTTGATACTGCTTGGGTTCTCTGCCCAGGCTCACAGAAGAGCTCATGTACCTAATTAACAGTGGCTGGCATTTAAGCAACAGGCACATGGGCCTGATTGTCCATGGATCCTCCTGTTGATGAAAACCTTAGCACGGACGCTGCTGCTGCTACATGTGTGTAGGAGCCCTGCCAACATAGGAGAGCTTAGTGGGTAGTGTGGGCTGCTTGAACGGGTCTCTGTAACCATGGCATCTCTCCAAATGTCCCCATGTGTCCCGTCCTTGTGGTGGTTTCACCCTGAGGGGCACCTCAGGTTCGACATGCCCCTCTCTCACCCCACCTCAAAAGATCAGGGGGAGAAAACATGATGAAAAAAGTCTTGTGGGTTGGGATAAGGACAGGAACATCCCTCAACAATTACCATCACAGACAAAACAGACTCGGCATAAGGGAGATTGATGTAATTTATTGCCTATCACTAGCAGGCTAGAACAGTAAGAAAACAGAAGCAAACTAAAAACACCTTCCCACCCTCCATCCACCCTCTTCCACCTCCTCCCCTGAGCAGCACAGGGGCTGTGGTCAGTCCTTAACACTCATCTCTGCTGCTCCCTCACGGTCCCTCTCTGCCCCTGCTCCCCGTGGGGTCCCTCCCACGGGATGCCGTCCTTCCCGAACTGAGCCTGCGGGGGCTGCCCACAGGCAGCAGCTCTTCAAGAACTGCTCCCACACGGCTCCGTACCACGGGGTCCATCCCCCAGGAGCAAACTGCTCCAGCACGGGTCCCCCACGGGCGGCAGCTCCCCCCAGACCCCCTGCTCCTGCGTGGGCTCCTCTCCACGGGCTGCAGCTCCGGCCCGGGGCCTGCTCCTGCGGGGGCTCTCCATGGGCCGCAGCCTCCTCCAGGCCACCTCCACCTGCTCCACCGGGGGCTCCTCCACGGGCTGCAGCGTGGAGATCTGCTCCGTGTGGGACCCATGGGCTGCAGGGGGACAGCCTGCTCCACCAGGGGCCTCTCCACAGGCCGCAGGGGAACTGCTGCTGCCTGCCTGGAGCACCTCCTGCCCTCCTGCTGCACTGACCTTGGGGGCTGCAGGGCTGGTGCTCACTCCTGTCTCCCAGCTGCTGTTGTGCTGCAGTTCTTTCCCCTTCCTTCAATCTGCTCTCCCAGAGGCCCAACCAGTGTCACTCCCTGGCTCGGCTCTGGCCAGCAGCAGGTCCCTTGGGAGCCGTCTGGAGCTGGCTCTGATCTGACATGGGGCAGCTGCTGGGCTCTGCTCACAGAGGCCACCTCTGTAGCCCTCCACTACCAAATCCTTGCCACGTAAACCCAGCATAATCCTCAGTCCTCAATTTTTCTCTCCTGGTAGAAAATCCTAATGATATTCTGGCTGTATTTTATCCCTTTGGTTAAAGCAACCTATTTCTAAGCTAGGAAGTAAATGATTGCACTAGAGATAACTCTAGTATGATATAAAATACTGCAAGGATATCTTATTCATTGCTTTTTCTTTTTTCTTTTCAAAAAAAGATCCTTGACTAAAAAAATAAAATCCTTGCTTTATTCGTAATTGTGCATCCTGACACAAAATAATCAAGTTCAATACTACGCACTGAACATGTACTACCTATTCATGCTGGTTAAACTTTTTTCCTTAAAATTTGTGATTGGAAACATTTAATGCTTCTCTTAGCCTGGTTGCTGTGGAAATTTAGTAGGTGCTATTGAAGTGGACAGGAATTAAATCAAATAAATTTGCAAATCTTTGGCTTTCATTTTGCAAGTTGTTCATGAGTAAGGAGCCATAGCTCTGAAGCTTACAAGAATAGCAGTAGTAGGGCATAAAAAATAATACTAATAAAAGGCATATAGCACCAGGTAGACACCTGGGACTAGGGGTAAGGCAAGAGCGATTCTTGCCTTGAGATTGGGAAAAACGTCAAATTTGGGGCTTTCTCTTTTTCAGCTTCTGTTTTATTTCTGGTTGTTAACCCTTGACTCTCCTGTTCCCAGCTATTTATTTCTACAACACAGCAAATCAGAGCAAGGAGCTGAGCTGGTTAAAAGGTGCGACAGAGCAAGCTCTGTTCTGGCTGGTGTCAGCTGCTCTCCCTCCTCAGTCCACACAGTAGCACCTCATTGCTGAGTCTGATGCTTGTCCGAGTTGTCTGTGCACTGACTTTTTTTGTTGTTTTTCGTCTTTTTGGGGGGGGGCAGTGGTGGTTCTGCTGTTTATTGAGCTGAATGTTCCCGCTGTCGAGCACCAGCTGGGGTAATGGGAGCACGTGGCCAGGGCTGCGGCACAACGGCCCCTCGAGTGGCAGTAAGCTTTTAGCAAGCTCGGTTTCCCTTGTGGAAGTGCGCTTTCAGATAATAATTGCAACATTAATTGCCCTCCAGCCTAATCTGAGTCATATGAGATCCTTAAAGAGATTTGCCTTTAATTTCCTTTTTAAATAAAAACAGAACCTGAAGTTTGCACGATGCTTTATTATGCTGTCTAATTGCCCATTGTTCCCTTGTGGCCAAGTGACTTTTCCTGACCATTTTAACAGCACTTTAAAATTTCTTTACATGTGTTTTCACAAGCACCCTGTGTCTGTTCCCTAGGGAATGGAAAAGAAGAGGTAGAAACTAGTTGGAACAGAAAAGCGTAGTGGCTGTGAGTGGAAATAAGAATAGAGACTATCTTGTAGAATGTTTTTCTGAAAACGGCTTCTGAAGTTCTTTCATTATGTTGAAATCTCAGCTTTAATTAAAAGAGAGAGAAAAAAGAGCTTTTTCCACATACTTCCAAGAAATACTTGAAATGAATAATTGCATACAGTCTAGAGGTTCAAAAGCCAATAGGCCCAGCTTCTATAATTAACTGGTCTGATGAAGCAGGCTGGAGGAGAAAGACAGACAGAACACGAGCCACCCTGTGAGTGTTGCTAACGTAGCTGCGGTGATTTGAGAGGAACCCAGGAGCACCTGGACTGCAGGACAGCACTGAAGAGCCGAAACCATAGAGGGAAGAACAGCGACTGCTGGAAGAGGAATGTGGTTCTGGGAAGCAACTGCAGTGTGAAACTACGTGGGGCAGCCAGCTTCAGCTGTGCCTTGCAAGAGGAACTATGGATGGTTGGGAGAGTGCCTCTTTGTCAGATTACAGCGCAACAGGTCCTGTATTCACAGCCTGCCACGTGTTTGTGAATTAACCCCAGGTGCCTTGTACCAAATACCTATGTCCTTTCTGAGTTCCTGGAAAGGAAAAGCGGGCTCCTCTAGCTTCAAACTGAGTATTGGTCACCCGTTGCTCGTGAGGAGCTGCCAGCTCCCTCATTCATGGGAAGACTACCGAGAGGCAGAGCCTGCCGCCCCCATCTTCCCATGTCTCGCTGTTTCCCGTCAGTGTAGCCCACAAGTGCACAGCTCAGAGTAAGCAGGCATGGTGTGCCCGTCTCACAGGCAGGCGAGCTGAGGCACGGAGCTGTGCGTGGCTGTGGGCACCTCGCTGGAGCTGGCAGCGGAGCAGCACTCAGGCTCACGGCCTTCGGCGCAGGGCTCGCTGTGCCAAACAGCGCAGCAAGGGAGCAGCAACGTTTAGTACGCAATTATCCTTCAGCATCGCTAAAGCAGGCTTTGCGGTTTGCTGCCTTCTGCGCTGTCTCAGAATAACTTTCTGTTTTTCCAACCTACTGTGAATTTTATTGCATTGTCTCCTGCTTCGCGATGGGATAAGTGACCAAAAAATCGTTCCATTATGTAACGCATGTCTTGCCATCGTAACCACATATCTTTTCCTAGCTCCCCTCCAATGGAAGGTAGGACATTGCTTTACAACCCTTTCAAAAACAATTAATTCTGCTTGGACTGAAGACTTACATAAATTTGAATACAAATAACATTATTTTCAGATGATGTTTTCAACCTGTATTTCCCCTGTTTCCCCCAGGCTGTAGGATAAAACTAATCATTTAATATTCTAGCTAACAGTACACCTTTGTATTGACATACTCAGGCCCCATTTGCTTGAAGCAATATGATGTCATGTTTTAATCTAGCCTGAAGGGCTGGGGCATCATCCAGGATGTAAAATCACCTGACCCGTCTTGGCTTGTCCATACATTAATTGCACAGCCACCTCTGCTGATGACATCAGCACATTAGGAATTCAGGATATACACTTTGATCTGCATTTTATCGTGCTTTTATTCCCACATGGAGTCACTCCAGTGATGTAATCAATACTCACTTTTTCTAAAAAATACATTTTTTTTCTGCTTAAAAGGATTGTGAAGACCATTAGTGTTCCATTAATAAATTTGAAACCTCTCTTGTGTCCTCATGGGTTGGGCAAACTGAAAAAAAAACCTGAAACAATTGAGAGATTAAAACACTAATATTGCCTTGAAATAAAGTAATTGCATTATAAGAACTTATAATACCAGAAGATACAGAAGAAGATTTGATGTGTTTATTGTCCTGAATTAGAATAAGCACATACAATCTGAAGACATAAACATGAAAGTAAACAATAAAATAAAAATAAGACTTGAAAAAAATGTGTTCACACCACATACATAACTGTGAAAGAGTGAGTAATGAATAACAGCATGCTGGATTTCAGTCCATTCTTTTTATTGATTATCAGCACTATAGAACATACAAGAAACTTCCACAGAGGCACGTCTGTCAGGAGACTGACCCCGAACGCCCTGTGGAAAGGGCAGCCCTGGCTCTGGAGCCTGGGGCTTACCGCCCAGCTTTGCCTTCCCGCTGTTGGACAGTCACGACTCGGTGCCTTTCTACCCTTGTCCCCCCCCTCCAAATCCAAAGGGGGTCCCCCAGGGATGTTAAAAACCAACAAACCCTGGTATTGTTCTTTCTAAGTGAAGCCATGGCGTATTTCCTCAGAACACCAGAGGAAGGTGCCCCGTGTTGACCAGCTCCCTCCCCCAGAACAGCATTTCTCTGTACACCCCCGCGAGGAGACGTCCTGCCAAAGCTTCCTGCAGAAGGTGTCCGCCAGGGGGAAATGCACGTGGAGGATGAGGTCCAGCTCACACCGCCACGGCTGCTGCCAAAGTGCTCCGGAGACAGCCTGTTTTTTCCTTCTGCGGAGGAAGGATGAGATGCCAGGTAAACATAGGTGCCAACGTGGCTGGAGCTGCAGTCAGGTGAGGTGGTGGTCTCCCAGGAGAGGACAACGGAGGGAGGGAGCTACGTGGGCTGAAGGACCTCACGGTGGGTGCAGGAAGACATTTCAAACGGCCCGCCTAGGCAGGACAGCACTCCTGTGCAGGCTGTGCAGCACCTCTCTTATTGTATCTTACCTGTTGGTAAGGGGAAAGCTTCTGCCTGCAGTGCTGTTCGACGAGCAACCACTTCCAGAACCAAATTCATAATAAACCACAGCCCTGCTGTCTGCTCTGGTGCCCATCAGTTCACTCCCAGGGGATGCAGACAGTAAGTCAGTGGCTCTGCCGCTGTCTCTTCCATCTGTCTTTATTTCTAGAGCTCCTGGGACACGAAAGAACAGCCTTGGCCTCAGGGACGGAGCCTCTGAAGTGGGCTCTCCTCCTCCCTTTGCCATCCCTGCTAATTCTCTGCTTGCCAGCAGCTGGGAGCTGATTTGCAGACAAATGTGCTGCGCTGAAACGACCTGGTCGTTTCAAACGCGCTGGTCAGATGTGCTGCTCACGGCTCCTGTCACCTTGCCCTGGACAGGCAGGGTGTGCATTCGCTAGGGGTACGTCGCTCTGTTCTGCAGGGTGTGCAGCAGCTAGCGCTTACGGCAGTGAGCTGCCAGCCTGAGCATTTCCATCTGCAGAAAGCAGGAGGTTTCATGTACAAACTTTTTTTTTTTTTTTTCCTAAAGCAAGGAACACTGAGTTATTTTCATCATCTGGGGCAGTCCCGTGGTGTGAGTCACCTCCAAAAGTGGCTTCGTTTATCAGGAGGTGCGAGGGAAACTCTGAGATTTAACATATAGGTATAGCAGAGAAGAAGTAGTTTAGATTCTGGATGTTTTGCATCTTCTCTTTATCTGTAGGCTTGCATTTAATTAAAGTTATCATTAACCCCTTTTTTACATCCAAACTGAGATGCACCATGAACATTTTGCAGCTATACCTTGGCTATTTTTACCTGAATAATTAAAGAGATGTGTATATGAAACTCAAGCTGCCCAGTGATCATTAATATTACAACAAAACAAATCCTGGCAGCAACCAGCGGCTGTTTCAAAAGGAACTCAGAGAGCCTGCCGGCTATGACAAGCCCCTTTTCACCCTCTCTTAAACTCAGCCCTCACCACAAAACCCGATCAGATGTCTTCTGCAGGCAAGGGCTTGGTAAACGGGCAGTGTCAAGCAGAACAAAAGCATCTCCACATCACTTGAGCCTTCCCAGAGGATGCTCTGCCAGCACAAAAAATGGGAGGCCATACCTGCGCAGCAGTGACACCACTTTGGCTGGGGACACCAGGTAACCCCACGTTGGCACCCCACAGTGGTTTCGCTATGGGCAGAGCATCCCTGGGCAGCATTTGCAGGAGAATTTCCTCCACGTGCCCCAAGAGCAGGATGATTGCTCAACACCACGTAGCCTCGGGAATAAGCAGAAAAACAATCTGTACAAGTTAATGGAGCTGTTAAAAGCTCCACTTTGCCCAAGCTCTGGCCACTGGGAAGAAAGAGAGGGTAGGAGCCGTGGGCATTACTGATGTGGGAGATGAGCAGCAAACGGGTGGCCCTGTTTCTTACAGCTCTGGGGGAGATGTGGCGAGAGAAGCTCTGCTCTCCAAAACCGACCAGCAGCATTAGAGGACAGAAAACCTGAGGGCAAGGCATTCCACAATACCTGATTTTGAGAAGGGTGGTGAGGTCTCAGGCACCAGACACACAGGGCAGCTGCTGGGGATGTGGCTCTGTGCAAAGCCTGTATGGGCTGGATGCCTGCCGCAGCTCCACGGGCAGCCCACCATATTCACCATGGATGGGTTTTAAGAGGTACAGGGAACCCAGAGGCACCACAGGAAAAAACCAGTACTGTAATGAAGAATAATTTTTCACCAATGCACAGCATGTGGTAATGCTCATGCCTTAACTAGTGCCTCCCTGCCCCCAAGTGAAACAGCAGACTTCAGGATACTGGTGGAGGAAAACTTTGTCTTGCTATGTAACAAAGTAGGCTTAGATTTACGTTAACTGGAAAAATCTGCTTGCTTTATTCTATTAGTCTCTCTTCCTTTAGAACAGACTACTGATAAATGGACACTTTTACATATTAGATCTTGTTTTGCCCTGCGTGATGTATCACTGCTCAACACTGCACTGCTGTTGGTGTGGGTTTGCAGCCATACAGACACGTGGGTGCACCACTAATTGTTCTGATTTTTCTCACTCCAAAACCTGAGACAATCGCAGAATCATAGAATTGACATGGTGGTTACATGTACACCACTGAAATGTCAGCAAAGGCAGGAGCTGGAGTATCCACACAAAGCACTGACCTTCTGAGCATGAACTGCAGTGATGCTTCTTTCAAAGCACCGGGACCCCTTACCTTGTCCAGGGCAGCACCGAGGGGTGAAGGATTTAATGCCTCCTTCCCACTGCCCTCTCCCTCACAGCTCGTTGCCACTTGTGCTGACACTGATCCAAAACACAGATTTTAGGAGAGCTCAATTGCCTCTGAAAGTGCAGCAGCTGCCATGTGGATGCCCAAGGCCTTTCCCTGCCCTCCCAGAAGCTCAGATCCCATCTGTAATTGGATCGCTCTTACCTGCACCACAGCAAGCAGTTCCCTTGCAGCAGCAAAAGCTGAGACTGGCTACCAACCTGCAAGAGTCCAGATTTATTGGGCTATCTGCCACTTGAAACAAATCCTCCGCCTGAGATTTGCAGGTGCTGTAGTAGAGAAAAGAGCTTTCCTTCTTTGCCTCTTCTCTGCCCTAACAAAACTCATGCTGCCAATGATCGACTGTGGCATGAAACTGCTCCCGCTCTCACTTCCCACTCGTACTTTGCAATTAGTGCATCGTCTGTAGTGCAGGTAGGCCCCAGAGCTGTGAAGAAGGTGCTCTGACACCAGCTCACTAAGAATTAGGGCCAAGGAGTGCAGCAGGGTTTGGAGGGAGCACCTGGTGTGTGGAGTGAGGTTTGCTGAGTCCCTTGGGATCTCTCTGCTCCTGTTAATTGTTGAGAGGGGGGTGTCAGCATGGGCAGGCACTCTGTGTCAGACGTGGGGCTCTGTGACCTCTGGCTGCTGAACACCAGTAAACAATAACCCAAAAGTGGGAAATAAAAGGAAAATCTGCAAGGAGCTACTGCAGGGAAGTGTCCTGAGCACAGCATCCCTCCTGGTGAGTGACAGCAGATCCTCACCCTCACTGATGTTGCCCAACAGAGCAAAATGGAAAACTGTCCACTGCCATCACCTGGAGAAGGCATCACACAGACCTGAACCCCATGGCTTACTGCACAGCCATGCTGTCAGCTCAGGGCTCTTCCCTTCGTTGTCTGCTTTTCTGACCTGCCTCATATCCTGAGGCAAAGTGTCTACAAAGCCCTGGTCACAGACCCACTCCATGCCCTGCTGGGCCGTGCAGGTTCTTCCATTTGTGGGATGAGTCTGTGGTATGTGGGATGAGGTCACTTTTGTAGCCTCTAGGAATGGGATAAAATATCCAACTTATGGAAGGTTTTTGGAGCAGCTGTGTATGCAGCATGGCATTTCACGAAGGGCTAAGTACTCGGTCAGTGATAGTAACCTGAAGAAGGGCACCTGTCAGCATCTGATGGCTGGTGTGATGCACAGGGCCATGGATCTTCTGCAGAAGATGAAGCCAAGTCCTGCCTGCGGTGTCCTGCGACACCGGGGCCCCAGAGCAGCGGCTGCGAGCCCGGAGGTGAGGGGCAGCCCTCAACTTGCCGCACTCCCACATGCGTGCTAGTAAAACTGTGCTGCCTCACAGGCTGAGCTATTTGTTTTAAATTCATTTTGTTGCTCTTTTTCTGCACCTTTCTACATTTAGAGAGGAGATTTAGATTAGAGGTTAGGAGGAAATTCTTCACTCAGAGGGTGGTGAGGCCCTGGCACAGGCTGCCCAGAGAAGCTGTGGATGCCCCATCCCTGGAGGTGCTCAAGGCCAGGCTGGATGGGGCTTTGGGCAACCTGGTCTGGTGGGAGGTGTCCCTGCCCATGGCAGGGGGTTGGAACTGGGTGGTGTTTGAGGTCCCTTCCAACCCACGCCATTCTGTGATCGTATGATTTAGAGGTGTTCTGTTCCTTCACCTCATCGGGCACCGGAATAACAGAAAAACAGCACGCAATCCCAAGCGTTTGGGAAAGGGTATCGCTATTTCATGTGTCGGTCGGGCGCTGGGCTTTGATGGCAGGTGCCTCCTCTCTCACACACGGGCGTGACACACGGGGGTGAGGCGGCAGCCCTTGGGGACACGGCGGCGACATCCACCTGCCCCCCTCGGGCAGCTCCCGGCCCCACAGTTTGGGCGAGGCTCTCCCAGCCCAGCGGCAGGCGGGCGCGGGTGCCCTCAGCAGGCCGCTCCGCGCACCGCCACCACCAGCGGCAGCAGGAGGAGCAGTAGCAGCAGTACCAGCAGTAGCAGCAGTACCAGCAGTACCAGCAGTAGCAGCAGTAGCAGCAGTACCAGCAGTAGCAGCAGTAGCAGCAGTACCAGCAGTACCAGCAGTAGCAGCAGTACCAGCAGTAGCAGCAGTAGCAGCAGTACCAGCAGTAGCAGCAGTAGCAGCAGCATCATCAGCCGCCGCCCCCCCCCGCCCTGCGCAGCGGCGGCAGGGGGCCGGCAGCCGGCGGAGCCTCCCGGCTCGGCCGGGCAGGGCCGGTGGGCGCCGTGGGATGCGGGTGCCGCCCGCAGCATGCTGTGGGGGGTCGGGCTGGCGGCGCCCCGCTCCTGCGTGGCGGACCTGAGCCGCAACCGCAGCCTGTCGCTGGGCTGGTGCGCGGGGCCCGAGGAGCCGCCGCCCGCCCTCTATGGGGGCGAGATCGTCGCCTTCCCGCTGGCGGGCGCGGGGGCGGGCGGCACCATGGCGGCGCTGGGCTCCGACTCGTGGTGGAAGAAGACGCTGTACCTGACCGGGGGCGCCCTGCTGGCCGCCGCCGCCTACCTGCTCCACGAGCTGCTGGCCATACGGTGAGGCGGCGGAGGGGAGAGCGGGGCGGCCTCGGAGCCATCTTACGGCTGCCTGCGCGGGGAGGGCTCGGGGGCCGCGGCCGGGCGTGGGGGTGCAGCCCTCTAACCCGGGTGGGATGCGGGGCGCCCCGAGGGGACCGGGGGGGAGAAGGATTCCCCGTTTTACCCAGGGGACAAATGGGAGGATTGGAGCGGGGGTGTGCGGCAGAGGGGCTCGGGGCTGCCGTGAGCACGGTGCGGGACAACGCCCGGCGTGAAAACGGTGCCGAGAGCGGTGGCAGTGGATGGCCGCGCTCACAGCCCTTATCAGAGGGACGAGGTGTTGAGGCCCGGCCGTTTCGTCTCTCTGCCTCGGTGCCATCCACCTTTTTGTTTACCACCACCTCCGAAGGGCAGGTGCGTGCCCGCCGCCACGGGTTGCGCGGGGACGCGGGGGCCTGGGCCCGTGTTTGCCCGTGCTGTGCGTGGGGCTTGGCTCACCCGCCTCCGTGCCAGGCTTTCACTCGTCTCCAGCGTGGGGTTAGCCAAGCTTCCTCTCTGCCGCAGCACTGTAAGTGCTTTTTAGGGCCTCAAGATCCAGCGAATAATAATAATAAAAAAAATATTGCGGTAGTCCATTAAGGGAGGATGCGTGTTTTGCTTCAGCCAGGATTTCTCCTTTGTGTATTTAATGTGCTGATGTATGATGCACCTGTTTCTGGTTTTTAAATCCTGTTTTGTTTTTGACAGGAAAGAGCAAGAGGTTGATTCAAAAGATGCTATTATACTGCATCAGTTTTCAAGGCCTAACAATGGTGTTCCAAGTCTATCCCCTTTCTGTCTGAAAATGGAAACTTACTTAAGGATGGCTGATTTACCCTACCAGGTACATTTGTACAGTTTTCCTTTCCCTATAATTGCATGAAATAGCAAGTAGGCATCCTCCCCTCCAAATCTTACTCATCCAGTGAGATGTACCCATACAACTGGCTGGGTAGATCAAAACTTTTTTATCTGCGGTTAAATTTGCAATATAACCTTTAAAGGTACAGCTTGAATGAAGTTTGTCTAGAACAGCTCTAGATTTAATTGGTAAAGCTAAATGAATGTTGGAAGTTAACTTGGTTGGAAATGCTGAAGTGGGAAAATAGCTCACGGTTTATGTAATGCTAAATAATACACTAAAACTAAAGCGTGGTATTATATGGTCTTTGAATTGCATCTTGCTAATGAGAACAAGATTAAATAGCTGTAGCTTCTTGTTTTCCTGGTGGTGCACAGGGTTTCTTCCCAGTGCTCTCCTAGGAAGATGTGCCTCCCTTCTGCTTCACCTCGCATCACCGGTGCTTCCCCTCTCGTGAGGGAAGACGGGGTTGCTCTCCATGTTGTGAATACAGCTGCCAGGTTGCAGCTGGGTGCCTCCCATGCCGGCTTCCCTTGGGGGACTAAGCCCAAGGTACTCCAGTGAAGGAAAGGCAGGAGAGCACAATCTTGCTGTCTTGCCTGTTAATGTCAGGGTTCAGTTGTGATGCCACAAATTGGGTGCATGCTGCGTGGCGGTGTCACCAGGCAGCTTGTGCAGAAGACAAGCTCTTTGAAACAAAGGACAGGTCTTTTTGCTATTTGTATAAAGCACTGAGGGCATTTCAGATGTCATCATTACTGTTGCATCTTAGGTGGTATCTAAGGATATTCGGTGGAAGAAATCTCTCTCTCTTTTTCTCTTTTTTCTTTTCCCCAAGCAATGTAAGTCTGGGATTTTACTGTGTCTGCAAGGGCCTGAGCCGTGGCTCACCTCGTGCTCACCCCAGATGGGTTCAAGTCACTTTTTTTTTGCTGCATATCCAGGCGCTCTGAAGAATATTTTGATCAGTCTTTTGCAGAGGAAAACAAACCATTTAACAACTTTATTTCATATTTGAGGTTAATATTCATCCACATTCCTATGCAATTAAGCTCCTTTACATTGGAAGTGAAAGAAAACCCAATTAGTACATTTTGCTTAAGTCTTTAGAAGCATAAAATTTGATGTTCATTACCTTAAGATTTAATGAAACTTGAATAAGATACTTCAGAGCATTTGGAAGTAGACTGGGGGGATTTCTGTCCCATGGGATGTATTTTCCTCATTTTGGGTTGTGGAACCTGAAAGATACTGAAGTTTGAATGTGTCGTTGGACCAGGAGGCCTTAATGCACATTGCTTCTCAAACCAGAGTAATTTGAGTAGAAATTGCACATCTGAAGAGAAGACTATTCCTGGCGACGTCTGTTTTCTCTCTAATAGCGGTTTATGCAGTTCAGAGGTTTGAAATGATTAAAATTGCTCTGGTGGGGAGCAGATAAGGAAAGCTGCAGCGTAAAAGATGGCTGTCGCAGGCTATGATTACTTCCAGAAGATAATGCTGCACATTTGCGTGATTCAGGATGGAGTCATTTGGAAAGCTAGTGCTGGGTAGAAGTCAGCCACCTGGCACTGTGGAGAGAGAGGGATTTCCAGAGGGCTCTCCTTCCCTTTTTATTTCCTGTACTGTTGGTCAGTGTGTTGGTTTATACAGAGTTTCAGCGTTTGTGGGGTTACCAGCCCTACCTAGGATTTTAGCCATAAGGTCAGCGGAGTTAAGCTTATGAGCTGAGGACACAGCTCTTTTGTCTGAAGGAGGTAGGTTCTGTCTTTGTGTTAGGAGTGTGGTGCTGCTTGGGGCTCATACAAGTAGGGGAAGGTGTAGGTGCGTCCGTAGGGTTAAGCCATAAAGGAGCAGGAGGAACTTTGTTTTGTTTCTGTGTTACCCGTAGGCTGCTGTAGGTGACAGAGACGATCGATGGGCCTCCTGTCAGGCGGCTCAGTTGCTGCCCAAGCTGGGTGGCCTGGTGGCAGGTCACCAACAGGCCTCTCATCCGATGGAAGTGCAGCTGGCCCTTCCTGGTCGTCCTGTCCGTGGCCACCAAACCTGTGGTGTTTCCAGTTCTTTGCTGGGGGCGGCTCTGGCGCTGTCTGAGTTTTGTGGCCTCCCTCAGCCCTGGCCAAGGGAGGGCATACCCCACGCAGCTGACAGGGGCAGCAGTCGCGCTGAGTTACAGATGAACGCTGCAGCTCTCCGGGCACAGGGTGAGCTGGAGTGGTGCAGCTCTTGGCTCTGCAGGAGCTAGTGGTGGTAGCTACCACAGGTTACCTGGGCTGAGTGTCTGGGGATGGAGAAAGCCTGGGAGGTGCAGCAAAAGGGCCATCACCTTCCTGGGGAGGGGCTGCTTAGAAGGGAGGAACATGAAGCTGGGTGACAGAAAAAAAAAACAACAAAAGAAAGTTGTTTCTGATCAGAACAAATAGCAGAGGTTTCAGACTGCTATTCCTTTTTTGATTCCTTGTGTTTTGACTTTACTGGAGTATATTAAAATATTGAGTGACGTGCTATGTGTTGCACAAAATGTTTTAATGGTGTGTCGGAAGACAAGAGGAATGAAGTAAAGTGTTCCCACCTTTTCCTAATCTGGATTTCTCCAAACAGATGTGTTCTTATAACGTGCTTAGTTTTTCTTGTAGCTGCCTTTCTATGTGCAAATTCTCAATCAAAAATAATTCAGCCTGTTCTGCTCGGGCTGGTCTGTGCTATTACCTAGCTGTATTTTCAAAACATTTGATGCTTTTCTTCACAAAGCTCCTTTTAAAGCAACCCGTTCTGGGTGCTTGTGGAAGTCTTTTGGGTGTTCCTGTATTTCCTCGTGAATATTAAGATTTGAACATTTACATATTCTGATGAGCATTAGCACATCAGAAGCATGATGTTTTCATGCCAGGTCTGTGAAGATGGTACTCCCTATGAGAAGAGACATGAGGGAGAGTAAAATATAAGCAACAATAACTGAAAACGTAGAGCCTAATTTCTTCTGGAGAGCACTAGAAAATTACCCCAGAAGTGCCCTGTGCTGCTTGGTTTGTAATTTCCTCTGTAAATGATGTTCTCAGGAGCTCTTGTTATAGTTGCTTTATAGCCTGCAGTTCAGTACCATGAGGTATGAGGGTATTTTTTTTTAATAATAATACCATAGCTTTCCTGCTTTGCAGCTGGACCAGTTTTCAAGTGGAAAATTGATAAATATTTGATGGCAATTAGCAGCAGCCATAAGGATACTGAGGTTTGAAGCCTAAAAATATCCACTTGAGAACAGTGGATACAAGAACAGTATAATGTGAGATTTGTCCAGAGATAAAGGTGTCCTCAGGTCATTGAAAGATGTTTCCCCTTTTGTTTGATAAGCTGTGTGTAACAAAACATGAAAATCCTGCAGGAATTTTTTTAGGTTTACCTATACCAACTTTCCTAAAACGACTTAGGCCATCATTTGTGTTTTTGAGAGTATAATATCAGTGCGGTACTAGCTTTTTACAGTGTATTTGTATGTGCGTGCGTGCGTGCTTGAAGAGTTGTGTGGCTGAATAACAAAAACTTGCTTTTTCTGGATTGCAAACGATATGGAGTACAGTAACTGCGATAAGTAACAGGCACAGCTTCAAGTCCACCGTCTCCTGCAGAACTTCAGTATCTGTGCACAGGAAGGGAAATCTCATCCTGAAGGGGCTGTGGACTCTCGGTTCGGTTTCAGGCGCTGGGCGGTTTCAGTGTTTCTCCCATTGACCTGGGCAGTCACCTGCACGTGCGGGCAGGGTGGATCCTGCTGCTTTGCTCATGCTGGCATGGATGCAGCGTAGGAGACGTTATATAACCCGGTATTCCTTCCGTAATATTTGCTTGGGCAGAAGTCCCGGAAAAGGCTGCGACCAGAAGGCTTTGTTTTCCCAGCAGCGTTATACATTTCTTCTGCCCTGATCCAAAAGGGACGAGCTTCCGGGAATGGGCACTCACTGGTCGTGGTGTGCACATCCCTGTTTTGAGTGGCAGCCGGGGCGATGTGTGCTCAGCGTGCTCAGGCCGAGCTGGGGTCACCTTCTGGTGTGTGCTCCTTGCTGCACGGTGACCTTAAGCCATCTTTAGTGGATTTGTGTGGGGTAAATGTTTGAGACCCAGACAGATCAGCTGAGAGCAGCTAACCCTGAACCTAGCAGCTAGACCCCAGAATGCTTAGGCTGACTGCCAGGTGTGGGGCACAGAGCCTGCTCGTTGTGAGCCTTTCTGATTCAGTTTCTGAGCTAGGATTTTTCTTTTGCTAAATAACAGGACATGAGGAAGTGAAGCCCAAGAGAAGAAAAAAAGTTCTGCTATGTATCCCTACTTTCAGAAGTAAGAGAGAAATGAGATCAAATATCTGATCACATTTTGGAAGCCAGGCATTCCTCCTGTGTTTGTTAGATGAGGCATAAATTCTCTCATCTCTCTGTTTCACCTGCTCCAGCTGGAAAATGGAGAAAATACATTAAAACATCCCTACAAGTGCTGCTCTGAGGACACGTACCGGTATTCAGCAGTGTGCTCGTGCTGTGCTCAGTAGTGGTGCTGGCCTCTTGTAGATCCAATTGTAATGTCCCTGTCTGTAAATATGAGAGATTTCTAAGTTAGGAAATTGCAGAAGCACATGTAAAGGCAGATTTCCCTCCTGCCCAGTGAGGGAATGATACAATGATACACGTTTCGTTGTGGGCTCATGATTGTGTTTTATCCTCAGAGACAGTGCAGCTACTGAGACAGGCAGTGAATTAGTATTTATAACATAATTTTAATACAAAAAGTGCTGTGCTGTGTATGAGCCAAATTAAGGTGTGATTCCTGTGATTAAATACTTTAGAACAATGGGCCCAATCTTCTGGGAGATTTGAGCATTTCCAACCCCTTAAATATCCCTGGTTCTCAAGTAATATTAAATCACATGGCATCTAATATGAAAGCTTGTAAGACATTGCAGGACCTGGAAATAACTATTTTGGTATCGTGTAAAGCTGCTGCTCTGTTTGTATAGGTACAGTTAATCTTGAGTATTAATTAAAAAATGTTACTTTTAAAAACACAGGAAGGTATTAAAAAAGCCTTATTCTCATTGAAACAGAATCTGAAGGGCCTTTTTTGTCTGTTTGCTTGCTTTTTTTCTTAGAACTATTTTGATGGAAAACTTTCCCCTCAAGGAAAAATGCCATGGATTGAATACAATCACAAAAAAGTATCTGGCACTGAGTTCATTATTGACTTTTTGGAGGAGCAACTCGGAGTGAATTTAAATAAAAACCTCGGTCCACGTGAACGAGCTGTTTCCAGAGCAGTGACAAAAATGGTGGAGGAGCACTTCTATTGGTAAGCTTGCACGGAAAAGCTGGTTGTCTGCTGTCAGACCCGCACTCTTGTCTGGAAGGGAATGCTTATTTTGTCTCGCGGTTATTGCAGTTACCCAATTATTAATTTCACAGCTGTTCTCACTGTGGAAGGCTGCTGCTTCTTTCTGCTTATGCTAGTATGAGTCAGGAGGAGCTCCCCTGAGAGCTGTAGGGATGTGTAGGCAAGGTAAGGCACTGGCGTTGCAGAAGGAAGCGGCAGTGGGCTGTTTGTCCTCTTCCGTATGACCTCCATGTGGGAACAGCCTGGTTAATAAGGAGCAGAGCCAAGATGGCTGCAAACGTGTGAGGTTTGAGAGGGGAAACAAAAAATAATACCCAGCATTTGGGGTGAAACTAAAATGTTGTTTTCTTGTTGTTACTGTTTTTTTATTGTCTGTATGTGTGATTACGGTAGGGATTATTGTCTTTCCTGTAACAGAATATTCCTGTTAATAATTATTGTTAGCAACAGTGCCTGTTGATAAGGATACAACATCAGTTGTGGTATCCTCAGAAGCTGAAGTATAGATATGAATGAAAAACCTAAATATAACTTCGCTGATATTCTATGCATTTTACTGACACTTTTGAAAATAGTATCTGTGATTTTTTAATTTTTATTGTTTTATTTTTATTCCTCCTCCTGCACCCCAACTTTTCATTTCACTGCTTTTTTAAGTGTCCTTTCCAGACTGGATCCATAGAAGTAGCAGGTGGATGTGGTGTCCTGGATGCTGCATTGGATACCTCGTAGGCATAAGGCTTTTTCCCCAACCGTTTGCATTCTAGCGTGCACTTAAGTGCCTGTTGTACTGAGTCTTGCATTCATACAGCATTTTATTTTCTCCAAAAATGTGTGATTTAACTTGAATGCAATTACCATGTTTTTTTTTCTTTCATCTTCTTGTTGAAGAAGAGCAGCAACAGGTGAACATGTGTACGTATAGTTAGTTCTTCAAACCATTTGTAGTGTTCCTGGGAAGGAATGTAGCATTCAGTAGGCAGAGTGAAATGATGCGGTTTCAAAATGAAATCCCTGCCTTCTCAGAAGTGTGACTTTCACTGGTTATACCCATCTGCAGTGACATGTCCTCAAAAATCTGACCACAGCTCTTAGACACTTGTTGTCTGCAAACCTGATTTTTGTTCTTTTTTTTCCCCCCGGTTATTGTAGCAGCTGGAGGGAAGATGGGGCCTTTTAATCCCTTAATGCTCCATCTCCTTGCCTAAGTATATTGTTTGTTTCATGGTCTGTGGACTTAACTGCTTTAAATGCAACATTACGGATGACAAACTTGTATGGCTTTTGCGTGTCCCAGTTACAAATCGCTCTTCCTTTGTGAAGCTGATGTCTGTCCATCCACACTCCCACTGAGCAGACTCAGCACTGCGGGGCACAAAATAGAGGAGTATGGGGGACAAGGAGCAAGGAGATGGCATTGAAGTAGGTGGATTAAGCTAGAAGAAATTGAAATAAAGACGTGCATGCCTGGTTGCATGTCCCTGTTGCCTTTTGTATTCAGTCCCACAGGTGAGTTTCCCTAGGGCACGTTTTTTTTTCTGCAGCACAGTGAAAGGTCCAGTTGTGAGTCTTGTGTGTCCTTGCTGTGTGGCTGTACCAGGGGATTTTTACTCCACTCTGCTGGTTCTCTGTGCTAGGCAAACCCTGAGCCAGAGCTGTGAGGCATCACGCTGCTGTAACTCCTGGATAACAGCCCTGACCACCCCGTAGTTACACCGTGATAAAATCAGGCCATAGCTGTGTAGAGCTGTGTTTGCATCTGACAGGATTCATGGTTGTGAGGTTTCTTCACACCGGTGCGTGAACTTGGGTGCTTCCCACTACCCACCAGGAGCTCAGGGTTCATTTGTGATGTCTCCAAGTCCCATAGTGAGGGACTTGCGAAAGTGATGGCCTTTCTGCAGAGTAAGGTTTATAAACTCAAGCCTCCAAAGCAGTAATATAAACTGTGATTAATACAGTTCTGTTTCCAGCAGCATGCAAAGTAGTTTCATCATAAATAAGTAATACTGTAGTGCATCTATCGAATGAAGAAGCAGAGAACATCTTGTGGTGTGCTGTCTCTGGATGGAGCTAATCCTGGTGGGTGCTCAGCATCTCCTCCTGAAATGTTTAGCTTTTGCTGAGCTAATTGCCTATCTTCAGCAGCAGCTCTGGTTGCTTAGTGCCTCTTAAAGGTGGAAATTGCTGCTTTGGCTGGAGCTGAGAGCAGTGTAGGGCTGTTGAGAACATCAGCCTCCAGCCACCTGGACTCTGCCCCTGGCAGGGGTCAGGCAGAGAGCCAGTGAGTGATTGAGTATACCCATTTTATTACTGGGATTACAGCATGTCTCTGAGATCCATGAGGCTGGTGCTGGAGCTTCTGTCCCTGGAGAAAGCTATAATTGTCAGCCTTTTGCTATGTTTAAATCAGCAAAGGGAAGAAAACTCCTAACCTGAGCGGGGGTGAGGCTGAGTCAGCAGGAAGAGATGGGAGCAGACCAGTTCTGCGCCTCAGGGACCGGGCTTTGACCCGAGGTCCTTGATCTGTGTGCAGACCTCTGTCATCTTCCGAAGGCTTGCCCTGGGTCACCTCTGCAACCAGCAGTGACCTGTGGGCCCTTAGAAACCAGCTAAACCCATTAAATTGGTTTAGCTGTGTTGTGAAACACAACCTTAGTGATTTATAAATATATATATACATGCCTAAATCTATCCATTTCTTGCTTCGTCTTTTATGAAGACCAGGTAAATACCACGTATGTGATGAGTGAAGCATAGGAAGAGCTTGCTATGATAAACACAAGTGAGTCTGACTTTGATAGGTACTCAGACTTGCCATGTATTGAACGTAATACATGTTTAACATCGAGGCAGTTATACAAGTGACATCTCACCTGCTATTGACAAGGCTTGAATACCACTGGTGGCTTAAAAGCCGTTTCCTCTGAGAAGTCACACAGCAGGTAAGGTGTCCACAGCTCATTGTGGAATGAATTTGTTATAATCCTTCTGTATATCAAGAAATTTCCACTCTGTGCAGGATTCAGATGGGAAAAATAACCCCCAGGTCGAATCCTTTTCAGCATCTCCCCCTTGCCTTGATGCTTTTTTTTCTGTTCAGTTAGTTTGGGGATAATCAGGCAAGCTGCTGCTGATGAGTCACTTTCTCCATCTCTTCTCCTGATTTATGTATTGAGGCCAGAGCTGCTGTTACATTTATACTTCAGATCTGCTTCACCTCTGTAGCACTTTTTAATGCATTATTCTTTTATTTATACTCCAGGATTTTTACATTTTTTACATTTTTACAGATGTGCTGGCACTAACAGAAATGCTAATGTTTCCCGAAGTGCTCAGTTCAGGCCAATATTCAAAATGCCATCACATAAATACTAACTGTAGTTTAAAATGTATAATTATGCTGAATTAGACTACCTGATTTCTGGCATTTCCTAACTTTTTGTGATTTTTATAATGCTGTACTAATGTAGTCTAAGCAGAGGAATGATGGGTGGAACTGGATGCGGAGGAGCATGTTTTGGTGGGAAGCACTGATTTTATCAACCTTTGAATATAATCATTTTAACAAAGTGCCCGTAAAGCTAGCTTTAAAAGTACCTATAGCTGTCCCTCTAAATCTGAGCCTACTTTTTTCTGTGCTTTTGCGTGCTCTGAACCATAAAATTCTAGGCGTAAACTCAGCAGTTGTCTGTTGAGCTGCCTTCATTGCCCACATAAATTTGAGATCTGGGACACAACAACTTTACTCACTCAGAGCGACAGGCACACATCCAAGATCGTGCTTGATGATTTAGCTGAGATGGGATTACCAAAATCTGGTGCCGTTCTGCTTTTCCTGCATCGCCATCCGGGTTGTTAACTCTTCATTTGGTATCTGCCTCTTCCAAACCCAAAGACTTTCTTCCCCAGAGCAAGCAAGTGAACATTAGGGAAATGTACTCTTGTTTTGTAGGACAGGCTAATTAGCTTTGTGGGAAACCTTATTTGTCCTGTCTCATGAAATTAAAGCTGTCCTGGGCATGGTTGATGACTTGGTGCGATGCCAGCTCTCTGATGGAGTCAGAGTGAATAATAGTCCTGGAAGGGCTGGAGGGGCTGTTGGACTGGCGTGATTTTTTCAAAAATACTACAGCAGAGTCACCTTTCTGCATTTTTGCTTTGTTTTGTCATGTTTTTCTTGCTGTCCCTCTGTATGGTGAGTGCCATTGTCGTAAAGCCACTAAAACTGTGCTGCGGAGTGGCCGGGTGAAGCTGATGAGATCCATGCTGGGGGATGAGGGTCTTCGTAGTCAGATGCACAGCTGTGCTATTGGAGAACAGGTTTTTCTCAGCTTATTCAAGTAAAAAGTATAATTAATAGCTGATGGATGTAGATAATGCTTGTAATTATTTCCTGATGTTTTCATCAAGACCAGGTTCTTTCTTCCCCTTCAAAGCCGTGTCTGTCCAAGGGCCTGTGTCCTTTCCCAGGCCTGTGAAACACAGCTGCTGAAATGTTCTGCTTTATGAAGTGCCCTTAGGCTTTGAGCCCAGTTTTCTTCCCATGTTTCCTAAGTTGTTTCACCTTTTATGTCTGTTCCTGGGGCAAAGCAGTTTTGCAGCACATCTTTCAACCAAAGCTGATGCTTCTGGTATTCCAGTACCCATTTGCTCCAGTGCTTGCTGGTTTCATGTTCCCCATTTCATTCTGGTGCCCCTTTCTAAATCCAGTTTTGTTTCAAACCCAGCTTTGTTGAAACTTGCCCCAAAACTTTGGTTGATTCATCCATTTTGAGCACTAAGGACTGTGCAACGTCTCCATTCAAAGAGCTGCACTGAGGTATGTGAGCCATCAGTGGGATGCTGTCGTCGTGCTGATACAGCACAACAGGTCATGGAGAAACCCGGTGAGGATAAAAGCTGTCAGAAACAAAGCAGGTGCATTTTTGGTCCTTACTGTTCATGCATTTGCACCAACACCTGCATGGGCCTCACTGTTACTGTCTTTAATTAAATCAGTTTGAGCAGAAGACGTTGTCCTGCAGGGGACAGCTTTTAGTAGAGTTAAAATGCCTTTCATCCTTTCTGAGAGCATTGTTAGTCTGAGCGTTAAGTGGATTTTTTTTCAGCTGTTATGCCAAATATGCTCCTTTTACCTCATGTTAATAGTAATTCAAATAAGGAATTTGTGGAAATGTAAAGATTGGAGCATTTTTTCATTGTGTAAAAGTAGTTGTTCCCTGATGGTAGTGCTGAATTCACCTTCTGGTCATGGTATGCTGGAGTTTGATAAGGCATGCAAGTTTAAAAAAAGAAGTTGGAGTTTTCCAGGAGATGCCTCTCTCGTTTTTTTCTCTTACTTTGAATTAGGTGATCCATATAGGCACTAAGAAAATTACACATAAGTAGAAATATGTAGAGTGATAAAACTGAAGTCATATTCTGAACTAAAAAAAAAATGAGCTCCAGTCATAGTGGAAATGGAAACATTTAATTATTAAACACTATTTAATATTTCACATATGTGAACTTGCAACTTCTGATATTCCAGCTTTTCTATCTAGCTTCATCAGTTTATCATATCCCATGAGCCTTTTTTCATACAATCTCAAAAGCATAAGCCTACTTTAAAATTTTTCAGTTTGGAAATTTGTAAAAATATAATGGAATATGGCTATAAATTCCCAATGTTTCTGAGGCCCCGTTGGCTTCAAGCATTTGTCATGTCTACTTTGAGATGTCTTTGGCCCATCTTTCAGTATCCTTTGAACTTTTGTCACAAGTCGTATGGTCTTTTGTTTCTTCAGAATATCTTCTGTCAGATGGTGCTGCATA
Source organism: Anser cygnoides (assembly GCF_040182565.1). Lineage (NCBI taxonomy): Eukaryota > Metazoa > Chordata > Aves > Anseriformes > Anatidae > Anser > Anser cygnoides. The sequence continues at coordinate 78,581,158 of NC_089875.1, forward strand.
TTAGAAAAGCTAAAGTAGCAACAGCAACAAATGAGTTTCTTTGCCTACGGTATTAATAAAGAACAAAAATTATTGTGGGAAGCAAAACATATAGCTGGTAAGACAAATTTTGATGGAAAGACTTTTTGAAATAATGCATTTGCCATTTAATAAAGCTGCAGTACAGCCTGAGACACAGCAGAAGCCTTTTGAAGTGTATCTCATACAAGATCAACATCTTCATTAGGAGAAGAAGAAATGCCGGAAAAAAATAACCTGATAACTACCACCTTTCAAGTTTTTGTTTTTTTTTTGTAAAGGTTGTGTCATTGTTAATCTCTGAAGAGAGCAGAGATCTTTCTGAGAAATCACTGCTACAGTATTTATGTTGGTGCAAAGTTACTGCTTGACTAAGTTCCAGCAGTATAGAAAGCAGGGAGGAGAGGTTGGTGGGAGAGGTTGGTTTCTCTGTTTTTCTTTGTTTTCCCTAGGTCTGTGCAGTCGGTCATCTTTGGCTAATAAACCCTTTTGGCACGGCGTTTTGTTCTGTGAGGTTAGCAAAATTATGTAGCGCTTATTTTGTATTTCAACGTGAACGTCACGTTCTCTTAAAGGAAGCCACGAGTGAAGAAACCCGGGGCGGTCCGCTTGAGTATCGCGAAGTCAGGTTTCACCGCTTCCACTCGGAGGTGCACCAAGGTCTGCTTTCGCTGGGCACTAGCTCTCCATCAGGGCTGGGAGCATTTAGTGTTAAGGTAGCCTGACCTCTGTGGGAGCTGTTGCAGGGTGACGACGGGCTCTCTGGGCGTTGCACTCTTACAGCGTGCTTTGTGCATCCTTCTAGGACTCTAGCTTATTGCCAGTGGGTGGAAAACCTTCATGAGACGCAAAAGATGATTTCGGTGTACGGCCCCCTCAGTGACTTGCTGAAGTGGATTCTCTGCCATCTGACCAAAGGGATCGTGAAGCGGGAGATGTACGGCCACGGCATCGGCCGCTTCTCGGAGGAGGAGATGTACACGCTGATGGAGAAAGACATGCGGACTCTAGCGAGCCTCCTGGGTAACGTACAACAAATAATTCGCCTTCTGCTTGTGCACAGCCCGCGGGGTGAGATCGCCCGTCTGTGGCAGCCTGGTCGCACGCGCGGATGAGCTCACTTCTGTCAGTAGGTGGAGGCCACGCTGCTGCCATCCCTCGGTGCCACCTTCACTCCCGTGGGGACGGGGCTTCTTTCCTCGCTGTCTGTCACCAAATTGCCTCTCTAGAGGGGTAGGCGGGTTTCTTCTCTGTGCACCGTCTGTATGTAAAGGAGCAGAATGTGGCCTGTGGTTTTGGATGAGCATTTTGCTGTGTGAATTCAGGAAAACACAGTGTTCATTTTGGCAAATGTAACCTCTTATTTGTATTTTGGGGAATCTCTTTTTCCTAGTGGGACTCATTACCATTAATAGATTATTGTGAGGCTGCTGTTTGAAAGTCCTTTGCAGGTGTTACTTTGGTGAGCAGGACTTCGCTGCATTTGGTTGGTGTGAGCAGCTATATTCAAAGCTGTTCCTCGGAGATGGCTTGTCAAAATGGATGGGCTTAGGTGTGCTGGTTGTCACGGGTGGGTGCTGTACAGGTGGTCTTAAGGTCGACCTCAGTCAGCTAGAACCACATGAGCCTCATTGCTGTTGTGTAGCTCAGGCTGAAGCCTGAACTGGAGCTGTCTGCACTGAGCTTCTGGGTTGCAGTCTGCTGAGGGCTAATTGCACTGTGATCCCCGTTACGGTCCTCTGGAGAGGGGCTGAGCAGCAGGTGGCCCTGCCGGGGGGGACTCCTTCGGCCGAGACCTTTTCCAGGTATAGCTGTTACCATGTTTGCCTCTCCGTAATTGCTTTTGGGTCTGTTCCCAGATTTTATTTGTATCCTTTCGACTCTGGAGCCTATACTGATGCTCAAGTTTGCAGTTTAGAGTTCAAACGGGTCGCTGAATCATCCAGTTGGGTATTTACGAACGGGTTGCTGTCCTGAGGCACCAGTCTCGCTTCTGTGTGAAGCAGGTCTTTCCAAAGGTCTTTCCATCCAGCTTTAATCAGAAGATTTCAGGAGGTGGAGATCCCACTGTGTTCATCAGTAACTGGTGGCAGGTGTTAATCACCATCAAAAGCTGTCCAGTTTCAGTTCACAGCTTGCCTGATCTCAGCCTTCAGGCAGATGTTCCTGTGCTAGTTTCTTCCTCCCCTCCCTGGGTGGCCCTTGGCCTCTCCTTGTGAAGATAAATGCAGTAATCAAACCATTAATCTCACTCTTGGTTTTGATGGGAAGAATGGCTGGAAATCCTCAAGCTTCTCTCTAAGGTGTTTTCTTCAACTCTTGGAAAAAAATGTGCCTTTTTTTCCCCCTCTGCATTCTCTCAGCCTCCCACTCGCTGGGCAGACCTTCTCCCCGCTGCTCCTACACCTCTGCGTGTGCCTGCCCGGTGTGTGCTGCTCGTGGCCCAGTCTGCCAGCCCTGCGACTGCCGTTCGTTTTCTGCCTCCGCGCTGCTTTTTTATTGTGTGGTGCGTGTGCTACCAGCAGGGCTTTAACACTCAGTTCCAGGTTATTGATGAGAACAGCGTGCCTGCCTGTATTTTTTAAAGCCTCGATGGGCACCTGCTGTGTTATGGTTACTTTACGACATTATCAGCTGAATATTGTACTTTTTGTTTTCCACCTTTGCTTCTGAAATGGCTGTCAGATTAGTCAGTGTACAGTCATCATATTTGCCCTTTTGATTGTCTAAATATCTGTGGCCTTCAGGGGCCTGTCCCCATGGGGTGGGGACAGGAGGTGGGAGAGGGACTTCCAGCCTGGCTGGAGGCTCTCCTGAATCGCTGCGGGGCAGGACAGGGCCCTTGGTCAGCTCAGTGACTGCACAAAAACCTGGGTGAGGTTCCCCACCAGGTGTGTGTGCCCCTGGGTTTTCCCAGGAGAGGAAGCGGTTGAGATTTTGGCTGTTAATTAAAGGGTAGTGGTAAGAGCTTAAAAAGGATGCCTGTGAAGCGAAGTGGCTGCAAGTACCGACCTGCAGCTGGCAGTCAGCAGGCGTGTCAGGTTAAAAGTGGCAGCCTGGAGGGGATGGGATGGTTCAGCTCTCGCTGCCTGGTGTTGTTGCTGCGAGGTCTAAGTGGCAGAGTTACTTCCCAGCATAACGTCGTTATGGATCGAGCCTCAGACCCGGCCGAGCAGCCTTAAATTCCTAGTGCTGGCAGCTGAAATGGGATTTTACACAGCCCGTAACTGTGGCTTGGGGACCGGTTCTTGAGCTGTGCTTGAGATTGATGAATGCTGGGCAGCACATAAATAGGGGAAGGCCATAACATTTACCCAGTACGGAGTTGTCAGATATAGGTTGATGCAGCTGTGACAGAGCTGGGGAGAGTTAACTCCGTTTTACTATCACATCCGACATGCTGGAGGGGAGGAAGTTACCATTATTCCTTATTCCTGAGCACTGCTTTGCTACGTTACAGTACGGAGGGATAACAGATGATGCTGTGCTGTACTTTAGAATTTGCTGTATTTCACTGCTGGACAGTTTTTCTAAGCTCATTCAATAACCCTAACGTTTAATAACTTGCTGAATTACAGGCAGCTTCTGTTGTACAAGGGAAGAATGTCCCGGGGAGACGGGATAACTGGATTTGGAGAATTCAATTACGGACAGCATTTCACGCTTTATAGCACGTTGGGCCAAGGCAGGGCCAAGGCAGCCATCTAACCTGACCCCTGAAATGCCTCATGTCTCACCTGTGTGCCCTGCTTGCCGTCTTTGCTGCGGGACTAATGCCTGCGCTGCGGCAGCAAGCCGGTACTGGATGTTCCTTTTGCGAATGGCCTCTTTGAAAGAGGATTTTCGTCCCTGTCTTAGCTAGCTACTGTCTGCGTGTGCTGTGGTAGCTGCCCGGGACCATCATGATGGCCAGGTGCCCAGAGAGGTGCACGGAGCAGGCCCGTCCTTCCTGCAGACCAGGGCAGTCCCACGTGGCTGCCGTTTCCCCTGCCTGTGCGCCAGGAGAGCTGTGCCTGGGTCCCTGTCTGTTAGAAGGCAGCGCCTGGAGGTGGGGAAGCTGTGCGTGAGGAGAGCTGGTGGTCTCCTTTTTGAGCCCGCTGGGGCAGGCTTCTGGCGAGATAAATTGGCACGAAGGCGCCCTCGAGTTGGAGAGCTCTGGGGAGAGGCAGAGGCTGGAGTCAGGCTGCAGGAGGTGGACGTGGCATCCACTGCTCTCTGCTCCCCGTGCAGGGAGCCAGTCTGTGGGATTGCCAGTCTGAGATGTTGATTATCTCGTGCGCTGCTGGTATAGGCACCTCACTGAGCTGTCTGCGTTGTGGCCGAGCGTGACATAGCCCGCGCTCAGTCTGTGAAGCTGTGGCAGTGGGATGTGTCCGGGTGGCGCGGGGAGAGCCTGCTTTGCTGTCTGTGGTCTGTGGGGCACCTGTCTCTGAAGTGAGGGTGCTCCAGGACTCATCCCGGTGCCTTTCACAAGTGTGTCATGTTGCGTTGGGATGGAGCTGGGGGCAGTGAGTGGGAAGAGCCTCATGGCAGTCCTCGGAGCGGCGTTACCTGGCGAGAGGTCCTTGGCAAAATCGCTCCAAGCCGTTTGCTCCTGCATACGGCTGCTTTCTCCTCTACCTGCTGTGTCCTCGTATGTCTCCTGCCTCTCCTGGAGGCGCAGATCTGCTCTGAGCAGTCACTGTCTGTCTTAGCGATGCATCAGTTTCAGCCTGAACGAAGGCTGGGAGAGGGAAGCGTTGGGTACCACTCTCTTGTAGAGTCAGATGGATAATTTGCAACTGGATCTGTGCACATGAGAGACACAGGTTGATCTGCTTTCTGCAAGTGCATTTGTGATTTTTGAACCATGGCTGAACGATTTTGGGTCTCTACTGAAGGACAAAATTGTGTTTTCAAGCACCTCCCTGTTGTAGAGAAGGTATTAAATGCAGCAGAACTAGTGTGGTGTGTATCCACTGCCTACTGTGGTGAATGGAGGTGCTCACGTGGCTGGTGGCGGCTCTGTAACTGGCCAGGGTACGGGAGTGGTGGGTACACTGGGAAGCTGCACGAATGGATTTGACCTGCTGGGCCCTAGGATCAGCTTTTGAACCCTAATCAATATTGAATCTCTGCCTTTGAACCCTTGTATCTTTTCAACTAAATGATTTTCCATAAAAATGGTGTTAAAAATTTAACTGGGGAAAAATCCAGATTTTCAGTGACGTTTCCCCAGTGAAACGTTTGCTGTTGTATTTACAGGTGACAAGAAGTACATTATGGGACCAAACCTTTCCACTGTTGATGCCACCGTTTTTGGGCATCTGGCACAGGCAATGTGGACACTGCCAGGGACCAGACCAGAGAGGCTAATCAAAGGTAAGAGGTTTTAAGTGATCTCTGACAAAGGAAAAAAAAGAAAGACTCTTGGTGGCATTTGCTGTGTTTAAACTTGGAGCGCTTTGTAAGGATATTTGAAGATTGCAGGAGCACTTAACTGCATCATAGGCTGTTCTTGCCTTTGATGTAGTATTTATATCCTGTAATGTTGTTTTTTCTTAAAATTCTTGTTTGTGTTCACTCTAATGTTCTGGATGGTAACCGTTTCTATTCCTGTACTTGATCTTTTCCCTGTTTAACATAGCAAAGGCCAAATGTCTCTATGGAGTGAATGCTGGGTAAAGTGTTAGAAGCCATGGGCCAAATTTTGCTGAACCAAGTAGTTTTCATTGACAGTAGAACTGCGAGTACTGTTGTCCCAGTGCAATTAGAGCCTTTGTTGTTATTAAGGATGCTGGGCAAGGAAAAGATTCCAGTCTGGCTTTGGAGTCGCTGTGTTTTTGCATGAATAGGAAACCAACATACCTCCCCCCCCGCCCCAACTTCTTTTTTCCCTTGTGCAGTGGTATAGGCATGTGAAAGTCTGGTGGAAGCATCTTGGCATCCCTTTGCAGAATAAAGCCACACAGCGTGAAAATTTGAAAGAACTAAGGAGGAAAAGGATGCGAAGTAGCTGTAAAAGGAATGAATCTGATCTGTAGACCTACTCTGAGCAAGAGGTGGCTACTGAGGCAACAGTTTGGAGGCACAGACTTGCCCATTACTAGCACTTTGAGTTGAGGAAAAAATATACATGAGATTTTTTATGAGGGACGTAAATATAGTCCATATAGTTCTTCCCCTTGATGTCTGAAGAGACACAGATAGAATTCTGAAGGGTCCATGGGTTTCAAGAAAAAAATGATGTTTGAACTATTTTGTATCTAACAGAAATGAACGGTAAATGATGTAAATGCCCAAGCAGTATGGATGATTCTCTGTACCCATCCAGCTACTCATGCTATGATATATTACGAGTGCTGGTTCCGTATACACATACATAATGCCTCTAATGTGCTGTTATTTCTTTGTTCGTTGAAGTTTTCTCATAAATTCTTCTCTCTAAGCATACGCATATGTATATATATAAACATAAAGCATTACATACTCCTGTGGGCTAGGAACGTTAGAGGCGAGTCATAGAAAAACCAAACCCATGAATTTACCTTGCAGACAACGCTGCCATCTGGTGGTGCAAGCCCCAAACATCCAAATTTGCTAGATTTTAATAAATGAATGGATTGCATATGTAGCATCAAATCCTGCCTTTAGAAACCATGTTTCTGCTAAATAAGCAAGAATTTTGATATGAGAATCTTACGCTACTAGTGTCTTGTCTTGATTTATTTCTGTAGATGTTGAATTTGGGCTAGTTATTTTGCTACGTGCATTTATATTCATTTCAGTGTAACCTTTCTTATTACGTGTAGGTTAATACTGTGTGTTTTAAGTTACGTGAATAGCCACTGAGAGGATTGACTGGATCTTGCCATTTTGAAAAAAGTTTTCTGGTACTTCTTTGGAAAGAACCTGCACAATTTATTTCCAAACTATGCTAACATGTTCCTGAATCAGCCGTTGAGTTGAAGTGTTGTTGACTGGATGTATTTACCGGAGTCTATTGTGCTGTGTTGCAGGTGAACTGATTAACCTTGCTATGTATTGTGAAAGAATAAGGAGGAAATTCTGGCCAGAGTGGCACCATGATGATGATAACACTCTGTATGAATCCGAAGAAAGCAGCGAAGCAAGCAAGACTCACTCCCCTTTGCAGGACTTCAGTTTTTATTCAAGGACAGAAACATTTGATGAGGAAGGGAACAGTATTTCTCATACCCCTGACACAGATTACACTGGACACTCGCTCTTTGATTCGGATGTGGACATGGATGACTACAGAGATCACGAACAATGCAAATGATGTGTACAAGCATCTCCCGTTTTGCAGACAAGCTGTTTCTTGGGATCAGTCTGATTTATTTTCTGCTCCAGGCTGGGAGGAGGTTTGTACCACCTCCAAGAGACCATTGTGCTTGACTTGGTTGTCACATGTTACCTGGACTGTCTCAACCTTATTTCATTTTGTGTAACTGTCCAGATGGAACCAAGGTAAACAGATATTTAAAATGCGCATGGGCAAACTGGAGGTCCAGAGGGCAACGGGACTTTTCAATCTACGTTTTTGCTCTCATTGAAAAACAAATCCCACAGCTGGGTGGGAGAAACATCCAGGCGGCAGAGCACTTGTAAGAGCTCGTTTGTGTTGATATCTTTACGGGAATGGGTTGAGGACAAAAGTGGAAGAGGTGTTACTGGCACACTTTTCTCCTGTGGAAGAAAATGATTGATGCTGTGTTGATTCGGTGCAGTTTTGGAAGAATTTTATTTGATAGCTACCTGCACGCTGGGTGCATGTGTTGTTACGGTGTCTGAGGCGAGAATGAATGCATTGGCTCTGCCCACCTGTGTGAAGTTTAACATCTACACCTGTGTTGCTTGGCCTTGACTGGTTGATTTTAAGTGGAGAGAAAGCATATGGAAATTACGGATAGTTCTGGTCTTTGTAAACTGTGTGTAAAATCAATTATTTGCTTGCAACCGTTGGCGGTAGCCTGTTGAAAGTAGTTTAATCAGGATTTTCTCAATGAGTTACAGTTCCATGAATCAGGACCCTTCAGCAAAAAAATTTATCATACGTCTATTCTGGGAATAGACAGGATACACATGCTTTAGGATGCTAACTGTTGGTAGTCTTAGTAGTCTGGAGCTTGAACTAGCTCCAGCTTTCAAAGGACATGTTCCTTTCATGGGCTGTGGAGTATTTCCATCAGAGGAAAATGCTTGCTGTGGGGAACACCCAGCTAGCTGTGGCTCTGCAAGCAGAGGGACAGGTCTGCAGTCACTTCCCATGTCTATTCCGTGCCTGGGAGCTGCTGCAGTTTGGTCTGAGGCGTGCGTGAACTTGCATCTGCTTCCTAAATTCCTCACACGTTTCCCTGGAGCCATGCTCCAGTCTCTGTTGTCGTGGGCAAGCAGCATTTGCTAAACGAACCCAAACTGAGGAGGAGGATGGTGTCATCCGATTACTTGGGACCCTTCTCAGGAAACTAAGCACAGGAACAGGTCACAAGAAGATAAGTCTTGGGCTTGAAAGCACAAGGGGTGGCGGTCTGATATGTATGTGAAACTTCATAGGTAAGTCAGGGCAGATGCTACCTGCAAACAGTTAGGTACTGACGTTCTGGATAACAGGCATCTATGTCAAGAAGCTCCTCTTTAAAAAAACACTCATGTTGGAAATTCCGATAGAGATGTTCTCATTTATTGTGCCGTGAAGTGAGCTTTGAAGCTGTATGTTTGAAGGCTATGCCTTCTCCGTCTTTTCAGCCTGAGGAGAGGGTGTTTCCAGGTATGGAGCCCCTGCGGACAGCGATGAGTCCCAGTGATGAGTCGCCATTATTAAAACACCAGCCTGAGTTCAGCGGATGGTCTCACTGTTATCATTTCCCTGGGCTGACAGATCTGCCAGTGGCAGTGATGCTTGTGACTTCCCAAAACACAAGATCAGCCAGAAGCCAGTGGTGTAATTTTACCTGTCTGTGTGTAGACAGCTGGATTTGGGTATCACGTGGCTGTGCATGGCCGCAGGCACAGGAATCGGCATTGCCACCGTGGTGCGAAGCTGGTGTCACATTGCGGTCTCCTCCCGTGTCTGGAGGTCTTCCTGGGGGCTGGCCCAGAGCTTTGTTGCCAGAATTGCTCCTGCTATGGGTCCGGTGCTGCTGCAGAGCTGGGCATCTCTCTATCTGTAACATAGATATATTATATCTATATGTACATGTCTCAGTGTCAAAAGAAGCAGTGTGGTGAGAAATACTCTGGGGATTAATCCTCCACAGGGGTTGACTTCACTGTGGCAAGTGCAGTGAGGCACTGTGTTGTAGAAGAGTGAAACGAAGAAAGATCTGAGGGGGCTGTGGAAGGGGGAGGAACTTCTTGTTGTCAGCTGAGATTTTTTTCAGTGTTTTAATCAGTTAGGTGAATGTATTCTGTAGCATGTCACATGCCTTCCATTTCTTAGGAACTACTCAGGTTATTTTAAAGGAGAGGTTACTCAGTAAGTAGCTTTTTCCTCATGACAGCTACTCCAGATACTATGTTTCAGTGTTTGGCCATATTTCAAAGAAGGGGTGAAATTAGGAAACAGCATCTCTTTAGGGACTTGTATGTATAGTGTTTTGACAAGGTCTGATAGAAGTCCTTGGGTATGTTTATCCTGCCCAGAAGCAAATACTGGCTTTTAGACCTGTTTAAAGGATCTAATCTAAGCCTTTTTCTTTTGGAAGCTGGTCATGGCAAAATGTTTCGGGGGGGGATGTTTAAAAAAAGAGCTTGCTTTAACATCTATGAAAAAGTGTCAGTTCATTTTGGTTTGAATGGGGAAGGCGTACAAGAGTTGTCTTCAACATAAACAGAACAGATTTCTTAAGCTTCCAAAATTCTGCTAAAAGAGCAACATTTCCTTAGGCCTGTGTTGTTTTTTCCCCTTGATCATTTCTATTTTTTATCTCCGTGCTGAGGGGCTGTGCAGAACTACAAATTGTCAGAGAGAATCATGGAATCACAGAATATCCCGCGTTGGAAGGGACCCACAAGGATCATTGAATCCAACTCCTGGCTCCACACAGGACCACCCAAAAACCAGACCATGTGTCTGAGAGCATTGTGCAAACACTTCTTGAGCTCTGGCAGGCTCAGTGCTGTGATCACAGCCCTGGGGAGCCTGTGCCAGTGCCCGACCACCCTCTGGGTGCAGAACCTTTTCCTAACACCCAGCCTGACCCTCCCCTGTCCCAGCTCCATGCTGTTCCCTTGGGTTCTTTCTTTATTTCTTTTTTTCTTCTTTTTTTTTTCCCCCTCACTGTCCCCCGATCAAAACTGCAAGCATTCTGGAGGTCCTGGCCACGCTGCAGGGCACGCAAGAAATCATGTGTCACCGTAGTGGCGAAACCTGGGACAGCCCCATGAGGCTCGACGGCCTTTTCAAGCTGGGGGTGCAGGAGGCCACGGCATCGTGCCCGAGGTGGTGCTGGCCACACGGGGACTCCCTGCAGGGCAGGGAGTTGGAGAGCATCGCAGCCGCCGGCTCCAGACCTGGAAGAAGAGCTGGGGAGCAGCTCTTTGCTGCTGCTGTGGGGCAGCGTGGTTCTGCCCCCTTGTTTTATTTTAAACACCGCCAAAGGCCACGTATTGCACTTCTTCCCGTACTGCTGCTCCAAGGCAATGGTAAGTGGTCTTCTCCTCATTTGGCAAACGGGAGGTTAAAGAACGCCCTGCGTTTCCATAATGGTTAAATTTAAAGCAGCCTGTTGTTTTTTTCTGCTGTGAATTGCAGTGTTTGATTGTGTAACGCTTTGTCGTGTCAGGATGGATTTGTCTGTCAGTACCGGCGTCGCTGGCTCTGTCAGCAGAGCTCACTGTTACCGACTGGGGAAACAGATGCTGGGATGTATAGGTCCTACAGAAATCGCATGCTTGATTGTGGTGCTTGATTCAAAAACCAAACCGAACCTGATGTTTCAGATCTGGAGGACTGTTCCCATCCAATTATAACACTGCAAGTCACACGTTTTGATCTTTAGAACCTTGGCAGTGTCCCTCCAGATCTATATTCTCTTTGAAAAAATATTGCCTGAAATATTTCTGCAGCAATAGTTCAGGCACAAATTTCCTTTTGTCAGTGATGTCTGCTCAAGTAATCATGACAGCTTCATACTGTTTTCATTGAAAGGGTTGTATCTGTCAGATACCGAGCCGTACAAAATATTGCCTGCTGGAAAAGTGTGTTATGTGCAGATTTATGCAGGGCAGCTCACAAGTGAAATTTCTGTGGCAGGGGATGAATTCGAGTGGGTCTTGTCCTTAGATGTTTGAAGAAGAATTTGAATCTGTTTTCTGACGAGTAGCTGCTTAGCCTAACCCCTCCATCACCAAATACTACAAGATTATGAGTTAGGCTTATAATCAAAATGAAGGAAATAACGCTCTGTGAGTGCAGAATCAGGGCGGACAGCCCAGTAGCTGGCACAGGGGGATGGAGACGCGTAGCGTAGGGGTGGGTCATGCCCATGCACATTGGTGGCTGATACCTGGAGGAACACCCAGGTAGCACAGTGATCTTGTGTGGACCAGGAGGACTGGAGGTACCCTTGGATGACGGCAGTGGTTTTCAGCAGCTTATTACTGCTCCCAGTCCGTGTGTGCGCTGTGCTGTGTTTCAGCTACTCGTTACTGTGAAGCAGGCAGCGGGGGGGACTCCTTTGAAGCTGCTGCTCAGGTGAGGCTGCCGGTGTGTTGCCGTCCCGTACCTGCACTGCAGTGTCATCTGTGTCCTTGTGGCAAGGGACAGGGGTCCCTTCGGGTCCGATTCCTGCACAGAACACTGCAGTGAAAGCAGCTTCCAGCTGACCAGCGAGGTGCATGGGCTGGCGTGCCCAGTTGCGGGGAGATGTTCTCCATCCCCCCGTACCGCCTGGGGCTCCTGCGGGAGGATGGGGGGCGGGTGTTGAGTTTCATACTAGTGACCCTACTCTTCACGGCTTTGCCTTAGCGGAGAGAAGTGCTATAACACAGATCAGCTCTGTCTCAGTGACACTCTCTTAGACGTCCATCAGAGAGGGCTTCTCTCGCACGCCTTTGCTGTACGTGCCAAGGTGAAGAACTTCTCGGCAGAGATTTTCACAGTTCCCTGAGGTGTTTGGAAAAGAAATGAGATGTCTCTGTGTACAGCATGGGAATCTTAATCGATAAAATGGTCAGTGAGTCACTGCAGTGCTAAACTGTAAGTACCACATCCTGTTTGTCCAACTTGCAAATTTTTAAGGCCAGAGATCATTATGGGCATTGAGTCTGACTCACGCATACAAAGGACTGTAGGATTTCCTCTAACGATTTCCACATTCAGCTCAACGAACTAAAGCAGCAATAGAGTGTGTGCTTCCTAAAGGCATTCAACTTCTGCAGAACCAAATCCTGCCCCCTTGAAGTCACTGGCAGAAGTGCCATTTGCTTCAGCAGGGCCAGAAATTTCCGACCAAGCTTCCAAGAGACCCAGAATTTCGCACTTCTCATTAATGGGACTGTTCCCTAGAATCAGACAGACAAGATGTGACCTTTGTATTTTTTTAACTCTAAAAAAAAAAAAGAAAAATCTTACTAAGCTTCACTGGGCACGAGGTTTGCGTGTGTTCTTCCCTCCCTTTTTAGTTAGTTCTTGTGACTGATCTTTCCTTGACTGTACAGGTTTTTATTTTCCAGAATACTTGAAGAATACAGGTCCCAAAGTTTTAACTTACAGGGTGTGCAATCCAGCAGGATTATAGCACGGGTGGATGGGTATGGGGGGAGGGAGATACCCAGCTATACGTGGTGTACAAGTTTTTCCTAACAAAATGAAGTATCACATTGCTAAATGAGGACTTTAATGCTGTAGCTGCATTATGTTATTTGTCTATGTACTTACATGAGAGATACGTTATTTTAGCACTGTTATTACTACTAGTTTATAAAGCCATATTTAAAATTGTACACTTAATTGTAACATAACTTTAAATTGTGCACTGTGTTGAACCCTGTATATATATATATGAAAATCTGTATATTTTGTCTTTATGCCGTATGTCATTGGTGTGTAAATTATAAGTAATGGATCTAAAATACCTTTCTGGTTCATGTCTTTCTTCTGAATGTCCCTCCTTTCTGCAGGCCTGTGGACTGTCTTCTCTTAAGTGTGAGAGCGGGAGTCCCTGGAAGTGTAATGGCCAGTGAGTTAAACCTCCGTCTCTTCAGGCAAATACCTTAGCCACCGCTGTGATGTGAATTGGGTCACACTGTCACTGTCTGTCTCTCCCTTCGACACTGCAGGAAAGATTTCCAGGGCAAGTGCACGAGGAAGGACTGCGCTTAACCATGGGCGGGAGGAGGGGTCCCTGCTCCTCTCTGTTCACTCTGGGACTAATGCTACTGGTGTGAAAATAAATAATCCTCAGAGTGGGACTCCATGGGAGAAGTGCACGTACTGTAAGGTCTTTGCCCAAAGCAAGAGCTAGTTTCATTGTATGAGAATATTTTGGAAAAAGATAGCATTTATAAGTCCTTAGCTGGACCTATCACATGGCCCTGAACACAGTGTAGGGATGATATAACAGGAGACACGGTCTTGATAGAAGACATACAAGGAAATAGTGTGCAGGTGCACTCACACCATCATATCAACATCACAGCCTGCTTCATAACTGATGACACTGATGTTGCAGGCATATACATTTAAATAACAAACAAACGAAAGACAAAAAGCCCTGATGGGTGGGCAAACTAGCGTAGAGCTGATATTTCTCCTTTCCCTTGGGGATGGATGGGGTGCCTGCAGCAGGGTGCAGTGGCCCTTCTGCTCTGGGGAGGGATGCTGGACTGGGTCCTGCTGCTGGTGTTGTGGGTTAAGAAGCTATGGGAACCCTGCCAGCATCAAGCCCGGCCCCCAGGCTGGCTTTTGCAGGCTCTGCTGTCACATCCTGCTGCCAGAGATTAATCCCAGTGAGGGTTGGGGCAGCACTGCCTGAGGAATGGGAGAAAGGAAAGGGCAGGATGTATTGGCTAGTTACACAACTTTGTGTTTTGAGACCAGGGAAGAGGACAGGCAAGTGCATTTCACCCAACTGAACAATAAATAATAATAAAAAAAAAAAAACACAAATCAGGCCCAGCCCTTCCGTTCTGAATATATACTTTAGCTCCTCTCATTGTGTTGCAGTTTTATGGCCTGTGAAGTGGATGTTCATAGACTTCTCCATGAATACTAGAAATTTCAATGTATTTAATAAACACTGAGGTGAAAAACACATGCGTAGGTTGAAATATAGGACTTTAATCATTCAACATTTCAAGCTCAGAAGAGCTGGTAGCCAAAACAGAGCCCTTCCAAGGAGACATCTCTCTCAGTTCCAGTGAATTGTGTTGTTGAAATGCTTTCAAACTATTTATGCCTGAACCTCCAAAACTTTAAATTATGGTGTTGGAGAAATGGTCTGGATGATAATTCACAGAGGGTTGCTCTTTTGAATAGTTAACTAAAAAAAAAAGACTGTGGTAAAGCAGCTTTGTGAGTTCCCATATATCAGCCATTTCACAGTCACTGGCCTGTTGTGATCTCCAGCTAAGGATGTTAGCTTAAACCTCAGTAAAAGAGATTTAAGCTAATGCCTTTTACCTTATGGTAGGTCTGGGCTTTGAGTACATGTGCAGCTGCTTACTGCAGTTGTGCTGGCAGAAACTCCTTAAATCATAGTAACTGGTGGCAAGCCTGATCCTTTTCAGAGAGCACTTCTGGACACATGAGGGCACCTGTGTTATTCATGTGAGGCAATGGAAGCTGGTGGTCCAGGAGTGCCCCAGGATAGCACCTGTAAGGGGAATTCCATGGTGAAGCTCCCCAAACAGTTTAGCCACCAGCCAGGCAGCAGGTGGGAACATTCCTTGTTTTCCAGTGACGTTGTGACCCAAGGGACACTTGAGACTAGGAGCAGCACCTGGAGCCCAGATGGGGTGGTTTTACTCTGATGGGCAGCTGAGCTTCACCACAACCGCTCTCTCACTCCCCCTCCTCAAAGGGTAAGGGGGAGAAAATAGGATGGAAAGGGCTCAAGGGCTGAGATAAGGACAGGGACATCACTCAACAATTATCATCATGGGCAAAACAGACTCAGCACAGGGAGATTAATGTAATTTATTACCTGTTACTAACAGGTTAGAACAGTGAGAAACTAAAGGCCAACTTACCCCCCCCCCCCATCCACCTTCTTCCACCTCCTCCCTCCAAGCAGCACAGGGGAACAGGGAATGGGGGCTGTGGTCAGTCCCTAATGTTTCATCTCTGCTGCGCCTTCACAGTCACCCTCTGCCCCTGCTCCACGTGGGGTCCCTCCCACGGGATGCTGTCCTGCCCGAACTGAGCCTGCGGGGGCTGCCCACAGGCAGCAGCTCTTCAAGAACTGCTCCCACACGGCTCTGTACCACGGGGTCCATCCCCCAGGAGCAAACTGCTCCAGCACGGGTCCCCACGGGCGGCAGCTCCCCCCAGACCCCCTGCTCCTGCGTGGGCTCCTCTCCACGGGCTGCAGCTCCGGCCCGGGGCCTGCTCCTGCGGGGGCTCTCCATGGGCCGCAGCCTCCTCCAGGCCACATCCACCTGCTCCACCGGGGGCTCCTCCACGGGCTGCAGCGTGGAGATCTGCTCCGTGTGGGACCCATGGGCTGCAGGGGGACAGCCTGCTCCACCAGGGGCCTCTCCACAGGCCGCAGGGGAACTGCTGCTGCCTGCCTGGAGCACCTCCTGCCCTCCTGCTGCACTCACCTTGGTGTCTGCAGGGCTGGTGCTCACTCCTCTCTCCCAGCTGCTGTTGTGCAGCAGTTCTTCCTTCCTTTTCTTCAATCTGCTCTCCCAGAGGCCCACCCAGCATGGCTCCCTGGCTCAGCTCTGGCCATCAGTGGGTCCCTTTGGAGCCGGCTGGAGCTGGCTCTGATCTGACCTGGGGCAGCTGCTGGGCTCTGCTCACAGAGGCCACCTCTGCAGCCCCACACTACTTGTGCCATGTTTAACCCCCCCCCCCCCCCCTTTCTTAGATATGTTCTCACAGAGCTGCAAACAACATCGCTTATTGGCTCGGCTCTGGCCAGCAGTGGGTCCCTTTGGAGCCAGCTGGAGCTGGGCCTTATCTAACATGGGGCAGTTTCTGGACTCTTTTCGCAGAGGCCACCCTTGCAGCCCCTTGCTACCAAAACTTTGCCATGTAAACCCAATACATCAGACAGTCTATTTTAGGACATCAAATATAATGGCTAAACAACTTTGTTTAGGCAACTAAAACCCACCCTAGATAACCACTTTAAAAGAGAACAGCAGAGAGCAATGGTTGTGTCACTGGTAAAATTCAGTGTCTATATCATGGTAGGACCCAGATAATCTGACCTGCATGAGTCCTTGAACACAATGTACTTCACAAGCTCAGGGAGAGGATTAGACTCTATAGCATGAGGATTACAATTCAAGGAAAAAAAGTGATGGAAAAACCATGAGAGGAGAAAGACAGTCAAGAGGCTGTTGTTTCAAAATTTGGCTCTAAATAGATGTGGTCAAATTCAATGTTACATTAAGCCATTGCTAAGCCACTCTGACTACTCCAAGTGGTTAATGCAGCTGAGGGGCTCCTCGGCTGAGCAGAAGTCTGCTCTCAGGTGAGCTGAACCCCTCCTGCTCCAAACTGTATGGCCAAAATCTCCATGGATGGTAAAAGCAGCCAAACATTCAGCCCATGAATGTATCCTACGATCAGACGTTGAAATTAACACCTCTAAATCTCAGCCTGAATCCCACCCTAAAGTGTCTGTCATAACCTGGAACCCCAGCCATCACATCTATTTTGATACTTTTTCTGGGTAATGATGCACCATTGCAGACACGAGAAACTCAACGAAACTTTAGGCTGTAATGTTGAGCACTTGACAGTTAGGTTAAATTGCCCAGATAGTTTTAATGTCACCTCTTTTTGCATAAGTATTGAGTTGCAGATTTCAGTTCTTAGTCTCTTACTATTTTTTTTTTCTTAAGACCTCTGCCTCATCTGGTGCATGGGGTAGAGAGTAGTGAATTAATGATGAGCTGTTGGTTGTTTCATTTGAAGTGTGACCCCCAAGCCTTATTTAACTGCACAGTATTCAAGCCCTACAATGGAAACAGAATGACTAATTTCCTCATGAGCTTTTTCTGTGGCAGTCATTACCATGGTTTCTGGGTGCTTCAAATATATTAACAAGTTTATTTTCACAACATTCCTGTCAAGATGCAGTAATAGGCAAGACTAGAAAGATAGCATTGTTAAGAACCTTGAAACTAAGTACAAGAAACTGGAATATGATACAGAAAGAGCCAGAAGATGAGCTCAGAGAAAGGAAAGATATAAACAAGCAATAGGCAGCAAAGACATTCTCAGCAGATCCACTTTATGTGGGTTAGAGGGTCTTAGAGAAGTGCTGATTACTATAGGCTGGAAGACGAGGGTCTGAAATACTGCTTTGTTTGTCAAAATAGAAGGGAAGTGATTTAAAGGAGAAACGTGACGCAGAAGTAGTAAGATTTGGAAAGAGGAATTGTGGGCTGTCACCAGATGGAGGCCCTTTTTTTGGTCCTTCACAGACCTCTCCTTAGAGACAATAGGGAAAGAAGCTTAATTTACTCTGTCCAGGCATGAAGACTTGAAGGCTGGGCCATGCTTTGCCATCATTTTGAAGGCAGCATTTGCTTGTGAGCCACCTGAAGCAGTTATTACCTAATAAGAAGCTTTGATTTGTCAAAGGACAAGATCTAGACTAGTATGCTGAATACATCTATGCATACAGAAATTGCCATAACTTCACATAAAGCGACTCACTGTGACAAAGAAATCTATAATTATTTAGTGGGTAATCTTCACTGCATGCTAACACAGCTCTTGTCATTGTGGCTTCTCAGCACCCCTCTTAATGTGTTAATACATGATCCCAGGAATAAACAGTGAAGCAGGGAAAGATAATTGCTCCCAGGAGGATCAGAAGTGCTTGCAAGGTGCTGGGGGATCAGTGGCTGAGATGAGGAAAACCTCCCCCAAGACCAGCCCTTCTTTGCTTCCAAACGCGTTTTTCATCCTGTAACTGAAGAGCATCAGGGATTCATTGCCACACTATGATTTGGAATTTGAAAATAGGAAGTATTTCTGATGAGGAAAGCAACATCATGAAAGGATTCGGCTCCCAAATATCTGCATCCTAAAATCAGAGGGTGGAGTTTGTACCTCCTTTCTACTGAATTATTGTAGAAGTTGTGAACAGCCACTGCTTTTTCCTCTAACAGTTCTAGAAAGCTGTTGCGCTATTTCAGCTTTAAAATACTGTTGCACATTTAAAAGGTAAGGCGCATCTATTCTATAGGTGCATCTGTTCTGTTTTCTCAGGCTTAGTACCATCTGAATAGTAAATGTTCTCCAAGCTGTCTTCTCAAAGTCACTGTCGTTCCCTGTTAGCAATTTCCCTGTTATTCCCATTAAAATAATTCAGAAGATTATGTTTACTTTAATGTATATGTAATAACAAATATGAGTTGGGAAGTGCCAGAATTTCATTGTAGCCCATAATCAACTATGAAAAACCTGTAGGTTACCAAAGAATTGTAAGAGTTTGAGGATGTTATGAGGACTTCCCAGCTGCTATAACTATTGTTAATTAATATATTTTCTTCCTGTTATGAGGCCAAAAGCAAATCTTAACCATCGGGGAAAAAAGTTACTAAATCTGATCTATCATTTATATAGCTGCGTATAATTCTGCAACCTACTCAGGGAATCAGAATGGATAGCTTTCTTTTTGAAGTCTGCTTAATGAAATGGTTCACAATACAAAATCCCTTAGATAAGTCATTAAAAGAGCCTTCAGTCTTTTATTGAAAGCCATGAAAATATTAGTATGTTTACAATAAGCCTAAAGATATGAGAAACAAGAATACTTAATATGACTGCTAGCTAATCTCTCCACATTTTTTGGAGCTGGCTAACAAGATTGATAAAAATCAAGTTCTTAGTAATGATTTGCTTTGCCTATTATCGTGTATTTTTAAATCCATACATAGATTTCAGAGAGCTTTAGAAACATGCATCACCTGAGCAGGCAGCATTAGGTAAATGTCAGAAAGGACCTTATATGTAATGTATGCTGGTAAATAGCCATAGCTGGTAGGGAAAAAAAGAGCAAACATTTAAAGAAATAGGGTAAAACAGATGCTAACAACAGGAGGAGGATACAGAAAACAAGCAAACATTTTACAAATACAGACCTAATGTTTTTTTGCATGAAGTTTTAAAATTCTACCTAGCAATGAACTCTCCTTTCTGTGTAGTGAGGGTGATTTAACACTGCTTACCAGAACTCACCTGCAGAGATACAGGACTTGGAGTCTTTCCAGGAGACGAGGTCTCTCTCGAGGTATGCCCCACAAGAAATGGCTAGCAGTATTGTACATGTCTCTTCTCTTCCTCCACAGACAGAACAGGGACATCCACATCATCCTCAACATGCTCAGTGTGTGCAGCTCTGCGCTTAGTCAGCTGTTACAAGCAAATCCCATTCCTTTAGGGATTTGGCCTGTTACCTTATAGGCACTAGGAAACACTTTCCTTGCCAGGAGCAGTGGATGAGATTTATTAGCAGTTTTCCCACCTGCCTCTACAGAGGCAGAGCAGAGATGACTTTCAGCTGGAAATGAGGCCTCCTCCCTCACTATCATCTTTTGGGAATAACCTCCAGCTGAGTTACCTGCAACTGCAGGAGCCTCTGGCACTAATGAAGTCTCAGCGCCCCAGATTGATAATTTTTTCTATTTTATTTTGGGGTGTGGGGATAGTTGAGGTCCAAAGATGTCTATCTCTTTCACATTTAACATTATGACACCCAACAAAATAGATCTAGTGGCTATAGCAGGCAGCTTCCCATTCACAAAGTTTATAATAAGCAAATTGCTCTATCACACTGATGATTGGGTCAGTCTCTTAAAGAGGATGATACAAAGGCTAGGTAGATTTGGTGATAAACTTTTACCAGTCTAAAAACAGGCTCCTAGGTTTGCTGATGTCTTTGAAGGCATCAGAATGGTTTCTAACAGATGATCTTGAAGCTGAACATTTTCTGTGCTAGTAAGGTGGGAAACTTTAGGATTTGCTGCTGCTGTTTGAGGTTTCTCTTTAGCACACAAATTCTGTGACAAGTTTTACCTGCACAGCCATAAGTGAAAACTTGCCACATGGGTCATTCACCTTCTGAAACAAACAGTTTCTCAGCTCTGCAGACAATCTTGTATTCTACTGTCTTTTGGTGACTGAGGAGGTGTGTTGAGGGAGAGAAAATTGTAGTGAGGAAGGTAATGGTAAATAAATTACTTAGCATTCAGGTAAACTTGTTTATAAAGCCATAATTTGTATGGCTGTGATTACAAACATCTATGATTAAATTTCGTGGGTACCAAAACATGTCTGGAATGACTCAGAGCAGACATAAGTCATATAAATGACATGTAAATGTAGGCTAGAGTCTTTCCCTGCAGCCTGCTTGATGGTGCCCTTTGGGGCAGCCTTTCAGCACGCACCATGCCACTTCACAAGCAAAAAGATGTTGAAGCAGAGTGAGTCATCTTGCAGCATTTCTGCTTGCAAATCTTGTTTTGCTTTTTCCGTTCAAATTAAAGACGGAAAAATACTAAATAAGTAAATATATATATATATATATCTTTAGGGAAACGAGTTGTTTCATTGGGGCAGCTCTCGCTTGAATACCAGCCTCACACTCTTATCTGATTCCCTGCTGGAAGGTGCCAAAGCCAGTTATTAATTGCACATCCCCACAGTTCTGCATTGGGGTTAAAAAGACAACTTAGGCGTCAATCACCTTGATTTTGATCTGGTATAACAATGCCCCGAATAAGGAAAGACCCAGCAAAGCCCTGGTTTAGCTGGTTTTTCATTCTCACTCTGAGTGTAATCTCTGTTGAACAGAAGTGCCATTTTTAACTGTAATCTAAGCCGTGTTGGCATCGAGGGTAGATCATGTCATCAGGCCACTGCAAACATAAGCAAACGAGTCCTTGTTAGGTAAGTAAATATTTTCTCTGTTTGACACATGAATGAAACCAAAGAGATATGAGTGATTGACGGACACCAGAGATGTCAGACCCCTTGGATGCCCCCCACCTGGCCTAGCTCGGTCAGCATTTTGCTCCATATGTATCCACAATATAATAATTATTTTTTTGTTTATCCAAAGCTTTAAATGAGACAATGATGGCTTTAATTTAAAGTGCTGTTCCTTCCCCTCCTTCAACCTCTTCATCTTAAACGGGGTACAGTCAACCAATTTAATGTGCAAACCAAGTGAATCATGCCACCAGCTTTCAGCCATGCAGTTATATCTTCTAATGCAGTTATACCACCTTTCTAAAATGCCTAGTGCTCCCTATACTGTACTTCATCCATTAGCAGCAGGAAGCAGAAACCAATTATCCATTTTGCAAAATTTCTTTGTGAAGGACTGATGTAGGTTTTGTATTTTATTTGCCTTCCTTCTGCTTTTGCAGTTCATCCTCCCCCTGGTTGATCTGAAGAGTCTCCAGCAGAGACTCCTCCTCGCTCTGATGTACATCCTCCTGGTCCTACTGGCTGCCATCTCGCTAAGAGAGTTCCATCAATGAACTTTTCAGCCAAAAGTATTCCTGCTTTCTCTTCCTGGCAAGACTGAAAGAGGCCCTGAAGAGATCCAGAAGAAGATGCAAAAAGGACCCTGATATCTTTCTTTAAGGGGTTGGCTATGTGGTACTCATATTGATTTTAATTACATGTTGTGACTAGATGACAGATATGAGATCATAGAATCATAGAGTGGTTTGTGTTGGAAGGGACCTTACAAACCATCTAAACACAACCCTGCTGCCATGGGCAGGGACACCTCCCACCAGCCCAGGTTGCCCAAAGCCCCATCCAGCCTGGCCTTGAACACCTCCAGGGATGGGGCATCCACAGCTTCTCTGGGCAGCCTGTGCCAGGGCCTCACCACCCTCTGAGTGAAGAGTTTCTTCTTTATATCTAGTCTAAACCTCCCTTCTTTTAGTTTAAAGCCATTCCCCCTTGTCCTATCCTTACACTACCTGACACAGAGTCCCTCCCCAGCTTTCCTGTAGGCCCCCTTTAGGCACTGGAAGGCAGCTATAAGGTCTCCCCAGAGCCTTCTTTTCTCCAGGCTGAACAGTCCCAACTCCCTCAGCCTGTCTGCATAGGAGAGGTGCTCCAGTCTTCTGATCATCCTCATGGCCCTCCTCTGGAATTCCTCTAATATGTTCATATCCTTCTTGTGCTGGGGGTCCCAGAGCTGAATGCAGGACTCCAGGTGGGTTCTCACAAGAGCAGAGCAGAGGGGGACCTCCCTCGCCGTGCTGGCCATGCAGCTTTTGATGCAGCCCAAGATATGTTTGGCTTTCTGAACTGCAGGCACACATTGCCAGCTCATGTTGAGCTTCTCATCAACCAACACCCCTGGGTCCTTCTCCTCAGGGCTACTCTCAATCCATTCTCCACCTAGCTTGGGGTTGTCCCAGCCCAGGTCCAGGGCCTTGCACTTGGCCTTGTTGAACCTCACGAGGTTCTCAAAGCCCCACCTCTCAGGACTGTCCAGATCCCTCTGGATGGCATCCCTTCCCTCTAGCATGTTGACCACACCACACAGCTTGGTGTCATTGTCAGACTTGCTGAGGATGCACTCAATCCCACTGTCCATGTCAATGACAAAGACGTTAAACAGTGCTGGTCCCAATACTGACCCCTGTTGAACACCACTTGTTACTGATCTCCACCTGGAGATCTGCTGTTGACCAAAACCTTTCAAGTGCTACCATCAAGCCAATTCCTTACCCAACAAGTGGTCCGTCCATCCATCCAGTTTGGAGATAAGGATTTTGTGAGGGACAGTGTCAAATGTTATGTCCCATCCAATGCTGCTGTATTTATATGTCAGGAAGTCATACACGATTCTGTTATCTGTGCCCCTTTCTTCTCCATTTGCAGACTCCTCATTGATGATTGCTTGCTTTTGGCAACAGGGAACAGCAGAACTGCCACTGTTTCTTGATTCATTCCTCCACAGCCACCTCTTCTGTACTTGACTTGATGGATATCTGGTAGTAGTTTTGTCCAAGCTTGCCAGCAATACCATTCCCAGATCCCTACGCGGTGACAAATCTGCTTATTAGTTTCTCTTGTTTCCAGTTCCTGCCCACATCCTTTTGTGGTACATCTGTCCAAGCAAACTTGCTTCCTGGAGATGCTACGTTGTGTTGAAATACATGCCTCCAGGCTTCGCCAGTTCATTACCAGTTCAGTCAGCTCTTCTCTGTTCTGGTGGAGAAGAAAACAGGACCCTTCATCTTTCTCCATGTTGGCTGCTCAATGTGGAGCCACATTCATATAGAAAGAGATGTATGTCCTTCAGAATTCCTTCTTAATTCCCCCTGCTCAGGGGTTTCCTCACAACAACTCTTTGCAGCAGCATCTCCCTTGAGCTGACCAGGCTGTGTGCCTGCCCTGCCAGGTCTGGCAGGGTGGCTGTGCTGGGTTTGGGCAGCGCGGGATGTCCCTCCACCAGGTTCCCCCACCAGTGCACGGGGCAGGTGCCTGCAGCCTTGGGCTTCAGGGACATCCATGACAGAGAAGCCAGCCCTTAGTTTTCACCTCTGCACTGACCCACTCCTTTATCTGAACTTTGGCACTTGCCTTTTTGGTGGCAGCACATCTTTCCACTATTTTTTTGAAAGCAAGATGCACCTGTGTTGTGTTGGCTGTGTGGTAGTAATTTAGCAATTTGTAGATTGCTGATTGGCAAAAGTGGGAAAGAGCTCAAGTGAACAACAGAAATTCTTAAAAATGTATTGACTTTTTGATTTAAGATTGTTCAACGTCACCTCAGTCTTATATGCGCTGACAGCAAATACACCACATGACCAAAATACTGTTGAATCAAACCAGCAGTTCCAATCCTACCCCTTTGGCAATGGCATGGGAAAATGAATAAGACATTGCAATCCTAGCTGTGCCTAATCCAGTAATTTTTCAGACTGTCATGCTATATTAAGGAAAAATACAAGGTTAAACTCAGAGAATAATGCTATTATATCAAAGGTTTATATTGGTTATTATTTTTTTCATAAGAACACAATAAAATTGTAGAGAAGTATTAATACAATGAATTCTCCCATGGTTTTTAAATTATACAGTTGGTATGCAGTCTGTTTATTTTAATTAATAAACATTATTTAAGTTAGAAATGATCTTTCAGCCAACAGCCGAGCATGAAGTGCTGGGGAAAGAAAACCTACTAATTGGTAAATTCAGTGAGGCCCTTTATTTGAAACCAAGTGTTTGGCAGGTGCTTCACACACAGCCACAGGAGGGCAGTAGATGACCTGAATATACTTTTTCCTTCTAGTTTTTATCTGTTCTTTAATCGTTTCGTTTCCCTTCCAGTGAGCTCCTATCTTGTCAAGAAATAAAAATTTGACGCTGATGCGAGAAAGGGGATTTGATTTTCATTTCCCTCTGCGGGTTTGGCACATTTTCTTCATATTCTTGTTAGTTCAGCTTATCATCAGTGTGTGGAGAGTATGTGATACCATCCTTGTACAGCAAACAGGGCAAGAGGGGAGCCAGGGGGAAAACCTGTTTGTACAACTTCCATGTTTACACAACTTTCAAGGTCAGGACTTCTTCCCAAGAAAAATCTAATAGAGAGCCCACAAACAGTTGATTGGTTATCTGCGGGGTTCACAAGTTGTCCTAGGTGCACTCTGAATTCTTCCTTCTTTATTTAAAGACCTGACTCACATTCGGCACAGGTTTCAGTCAACAAACAGCTTAATATAAACCATGGCTGTAGACCCTCCTGTGGCTTGAAGATTTGCTAATGGGCTACCATACCTTTTTGTCACTTAAACTAGCAATGAGCAAAAGCTGCAATTATTATCAGGATTAAAAGTTACTGGTACAAACAAATGAAAATAGGTCTCCTCATGGTCACTCTTTGTGTACAGAGGGTCTCTGCAGTGGACAGGAGACAACAACTAAAAATGTCAGGAGAGGCTCTCCAGAGTGACCCTGTGTCCCTACCAGACATATAGAAGTTAGCAAATACTCAAGATCAGATGAAGCTCAGTCTGGTAGTGAGCAGAAACAGCCACATCCCGGACAGACAAACACTCCTTAGAGACCAAATACGGGTTTTACAGTTCACAGCAGAAGCAATGTTTGAAATATTTGGAGCAAGTTAATGAGAACAAAGGCTGTTTCTGTGGCACGCTGAGTACAGGGAGGAGAGGAGAGCATCCGCAGTGTGCCAAGGCGGTATGAAATATATGCCTGTGTCTCAATATGCCAGAAACTTCTGGGCTTTATTCCCAGAACTCCTACTGACTTGTATGACCTTGTGCTAGTCACCCACGCTTGCCATGCCTCAGTTTCCCTATCACAAAGTGGGGACTAAACTAGCCTACGTGCGAATGGTTGTGAAGGAGCTGAATTAGTAACGTTTTGATGCTGGGGACAGGGTCTGTGTTTGCATTTCTGTAGAAAGAACATCCTGTAGGAGCTGACAAAGTAGGAGCTCTGCAGCTTGTACTTAAGTAGTTTTGACTCTGTGTAACAGAGATCAGTGCTATACAGACATACTGGCCAGATGCATGCCAGTAGGTTATTGACCCATAATTTCAGCTGCCAGGTTGGCCGGACACCAGTTCCTCATGCAATGTTCAGCGTGCCCATGCTGACAGGAGAGGACGCTCAGATGGCACTGGAAAAGCAAAAGGAGCCTGACCCTTAACCATGAAGGGCAGACAAGAAACCAGTGAGTGCCTGATGAAAATCTCTATTTGGCCAGCCTGATGCTTGCTGGGTCAGACTCCACATGCCCACTGTGAAAGGATTGGACTCACAGTGTACGTACATATGTGATTTATTTCTCAGCAGTTTTACACTGGTTTACAAGTCCGGATTATTTTGCAAGGGACTCCCAGCTCTGTCACTGATCTTGGGTTGTACAACATTTCTTTTAGCTGCAGGATTGGATTACAGTATATGCAAAATTGCATGTACACTTATAGAAGCAGGCTTTCTCCATACTTGCTTTGCTTTCACAATTCACCTTCATCAAACCGATCCCCTAGGCTCACACCTGACAATGGTGTGTGTGCACAAACACACGCACAGCCCACCAATAACTGATTTTTGGGAAGGCAGGGAGAACCTACATTTCGTTACATTCTTGTTCCCTTTTCGGTTTGTTTTCCTCAATATTTGGGGCAATATGTTTGTTGACAGAAACATCTCCCAGCAAAGTAGATCCTAAATGAATTTTGTAGCATAACAGCAGGGAATTCAGACATCATACCCACAGAGATACATGTTTATGTAACCTTCTCTGAACAACAAAAGCAGCATAGGGTCACTAACCATTTCAATTGTTTCAAGTGCAGAATATTGCATATTGTCAGGCAATTCCTTGTGACTTACCTAACTATCAAAAAGTAGACATTTTCATTTTTATTTTTTTTAATTCTTTCAATATCTTTTCCCCAGGACATCAACAACCAATTCTAGAAACTCAGCTCCTTGTTCTGAGATCTTGGCAGCCCGTTTGGCCTCCAAGTTCCTTATTTATAAAGTAGGAACAATATGTTTTCATTATTTCTTCTTTAGAGGAAAAGTACACTGAAACTGTTATTTTCCCATGTTCTGAGATAGAGAGGGACATATGAGTGTCTACACTAGGTTTGAATTCAGACTCATCTGGTTTTCTTAAACAGAGTTTCCTTCTCAATTTCTCTAAGAGTCAAAGAGGGCCTAGAGGTACCACTGGGTCCAGCAGGGCAGTTTTGATGCTCTTCTGCACAGTCCCCAAAACAGGGACAGGTATTGCAGCATTCAGCTTCATGGGTGAATGTTCCCACAACCAGGATGTGCTGTGCCTGCTCTGCTCTGCCCAGGGCCCAGAAGTGTATGTAGGAAACGTGTTTCATATCAAACATATCAGCTTTAGTATGAAGAGTTCGAGAGAGTTCTTGTCTCAGGATACGGGCATCTCTCTCTGTCCTGAGGAACTCATCAGGCTTGGAGTAGAGTGGCTCAAAAGCTGTGCAGAGGAAAAGGATCTGGGGGTGTGGGTCGATGCTCTCTTGATCATGAGGTGGCAGTGTGCCCAGGAGGCCAAGAAGGCCGATGGCATCCTGGCTTGGATCAGGAATAGTGCAGCCAGCAGGACTAGGGAGGTGATCGTCCCCCTGTACCCTGCTCTGGTGAGGCCGTACCTCAAGTACTGTGTTCAGCCTTTGGCCCTTCACTACAAGAAGGACATCGAGGCCCTGGGATGTGTCCAGAGAAGGGCTACAAAGCTGGTGAAGGGCCTGGAGCACAAGTCCTATGGGGGGCGGCTGAGGGCACTGGGGTTGTTTAGTCTGGGAAAGAGGAGGCTCAGGGGAGACCTCACTGCTCTCTACAGCTACCTGAAAGGAAGCTGTGGGGAGCTGGGGTTCGGCCTCTTCTCGCAGATAACCAGTGATAGAACTAGAGGGAATGGCCTCAAGTTGCACCAGGGGAGGTTTAGGTTGGAAATCAGGAGACGTTTCTTCTCAGAAAGAGCAGTCAGGCATTGGAACTGGTTGCCCAAGGAGCTGGTGGAGTCACCATCCCTGGGGGTGTTTAAGGTGAGGCTGGACGTGGTGCTTAGGGACATAGTTTAGTACGTGATACTGGTGGTAGGGGGATGGTTGGACCAGATGATCTTGAGAGTCTTTTCCAACCTTAATGACTCTATGTTTCTATGATCATACCTCAAAATTTGTGTACTGGTCTTATGACACATGACCTTGCCTGGAGAGTGGAAGAGGCCAAGCAGCCTGCTCATTAAGGGAGGATGGACACCACAGTGCTATGATGGGGACTTAGGGCATTGCTCTGAACAGTGGAGGGGCTTCAATTCAGCTCTCTGCTCTCACTAAAACACACTTGCCCTCACAGCAACACATCCCCATGAGTGCCTTCAGCACCAGGGCACAAAGTTCTCCCCAATATGCCCACCCCTCATGGGAAGTATTTTGTGACAGTGATTCCCCCCATAGTGATCTACTCTTTAGCAAAATGACCACAATTACTGCCTAGTTCACTGGAAAAGCTGAAACGCATGTTGATCTGGGTCAAGCCTAAGGAATATTATGGTGTGAGAGCTTACTCTGTTGGCTGTAGGGCTGAAAGCCAAATGTTTCTCTCAGGCTAAGAACTGGAAGTGAGTGGTGGAAGGGTAGAGAGGGACATGGGGTTACCAAGATCAGTTATATCTGCACTAAACAAGTTTTGAGATGTCTGTTTTTGTTGCTGTTATTTTTAGGCCACTAAATAAACAAGGAATATTAATGACACCAGTAATCCCTCCTGGACATATGCCTGGTCATTAGCTTCTCTTATTTTCCTAAGCAAAGGCAACAGCCTCACATTGTGTTGATGTATTTTCAAGAAAATATCACTAGCAAATAATCCTCTTAAGGAAGTGCAACTGGCTGGAGGCAATGCTTAGGGCTAAAACACACAAAGTGGGCTCAGACCAAAACAACTGCTACCCTCCATGCTACTCTGCTGCTGGGCCACCATCCGAATACTAATGCAAAGTGGTCTGGCTAGCCAGGTTCTGGCTCACAAAACAGAAGATTTTGACCCCTTTTGATAAGAAAAAAACCACAACTATGTCTGATCAGTGAAGTGTCAAATCTTATAAAGGGTAGAGGATAAATCAGGTAGCAGCTAATTACAGTGTCAAAACAGTATATCAGGTTCAACTCTGCTGCATGCCAGTGGAATTCTGATTTGTTTGGCCAAATTTATACATTAATTTTACCTGCTACATCCAATGTAGGTGGTGCTAGCTTGTTTCCAGTTGGCCTTCAGAGATTTTTCCAAATGTTACAGAAGCTGCTTCCTCTACATAAGCGCCATTTTAATGGAGCAAATTTAGAAGGCTGATGAAAGCTCTGTGCTTTGCAGTCTCATTGATTTTGCATCTAAAGAGGACTGTGAGGACTATCTTTGTGCAGAAATAGGTCCTGCTGGCTGTTATGACTTCCTGAATAGTCGTGGATTCATTTCAAGAGCCTGATGATAAGCTTAGAGGTGAAAGTTGCAGAGAAACAGTAGAAGAGATACGTTTTTCTTGAACTAATATTCCTAACCAAGCCCATTTCAAGTGAAGATTGGTTTTAACCTTCTTGTTTTTAATTGATTTTTTTAATGTATCTTTAATCTTCTTTTTTCTTTGCTTATCAGACTACATCCTTCATAAAATGCTCTCCACTCTCCTGAATCCTTCTCTTTTTGCCTTTCTCCTCAGGAAGATGGGTGTGTAACATACAATTCTAGGAGAGGAGACAGTAACCTCTGTACGAGTTGTTTAAAAGTGCTTAAAATTTTTGCCTTATGATCTTCATAAGCCTGTTTGCCATTGTTTTCACTCTAATTGAATTCAGTGAACATTTTTTTCCCACTTTTTTTCTTTCTTCCTCAGTGCAGGGGAACTAAAATATCCAGGAAGCATGTAAAATTATTTGGTTACAATTAGCCCTTCCTCAGACCATGGGACTCTCGGGGCCCAGATGGCTGCCCTTGCACACAGCTTGGACGGTGTGCAGGAGATGTGGCTGGACTGGGTGCTAGGAGGGAGAATTGCCTGCAGGGATTGCACATCCTGTCTTTGGCCTGAATGGCCTACATGAAGACTGACCTGAAACATAGTGGCTACTACAAAAATGCTGGCTATCCAAAAAAATATGGGCCACAGGTGCTTGTTTGTCTTGCCTGACTAGTGCTTAAGTTAGGAACATGGTTGCTATAGCTCCTGTACACTCAGAGAGGCAAAAGGTCCCTCCAGAGGGCAATACTCCACTGAAAACTTGGTGCATGCACGTAGACACCCAGAAGCATCGGGTTCATGGGGTGTGCTCAGAAAAAGTATTACATGGGCTGTTTGTACACAAGTGTGTTAACCCAGCCGTCAAAGCAGCTCATGGGGTACCTCGTGTATCTACAGTTAGCCTCACACTCTGGGGTGTATTGGATCTAGTATATGAGTGTGGGGCATTCATTGGAGGGTGTGTAGCTGCGTTGATGTAAGTGGTTCAGAAAAAGTTGGGTACTACAGTAGTGAATTATAAGGAGAAAACAGCAATTAACCGGCAATTATCTTGAGTACTGAGAGAAAGAGAAAAAAATAGTGGTAATGTAATTAAGGACAGTATTATAAGACAAATGCACAAGACAGCTTTAGAGTCACATTAATTTTGTCATTCCTAAACTCCTGAACACTTATATTACTGCCTCATTATTAATCTAACAATTATATAAATGGTCTTTGAGGCCTGACAGATGTTTCTTCCTCTCTCTCTATGCAGCTGGGGCAATGGCTTTTGGCCTCTACTAATGGTCATGATAACATTTTAGAAAGTGTTTTCTGGGGTGGGCAGTGTGGTGACACATGGAGCAGGTGTTCTGTAGGACCTTCTGGATGAGATACCTCTTGTAGTGCAGTAGGAGGGCAGCTGTTTCTGCATGGCCTTAGTCTGGCTGATGAAGCCTGATGGCAGGAAAATCCCAGTGGCAATGAACTGACAGGGTTGTATCATTGATTTTTTAAGGTGGAAGTAGACTTCCTTATTTATTTTTATCTTATATTTTAAAAATTATTATTATTTTTTTACTTTCTTTGTTTATCATAAAATTTCACATCCCACCCAGCTCGTTGCCTGCTCTAGGTCTACATAGATTCTCTAGTACAGCAGGATTTGAGCTGAAATTTTCAGTCACGTATGGCCAACACTAAAGCTGGTGGGACTGACTATGAGCATTATGAGCTTATTTTCCTTGTCCATTCACAGAGAGAGAAACCAACCCTCATATATTAATAGACAATTATATGAGCTAATGATCAAATTTTCGTACTCAAAATGTAATAGCTATACTCTTTATTTTCAGCTAGAACAAATTTGACACAGATCTGGGCTAAGCCAGTAATGATTGCCAGTTCCCGTTATACTCTTAAAAGTTGAATAATATATGTAGCACTTGCAGTGTTTTAGTGGCAATAAAGTAGTCAAAGAGCTGAGCAAGCAGTATTGCATTTCACACTTATTTCTGTCACACTGGTGTTCACAACTGCTGTCCTCATCAGCTCTCTCTGCAAGGAAACTAAGGTCTGAGAAGACAGTGGTGAGCTTTTAGCTCAAGCACAGCTATGCCCTAATGCAGTTCGGTTTTTCATACTGAATCATAGAACCATTAAGACCTCCAAGATCATCTGGTCCAACCATCCCCCAACCACCAATGTCACCCACTGAACCATGTCCCTAAGTACCATGTCCAACCTTTCCTTGAACACCCCCAGGAATGGTGACTCCACCACTTCCCCAGGCAACCCGTTCCAGTGTCTGACTGCTCTTTCTGAGAAGCAATGTCTCCTGATTTCCAACCTGAACCTCCCCTGGTGCAACTTGAGGCCATAACTGTAACAAGATTATGTCCATCTGCATCCAGTCATGTCAGTGTGCCTTTCATGCCTGCTATTTTTTTATTTTTATTTTTTTTTCTGTCTACATGCAACTTTGATTCTTTGCAGGGAATACAGGTGCATGAGCTGTTAGCCTGAGTCTTCCTGTTATTAGCTGCAGAAGGCAGCTCATCTCCAGAGAAGCTACTGCTAAGGTTTGGGCCACTGCAATGCCAGATGCTGCGGGCTCCTGCTGTGCTTAGCATCTGATTGGGTCCATTGCACTGTGACCACTTGGGGTGACTGTATGCTAGGGTTGCTGTAGGGGTCTTCTGGGTAGGGGAGACAGCACTAAGCAGAAGGACAACTGGGTTAAGTACATCCAACCTAATTCAGCCGCCTGAAAGTTAGATGTTTTTGTCAAGGCTGGTTCCCTTATGGCTCTTGGATTTCTTCACTGGAATGAGGTTGTGAGGGCTCCATTTGGAGTCCTATGTATAGAACAGGTATCTCCAGAGATCGTTTCATATCATCCTCAGACAGATACCTACAACAGGTGGCAATGAATCACTGCTGGAGACTTCTGTTTCCTTCCATTGATAATTAAAAATACATAAATCAATGAGGTCAGGCTTTGCTGTCTTTTCAGCTTTGGAAGTTAGGGCAGATAGATCATTTTGTCAGTGTGCTAAGTTCCCACATTTAATTCTTTCTTTCAAAATCTTGGTCTTTCCTTGTTACATAATTACATCCTGTCTTCTGACATTGTCTAGGCAGCACTTTTTCTGTCATGGAGATGGGTCAGGGATATTATTTTATTGTTAAGATTTTTGGGGCCAAACATAATTGCACACTTTTCTCTTGTATGACTATAGTTAAATTCGATTTACACTCTGGAATAGCCAGACTTAAGACATGCTATTAGGAATATTTTAATGCAATGACTATGTTGTCCACAGTTATAAAACCAAAAAGAGAAATTCCACTTGCCGCAGGGGGCTTGCCATATTGTCTAATTTATGTCAGCAGGTCATGCTTCTCTCTCTCTTTACCTTTCTCCTCTGGTGGGAATGCTAGAATTTATTCTCTATTGCATTACTTTAACCTTAAAGCAAAAGAAAGTATACTTAAAATGTATTTTGGTCTTTGTGTTTACAGAAACAAAACGACTGGCATAATGGACTACTAGTTTTAAGTATATGTCATACTGGGAAAAGGATGGCAAAAATAGCTTCTCAAAGCAAGGTTCAAGGTCCTAGTACCATGAAGTATGTGAATAATCAAGCATCACTGACCCAGGGTGTAAACTTTTCCTTGTTTGCATGTAAATTTTCAGGATGTAGAGGAAGAGATATCAGCTGCTCTATTTTATGCCAAGAAACAATAGAGGAAGGTTGACTTGGAAGCTCAAGCATAGAGCAGAGTTTGTATGGGAAGTACAGGGGGCTCACAGAAAACCGAGACCAATGAGAAAAAGTTTGATAACCTGGAAGATCAGACTATGCCAAAAACTGGGGGTTGACAGCCAGGTTTTGAAAAGAGGATTTGAAAAATAAATGAATTAATAGATTGTGACATGAGAAGTGAAGGTTTTTGTTGTTAGTGAATACAAGGTAGCTTAAATTATTCCTTTTAATACAGTTCATTGGAGGGAATAATTTAAGCTATTCATAAATATTGTTGGGATCTCAGTTCAGCACTAAGGAAAGAACTGGGATAGTCTAACAGCTCGGTGAAAGTGGCTGATCAATATGGGGCTACAGGTCTGAACGGGGCTGAATACTGAGCATGTTAAAGTCATATCTGACACATCATGAAGACATAAATGATAAAATTTGACATCATCCAGGATTCTGGTCTAAGTCCTGCTTCCTTTGTCTCAAAAAGAAGTGTGAAAACACAAGCTGGCATCCAGGTAGCAAAGGTGGTTGTGAAAATAAAAGGTCCTTCCACCTGAGTTATGGTTGAAATAACTGAGGCTGCTCGGTTTGGAAAGATAAGAAGTGGGAACATATTGGTAGAACAGAAAATACTGAAGATGGAGGAAGTAAATGGATCACACGTTCTTTCTGTCAATGGCAGATGAAATGCATATCTAAATTAAAAGGCTCTGTAACTACATAAACTCCAAAGAAATGCTTTTTTAATACACGAAAACACACACACACACACACACAAAAAGCAACTTGTGAAACTCATGGTGGCTAGTTATCATAGAGCTCCAGGTAGTTAGCAGGATTAAGAGTGGGTTAGACATTTACTATTAGGGCAATTATAAATAGCTAAGAAGTGTGGAAGTGTACAGACACATTAGGGTGAAAAATGCAAAAGGGTTATAAACCTTTTTGCTTCAGAGAATATAGAAGCCATTTGAGAGACAGGGGTTCAGCAGGCTCTTCCTCCAAGGACAGGTTTCTTCTCAGCTGTCTGTATGAAGACTTCTTGACCTTTCTTCAAGGCATCTGCTACTGAACGTTATCAAACTTTGATTAGAACATGTTCAAACTTAGTTTATTTGGCTATTGCAATTTTATCATGGTGATTTGGTGAAATTTGTTCAAAACCAGTGAATGTAGCAATTATATTTCACTAAGGACCACAATAGATACAATAGTGTCATAAAAAGTATGTTGCTTATAAACATGGTCAGAAGCTCTCTTATTTAGGAGAGGGAGATGTATTTGACCAACTACATATGCAAGAAAATCTAAGGGACAGAAAGAAAAGGGCAGGAAATAGGATGTTGCCCTAAAAGGGAAGAAGACTCACTTTTTGGGCAAAGTGTGGTCTGGAAGAGGTCTAAAAGTGGGACTGAGGAAACTTTTGCTTGATTCTTGCTCTGCTCAGGGAACAGGACTTTCTATACATGCCTGTAAATGAAGAGGATTCAAAGAGGTATCTGACTGCATCACAGATTTGTAACTACTCCCAATTGCCAGAATGTAGGCTAATGGATCTGGACAAAGAAATAACCTCTGTTCTGTGCTGTTCTCCTCTACTCTGTCCTATTCTGCTCTATTCTGTCACAATAACACTAACTTCAGAGTGCCTATACTAAGCTTTTCCTATGCTACTTCAGGCAGTGCATGTTTTCCACACACATACATGTATTTATTTAACTTTGTATTCTTCTCTTCCAAGGCAGAGAACTGTGGAGGCATCTGTTGTAGGGTCTTTAGATTTTTTAAGACACCTTGCTGGTAGTGTTAAGATGATGAGGATGGCGAAACATGGAGCAGAGGAGAATTAGCAATGACTCGTCACTCCTATGAGAGTTCATTCCGCTGCCACAGACTGGCCCATGAGAATATTTTTGCAGAGCTGAACTTTATCTAATAATAAAAAGTCCACTGACCTGCTCTCATGTCACAATTCCTATAGCATGAATAATTACACCCTCTTGTATAATTGGCAACACTAAGAGTGCTAAGTGAAATAATTAGGAAAGAATCAGATTTCACAAGCACACCATGCTCTTACTTTGAGGATTTTATTCGTAACTCTTTCCCTCTTCTGGATAGTCACCACTCGGCTGTGCTTCTGCTGGGAGATGTGGGCAAGCATCTGCCTCGGCAGCCCTTGCCAGTCTGATTCTGGCAGGGTGTCAGCAAAGCCCTCAGGATAATGCATGACATCTTCAGCATATCTGGCCTTCAGCCTCACAGCAAATATGAGGTGAGATTCGAGCTGGCGGCATGGAGTTTTGCACCAGGTGCCTCTGGTGTCTGTAACTGGGGTTTTCCAGGGCTGGAGGTAGCAGTGCACTCCTAAGCACTGTGGAGACAAATCATTTTGTAACTGCAAGGTCCATGTCCCACAGATTAATGAAGATTGATCCTCCCCTCCCAGATCTCTAAAAAAAACAAGAGTAACACATTTACGGGAGAACAGCCATCCAAAGCCATCAGAGTGTAAGCATGTAGCTCTGAGTGGGTCATGCGGAGTTGGTGGGAGCGTGCCATCTTTGCTGGGTCAGTTTATAACCAACAGAGAAAATCCCTGACCATCTGGCAGAATGCAGCTGGCACCTGGGTTGGTTTAAGATCTTTTAGCTGGTTGCAGGGCAAAAGGGAGAGCTTGCCACAGAGCAGTGCACTTGGTTCACAGGCAACCCCAGGGAAAAACTCCAGTGATGTGTTTGTTCCAGCTTTGACTATGACTGAGCCTCGCAAATAACAAGGAATTATTATCTGACAACCATCCTTTGCCTTAAAAAAAGAAAAAAGAAAAAAAAGAAAAGAGAAGAGAAGAGAAGAGAAGAGAAGAGAAGAGAAGAGAAGAGAAGAGAAGAGAAGAGAGAAGAGAAGAGAAGAGAAGAGAAGAGAAGAGAAGAGAAGAGAAGAGAAGAGAAGAGAAGAGAAGAGAAGAGAAGAGAAGAGAAGAGAAGAGAAGAGAAGAGAAGAGAAGAAAAAGAAAAGAAAAAGAAAAGAAAAAGAAAAGAAAAAGAAAAGAAAAAGAAAAGAAAAGAAAAGAAAAGAAAAGAAAAGAAAAGAAAAGAAAAGAAAAGAAAAGAAAAGAAAAGAAAAGAAAAGAAAAGAAAAGAAAAGAAAAGAAAAGAAAAGAAAAGAAAAGAAAAGAAAAGAAAAGAAAAGAAAAGAAAAGAAAAGAAAAGAAAAGAAAAGAAAAGAAAAGAAAAGAAAAGAAAAGAAAAGAAAAGAAAAGAAAAGAAAAGAAAAGAAAAGAAAAGAAAAGAAAAGAAAAGAAAGAGAAGAGAAGAGAAGAGAAGAGAAGAGAAGAGAAGAGAAGAGAAGAGAAGAGAAGAGAAGAGAAGAGAAGAGAAGAGAAGAGAAGAGAAAAGAAAAGAAAAGAAAAGAAAAGAAAAGAAAAGAAAAGAAAAGAAAAGAAAAGAAAAGAAAAGAAAAGAAAAGAAAAGAAAAGAAAAGAAAAGAAAAGAAAAGAAAAGAAAAGAAAAGAAAAGAAAAGAAAAGAAAAGAAAAGAAAAGAAAAGAAAAGAAAAGAAAAGAAAAG
This sequence comes from Anser cygnoides, assembly GCF_040182565.1. NCBI lineage: Eukaryota > Metazoa > Chordata > Aves > Anseriformes > Anatidae > Anser > Anser cygnoides. Next base: position 78,617,691 of record NC_089875.1, read on the forward strand.
AAAAAAAGAAAAGAAAAAAAAAGAAAAGAAAAGAAAAGAAAAAAGAAAAGAAAAAAGAAAAGAAAAAAAAAGAAAAAGAAAAAAGAAAGATGAGAAGAAATTTCACAAAAAGACAGGAAATATGAACTGCTGAGATGCAACTTAGAACAAGGTAAGTGCATGCAGCTACTCTGGTCACATGTTGGGGTGGAAATCTGGCATGTTGAATCATATGATCGATGTGGTTATGTTCATGGTATCATGCAAGAAGCATGTCCCTAAATATGCTGTGTGGCAGGGCAGGGGAGCAGGACCCTGCAAGAGACATGCTCCTCACATCCTCCCATGGGTGCCAGCTCTCCCCAGTGCCCATATGTGACTTGGGATGAGGACTGGTGGTGGTGCAGCATCGGTGCCTCCACCTGGAAGGTGCTGCAGTGAAGTTGATGTCAGGGGACACCATCTGAATAGGTCTTGCAGGAAATACCTGGCACCTCTCCGCTCCTGTAGGTGACAGGAAAAACGATGTGAGAAAATCTTGAGGTTAGTACCATCCTATCATAATCTCAGGAGACACACTGGGGACAAGAGGAAGATGGGGAAGATGGCCAGGGAATAGCTGACCTTCTCAAGACCCTGCAGTGTCATAGTTTTATTATCTTTGCTGCTTTACAGTTGACCTCTGACTATCTGATGTCATTTGAGAAAGGCTGTGGAATGAATGACCTTTCAGGTCCAGTTTCTACCATATTGTCACTTTTTTGTTGCGTGGGTCTCCAAAACACGTGCATTTCCCACAGACAGTACCCATTTCTCCTATACTCCTTCCCCGACTCGCCAGATAACCCCACAGCCCCATTCCTCACTGCAGCCACCACGTTACACCAGAATTCAACCTCACATGTTGGCATGCACCAGTTGCTTTGCTTATGCCTCACCATGTGCCGGCAATGGCCTGGGATTCACTTTCACGGGCTTTGGGAAAGAAGTGTGAAGATAGGGTCAACACTGAGAATAGACAAACGTACATGGGAGTGCTGGGTGGCAGAACAGATCTGAAATGGGGACTAACGTCACGGTGCTTTGCAGATTATTAAACTGCAGCTATAAGTAGTCCATGTGCCTCTTCAGTGCATCTACTGGGAAAATACTGCAAAGTAGGTCCCAGCCCCTCTTCATTATGTCTACTATTCCTGCAACCCCGTCTAAATACAGATGTCTTTTTCCCTTGTGATCATTAATTTCCATATATCAACATAAACAACAATAAAGATTAAGAAAAAAAAAGTTTCTAGTCAGCTAAAATATAAGGGGCGAGGGAATTAATATAAAGAGGAGGCATGAAGGCATCAGGCTGCCTACAGGGAACAGAGGAAATAAACACTACAGATGAAGATTTATAGGGAGATTTCTAACTGTGCTCAGCTGAAGCTGATTCAGAAAGAGAACTGATCCAGTCTCTTAAGCTAGGCTTTAAGCTGGATTCTCCCTGCCTTAACACTCTTTTATTTTGGCAATTATAACATTTGTGTTTATCCGCACTTCTCAAACTTCGTGTAATCTGAAGAGTTTGCAGTAGCACGTAGTATGGCGGATTCAGACGCTAGAAACAGCTTATGTAGTGAGATTATGTAGAGAGATACTTAGCATTTTTGCCACATTCTTTTCAAAATGTCACATAAACAAATAATTTCTGTATTATTGTTGTTTCTACCAGTAGCAGTTGAAGTAGTATGATCGTGCTCTACATCTTTTTTGATTTTGCTTTTCTTGTACAGAAGAGAGAGAACAATACGGCGGGAGCGGCATTCTGCTAAATGGTGACATACTTCTATTTAAACCAGTCCTCTCACAGTAATAATTTAATTATTATTTCTAGCAATAGCAGACAGTACTGATTAATACATACTGAAATCATAATCAATTAATTTTGATTCTGTTAAATTGATGTTAAACTCATATGTAACTCATTATTAAAAAATAGAGATACATTGGACATTCAGAGCACCATAAATTTGCCAGTATTTGGAGCTTATAGCTGGGGCTACCCCTCCTTACAATCCAATGGAAGTTCATGCCATTTCTGCACAACCTGCTGTGGCTGCACAGAGACACTCACCGTGTCTAGGCTGGAGGAGTTGGGCTCAACGGTGCACAAAGACTCAGAAAGCAGGAGTGCAGAATGACAAATCAATGTCTGGTGGCTGGGACTGGTCAAAAACTTTCCCAGAAATCTGATTTCTTCAAATGGGAAATTGGTATTTCAATGGAAAAAAATGTGATTTTCCTTGAAGTTGTTCCTCATAAAATAAAACATCTAAGCTACTTTTTCTTTTGGTAGACAATTGAAAAAAATGTTTCTAGATACTCAGCAAAATTTTGAAATTCTTGACGGAAAGCTCCCCTTTTCTAACCAACTCCCCATGTGCCTGTCCCTCTGACGCCTGGAAGAGCTCCGCAGAAGGTCGAGCAGGACAGCAGAGGAAAGGTCATGCTTTGCAGATGCCCTCTTTCATCTGGATGTATGATACTAAGTCTGACAAGTTGTGCTGTCTAAACTTCCGTATCGCTTTTTTTTTTTTTTCTTTTTGCCATGTCACACTTAGGCCTCGGTCATGGGCTGCCTGCTTAAGTTATTAGCATTGTAAACTCCTATTATGTTCAGCATGCACTTCATGTGTCATTGGCCTCCAGCTGTTGGTGCCAGCACAGGAGAACACGAGTTGACCCTAGGTGGGGAGGGGAAACGTTACGGAAGACCCTTGGAGTGAGACAGCCTGGGAAGCTGTCCAAGGGTATGCATGTGTAAAGAGCGGCTCTGAAAGGCAGGAGCTGCACACAGAGCCATGCCCTATCACTCAGATTAGCGATTTCCTTATCGTTTCACACTTCTGTACAATATCAGCTGAGGTCACAGCTGTTGTGGTAGGGTAAGCTAGCCATTAATGCACTAGCTGCTGTGTGATACTGGCACTTTCTGAACAGGACCAGACAGCATGGTGGGTGAATAGCTAGCAGCCAAACCTACCAGTGTGCCTCACGTTGATAATTCACGGGAGGGACATGCTTGATAAAAACGGTACCGAGGACAGACCATTCCTCCAAGGGAGAAGGAGTTTGGTTACCTTAGTGGTGACAGAGTGATCAAAGCATTTTATGTGGAAGAGATGTCCTTTCGACTTGGTTGGAAGTCATTACAGACTGTGGAAAAGGAAATTCTGATGGAGGGAATCTATGTGGAAAGACCAGGAAAACACAGCTCCAAAAGGTACCTTGAAAGAGAGAGAAAGCAAATCCTTCCCTGGAGGTAGGAGGTAGAGAGAGAAGGAAGGTAGGAGTAGCAGAGAAGCCAGGAGATGCTGAATAGCTTTGTTCAAGGGAGGGTGACAAATCTGTGTTTGTAAACAGAGGGAAAAAGGTCAGTGGAGGAAAAGCAGATCAGGAATAAGTAGAGGTAGGACAACAAAAAGGAAATACCAGGTCCCTTCCCACTATGTTTCCCCTGAGCACTGAGCCAGAGAGGTGATTCTTTTCCACTGACATTGTTACACGTATCCCCAGAGCTGCCCTCTTTGCAGTAGAGGGTGTCCATTTGTGTACGGTTCAGTTGCTTGGTAAGGTATGGTCTATAGGGAATGGAAGGTGGGAGGATTTCTGCCACTAGCAAGGCACTGTGACTTTACAGCTGGGACCTAGGGCAGACAGGGAAAGAGGTCTCATGTTCTTCCTAACACTAAATTAGAGCTGTAGGTGGCCTGTTAAGACCTTTATCACCAGCTTCTTTTCCACCTCTTTCAGTTTGGCAGAATGTGTGTTTGAGATTATTTTTATAGCCTTGCTAATAACAGCATCATCATGATGTAGAGATCAGGAGGCAGACTGTGGCTGTTATAGAGAAACTTTAAGATCATTCCTTTCCAAAGAAAACATCTTCAAAGTGGGAGAACAGAAAAATGGTGATTGCATGCTATGTGTCACATGAATTTGGGTGAAAGGCTTGCACCTGAAAGACTGATAGCGTTTCTTATATGGTACACATATACGTACTTATGCCCAAGTATTTGTGTATATATGCACACATGTACATGTTGGGGTGAGTCCAGAGGAGGGCCACAGGGATGATCAGAGCACTGGAGCACCTCTCCTATGAAGGCAGGCTGAGGGAGTTGGGACTGTTCAGCCTGGAGAAGAGCAGGCTCTGGGGTTACCTCATAGCAGCCTTCCAGTACCTAAAGGGGGCCTACAGGAAAGCTGGGGAGGGACTCTTTGTCAGGGAGTGTAGGGATAGGACAAGCGGGAATAGCTTTTAACTAAAAGAGGGGAGATTTAGATTAGATATGCAGAAGAAATTCTTCCCTCAGAGGGTGGTGAGGCCCTGGCACAGGCTGCCCAGAGAAGCTGTGGATGCCCCATCCCTGGAGGTGTTCAAGGCCAGGCTGGATGGGGCTTTGGGCAACCTGGGCTGGTGGGAGGTGTCCCTGCCCATGGCAGGGGGTTGGAACTGGGTGGTGTTTGAGGTCCCTTCCAACCCAAACCGTTCTGTGGTTCTATGCATTTATGTAGCATTCATGCTTACATACACACTTAAGAATATGGAATTTCTTTTTAGGGTTATTATTTCTAGGAAAATATCTAATCCTGCTGGCCATATCCTTTAAGTAAAACCTGTTAAAACTGGGGATGGATGAAGACCTGAAGTGCCCGCATGGCATTATGACTTGGGACCTGCAGCACTATGGTGCAGCCCAACATCTGCAGTGGGATGTGGTGTCTGGAGGAGAGGCCGGTCCCCATCTCCAGAGGAGGCCAAAGGAGGGCTGCACTGCTCCCCAGCCCTGGGGATGGCGGGGACAGGGCGGAGGCTGGATGTGGCCCCCCCTTTTGTTGCTAGTGGTGGCCAAGACCACAGTTCTGCACACAACTGAGCGCTGCTGTGTCTCAGATTGCACAATACAGCAGAATGAGATGCGATTGAAAAGGCTAAAGATAAAATCAAGCGCGAGGGAAGGATGAGAACACGTCCTTTCTTCTAGCGATGACTATTTTGTTGTGTCTGTTATCTAACCCTGTAATTAGGATGGCATTCAGAAAATGCGAACAAAGTTGGTATTCTTTTCATAACCCCCAAATCTTTGCATTGCTGCATGAAACTTTTGGCTTCAGCTTTTCCCTGTTCATTAACCATGCCAAAATTTTTAATCTAACACCACTGTTAAAGAGTGGCAGGCTTCCAGGGAAATATATCAGCCAGGCTTATTAATTTCATGCCAAGTGCTGGAGGCGTGAATGTAGAGAACGCTGTTTGACTTTGGATAATAGGAATCAGGCAGCTTAAAGGCAGGGGATAAAGATCAGGAGCCCTGTGTCTCCAGAGGAGGAGCAGGTGCAGGCTTCAAGCAAGGCCTTCAGGCCCAAAGGGGCAGCCAATGCTTAAAACAATCTGCAGTGCCTTTTTTTTTTTTTTTTTTTTTTTTTTTTTTAATTTGGCATGTGCCTCTCACAGCTTAACAGACCGCTGCTCCACAAAGAGTGGTAAACAGAGAAAGGGAAATTAAAAAGGGAAGTCCCATGATAGACAAAAACAAATTAGGGCAAACAAATTACACAGAGTCAACAAATAAACAAGGGAACATCTGTGAATATATTTCTTGGATTTTCTGATTCTAAAAGCAACCTGAGAAACAGTGGAGGGATGTATAAAATTTAATCTGGAAACTGAGCCCCCCCCAGCCCCTCCTTCCCTGGGAAGGTGATGTTGCAGACCGGGGTGCCTGTGGTGTCGCCCCGTCAGCCTGGCACCACTGGGGACCTTGTCAGCGGGACAGTCCCCACCCCATGCATGGTCACGTCCCCCTTCTGTGCCCATCCTGCTGTGACACCATGGCCACAGCAGTGCATGAGCAGCTTCCCCGTGCCAGCCACGTCCCCTGGATGCTGGGTCTGGGTCTGTGCTGCCCACGGGAGTTGGTGTTTTGTTCTCTGAATTCTTGATACAACACTTGGTATATCCATATACACACATGTATGTCTTTATTTATACACCTAAATACAAATATAAACATAAGCATAGATATATTGCATGAATATATCCTTATGTATACTTATATATATGTATATATAGAGAGAGACATATGTATTTTTCTATGTATATATATAGAGGCACGCATAGATACAGAGATACAGACACAGGTCTTAAACATGCAGGCTTTCTCTTCTGCGAGGTGTGTTGGGATGTTTCAGGATTGGAGATGATATAATCATAAACCTGAAGCTGGGCAGAAATTCTGAGACAAGCTCTTCAGGAATGAACTGGGTGAATCAATCCCCCCCGCCAAACGGCTGTATTGAATTGTGTGCATACGCTGTCAGAAAGAGACATTTACTTACCGTTGGTTGTGGGGATGTATGCCAAAAGAAAATGGAGGAAACCTGAATTTAGCAAACTGATCGCCTATTTTGGCTTCTAGAAATTAAGATGGAAAGTTCAGGGAAAGGGTCTGAAATCAGAGAAACCCACGCAAGGGGCCCTGAGCCACTCATCTGAGAGTCCACCTGAAAGCACAACACAAGTATTTCATCTCTGTCCAGCGCTGAAGCATGGCTCTGAATAATTTCCTCCTCTTATATCTATTACATTAAAAGTTTCTTTAAAAGTAAATTATTATGTCAACAAGTACCCAGAAGACATAAATCAACAGTGTCAAAGTTTCCTATGCAGCCCTTAATTTACCCCCCCTGCATAACAAGCTTTAGTCACAGTGTTGCATAATATTTTTCCCACAGGGCTGTGGCCTTGTTCTGTACATGGAAGGGGCAATACTTACTTAAAAGGCAACCATTCAGTACTATGTTTTTGTCTTGTTCTGTGTGTGGTCTCGGCACACTATTCAAACTCTGCTCTGTAGCCAGAAGTTGTTAATTTCCTTGAGTTTTTGCTGTATTGTCCTTCACTGTGTTTTCATGGTGCTTCAGAAACCTCATTTTATTTTTATGACTCTAGAGGGATGGTGGTGATGGTGACATGTTGTTGCTGCCTTACAGATGAAGAGCAGAGGCAAGGAGGAGCTGCAGTTAGACTTCTTTTGGATGGTCAGTTTGAAATGCCTGGAACATGGGCTCTGCTTTCACAAGGCACTTCTGTTTATATACAAAGCATGTACAAATACAATGAACAGTTACTGTGGCATGTCTTTTCTTGTGCACCTCTCCCCACCACTCCGCTCATTTCTCATCCCTGGCTCTTTCTCTTGGTCTCAGTTTTCATAGAAAGCATGGGAAAAACAAGCCTCATCTTGCTGTAGACCCCAGTTACAATACTGAAGGAAGCCCCCATGTAGTGCTATGCTACATCCAGGAAATTGGCTCAAAGGCAGCAGTCAGTTCAGGCAAGTAAGCCATAGCAGCAGCTTTGGGAAGTGCAAGCTCGGTGGGCTTCTCCCAGTCATTGGTATCACTTCTGAGTTAACTAATGTCAATTACAGAAGTCCAGCTAAGCAACCATGAGTACAGGGAAAACAAATAACTTTCCAATTTCTGGTATTTTTAGGCATGGATCTACAATTATATTAATTAATCAGCAGTCATCTGGGTATTTGGAGACATCTTAAATTGTCCTGGCTACAATAAAAAATAAAAAAAAATCAAGACATTTTAGCAAAAAGCTGAAAAAGAAGACACAGGGCACGGGTAGAGCAGAGTTCCTGCCTTACAGACTGAGGCTGGAACTTTCACCATGTATTTGGATGCTTAGCTGCTCAACTTTCAAGAGTAATTTTTAAATGCAAAATCTGGGAGAGAAGTTAGAATTCAGCTTGCTCTGAGTAAAAAGCATTTATCTGAAAGGAAAATCACATTTTTGAAATGCACTTTCTGCCTCACAGCTTTCATGTGGCTCAGTATGCAGATCAAACCGAGTAGGTGCTGGATAAACATGATCAGTAAAGGTTCATATCAGACCAGTGCACACCAGACTGGTGGCTTCCAGTGTTATCCAGACTGGTTACACCATGCAGAGAGAGGAAAGTAGATGAGGCAGTGAACACTGTCACTTTCTTTCACTGCGTGATCAGGCTGGCTTGGCAAGGTGTTGTAACAGAAATACCGAAAAAGTTGAAGAAACTTTTCTTGTCCAAGATTGGTTAAGGAAAGGAGTCACGAGAGGAGAAGTTACCAGGGAGTCTGTGCGTACCAGGGTATTCCAGGCACTTATGTTACTGCACAGTCTCAAAGACAAGACTGAGACATTTCATGAGGAGAAAAAAAAGGAGTCATCAGGAAGCTTAGTGTAGATTTTCAGTTGAAAGTTTTAAATTGCAGGGTTTTGTACTAATAATGTTAGTTATCAGAAAGCTTGGCTAGGGTCCTCTCATTAATTAATTCATTTGTTTCTTTCTTTCTTTCTTTTTGCCATCCTTCCATCTGATTGCAGACAAACATAGCGCACGAAAAAACTCATTTAATGAGTTTTGCTGGATGACCTACCCAACTCTAAGCAGAGTACAGGAATCCAGGGTGAATTTGTCTCCAAGGAGTTTTTGTACCTTGCCTGAATGGTGTCTATCTCCTTGGTATCATCATGAAATTCTGTTCTGTCTCAGGGAAATGTGGTGAGCCATCATGCAATTGCAAAGCCCTTTCTGTCCCACCCAGACAAAACATGCTCCCCGTGCCTGGTGGATACTGGCACATTGATTAATGCAAGCTGAGCGAGGTTCATCCTCATGGATAGGCTTTGGGAAATGTGGGCTGGGCAACCCTTTGCTATGGAGAGCACATATTCAGTTTCTGCCACGAAGGCTCTTCAACAAACAATCCATTTGCTCCAAGTTATTGTAGACAACTATAATACCCATCTGTATCTCATTATCTAGTTATGACAATTTCCTCTTCAAAATAGATCTTATCTCATTCATCCACATATTTGTGGTTTTCTTTATCTAGACTTTAACTATGCAGATGATAAATTCTCTCTCAGGTTGGCTAAAGGAAACATATTTCCTTTCCAGGGCTGCTGCAGCTCTTATTTAGATGAGCCACCACCATGTCACTTGATGAGAGAGAAGTCTGTGTTTAATACTTGTTTTCTGCTAACTTCATTTGCAGCACTGTACATGTACCTTTAAACTTCAGGTTTGGGTCCTGCTTATTTTTTTCTGAGGACCATAGTGCTCACCTCAGGCATGGTTATGAACTGATTCAAGACATGAGTGATTAAGAAGAAGGTCTCTTTTACAACAACAGGAGCCTATAAGTACTTGTCACACAGATTCAGAATTTTGTCTAAATAATTCACCTAATTTCAGTATATGTCTATCAACTGCATGTTTTTGGCTTCCAAAGAAATGGGTTAATTAAACAAAATCTACATTTAAAGCATATTACTGTAATAGGTTTATGTGGCAAGAGTTTGGTAGCAGGGAAGCTGCAAAGATGGTCCCTGTGAGCAGAGCCCAGCAGCTGCCCCAGGTCAGAGCAGAGCCAGCTCCAGCCGGCTCCCAAGGGACCTGCTGCTGGCCAGAGCCAAGCCAGGGAGAGATGCTGGGTGGGCCTCTGGGAGAGCAGATTGAAGGAAGGGGAAAAGAAACAGCAGCACAACAGCAGCTGGAAGAGAGGAGTGAGAATCAGCCCTGCAGCCCCCCAGGTCAGTGCAGCAGGAGGGCAGGAGGTGCTCCAGGCAGGCAGCAGCAGTTCCCCTGCGGCCTGTGGAGAGGCCCCTGGTGGAGCAGGCTGTCCCCCTGCAGCCCATGGGTCCCACACGGAGCAGATCTCCACGCTGCAGCCCGTGGAGGAGCCCCCGGTGGAGCAGGTGGATGTGGCCTGGAGGAGGCTGCGGCCCATGGAGAGCCCCCGCAGGAGCAGGCCCCGGGCCGGAGCTGCAGCCCGTGGAGAGGAGCCCACGCAGGAGCAGGGGGTCTGGGGGGAGCTGCCGCCCGTGGGGGACCCGTGCTGGAGCAGTTTGCTCCTGGGGGATGGACCCCGTGGTACGGAGCCGTGTGGGAGCAGTTCTTGAAGAGCTGCTGCCTGTGGGCAGCCCCCGCAGGCTCAGTTCGGGCAGGACGGCATCCCGTGGGAGGGACCCCGCGTGGAGCAGGGGCAGAGAGGGACCGTGAAGGAGCGGCAGAGACAAAGTGTCAGGGACTGACCACAGCCCCCATTCCCTGTTCCCCTGTGCCGCCTGGGGGGAGAAGGTGGAAGAGTATGGATGGGAGGAAGGTGATTGCTTTTGGTTTCTTACTGTTCTAGCCTGCTAGTGATAGACAATAAATTACATTAATCTCCCTTATGCTGAGTCTGTTTTGCCCATGACGACTGCTGAGTGATCTCCCTGTCCTTATCTCAACCCCCGAGCCCTTTCCATCCTATTTTCTCCCCCTTACCCTTTGAGGAGGGTGAGTGTGAAAGTGGTTGTGGTGGAGTCCATCTGAAACCACCACAATTACCTAGCTTGCCATCTGAAAATTTTGATCATATCCCGCTACCCTGAATCTTTGAGTGTTGATGTTTAAATGCTTTAGTGTAATCAGCATAACACTAGTTTCATCATCTTTCACTTCCTTCCACCCCAAAAGTATTCCACTGCACTTTGTTCAAATTTCATCTCTTTCCTTTAACTTTTGGGCTCTTTCAGGAACTTCAAAAGCTAGATAACACATGCCACAAAAAAGTCTCATATTCCCTAGGGATGATGTTAACTTGAGTCACGTATAGTTTTACAAGTCTATCAAGCTTTGTGGTGCAAGCTGCAGTGGAGAGAAGTGGAGTTCCTACCTGCTCTCAGGGAACATAAAGCCTTTGGCTGTCCTAAGGGAGGCAGCAAAAAGTCACCAGTCTGTCTCTGAGGATACCTGTGAAAGCTTAGCATACACATGTCCTGGGAAACACGAAAGTACCTTCACACATCAGATGTCTCTGAAATCTTTCATTTCAACCCACAGCTGTGAAATGAATGCCACCTGTAGCAGCCTATGTCTTCTTTTGGCCATGCCACAGCAGTCTACATGGCACCATCCAGCTTCTCTCGTGTTCTCCAGGCATCAGTGGCAGGAGGCTGTGAGTACAAATGGAGGGACTGTAACAGGCACCCTGGGTGTGAGGCCTTCAGGAAGGAGTTGAATCCCAATGCAGTAGAGGGACCTCGCCTTGCACCGAACAAAGGTTGTGGGATGGAGCTGGATGGCTGTCATCATCCAGCGGAGCGATTCATGTTGTACCTAGTGGCTTGTGGACATCATGAGGGTTGGTTCACTGGATGTAGAGACAGATGTAGCTATGCACAGAATTATCTGGCACATTTAAGAGGATTTCAGACTGAGGAAGAGACACATTTTGTAGCAGATCACAGTTTGTTCTGCCTCTATTTTTTCTTGATCTCACTGCTGGTGCAGGATATTTTGATGGCTATTTGCAAAAATTTGTGTTTAATATTTATCATTCCGTCCATTCAATGGGATTTGATAAGAGTGTATGTGCCACATATATATACTGTACACGTACTTAGGTAGGCATGTATATAAATTCATACATGTGTATGATTGTAATGGACTTACTGCCTTGCTTATATATTTTAACCATGTTGGCTCATGACCTTCTTACACTGCTGTACAATCAAAGGTTTTCTGTACCTCCTTACTTCTCCATCAGAAAGGCTACTCTGGGAGTAAGGAGTTACTGTCAGTGAAGAAAGATTGTATCTGGCTTTTGGCAATTCCTTTTGACAGCAAACTCCACTTCAAAGGTGAATTCCCAGTATTCTCTTTACAACTTGGTGTAATCATACTCCTTTTTTCCCCTGCATTTAATCTTATATTTCAGTAACAAGTACTCACAAGGAGTAGTACTTACAAGTTCAGTGGACTTTCTGTAAATGTTACTTTGAGGTATGCAATGGAACCAAACTTTGAGGGTTTGAATGTTCTGTAAATGTTTTTTTTTTTTTTTCTTTAGAAAGGAGATCTTTGTCAACAACAGTGTTGGTTGTTTACAGGACTACATATGTAATGTGAAATGCAGGAAAGGTTGTGATGGCCTCTATCTCTCTGTATTGCTACAGATGACTTAACTACTTGTCTGTTCTGTTCGTAATATAATGCAATTGAAGCAGAACACTTGGTATTTTAGAGAGCAGATGGGCATTTGCTGGCATTCAATTATCCAGTTACTTTCAAATGTTGGTCAACCCAACCCCATGTTTGGAAACCTTGAAGGCAGAAGGCCAATAAGAAGCAACTGCTATGTCCCAGACCATTAGTCTATCCACAGGTTGGAATTTCTCCACCTAGCACATCAGCTCTTCAATTAAACAGGAGGAAAAACCCTTCTTCAAGACTGATAAAGAGCAGAAACCTACACATTAAAAAAAAAGCCTTTTATGAGCAGCTTTCAGAAAGACTAGAAGGCATCTTGACAATTCATTAAAGAGGAATAACTTGTATGAGGAAAGTGGCCACGATGGCAGTTCACCTGATTCTTAAGTGTTAAAAAATAACCATGACAAAAGATTACTCTTGAATTAAATGGTTGGGAAAAATGATTGCCCAAGATGAAACGACACATAACTGGGGCTAATAAGGCCTGAATAATTCTGGTTTGATTCATTAAGCCACTGAACTGAATGTCAATATGCTTTTTTCCTACACTCAGTGTTAAAATCCAGTATAAAGTATAGTCTTTTCAAGTAAGGTGTTTTACTTGGAAATTAATTTACAAATCTAGATTGATGGTGGATGTTTTTGTGAATCCGACCCTGAACTAAATATCAGACTTTGGTAAAACTTAAGCCATATGGACATAGTCATTTTCTTTGATTCATAGTTTGATTAGTTTAAGAAGAAAGATTAAAGCAGGGATGAATGGCTGTGTTAATGAAAGCTGATAGGTCTTGGAATGGGCTCAGTTACAATGTTGATCTCAGTGTCTTAAAAATGTAATGTCATTATCCAGGATCAGAGATTATAAGTGAGAAAAAGTTTTTTTGTGTACATAAATTTGTTCCCAAGCTCTCTTGATTATTAGATTATACCAAAGATTTCAGAAACATTATGTATAACATCGTATGAGACAGACAGATTAAAAAAACAACAACAACAACAACAACAAAAAACCCCCAAGCAATTCTTCTCTGAATTAACTGCAATATTTTTTTTCCTTCTTCAGCCCATTCTATGCCCCATAAAGTTCTGTTTAATTTCAAAGACTTTATCAGAACTGATTCTGGACCACATTTCTCTCTGCTTGTGAGAGTCATAATTTGAAAGTACTTTCTTGGTGTCTCTGACTGGAACCACCGGGCCAGTGGAACCTCAGTGGCCATCTTGCATGACATCTCTGAATACACAAGCCAGGCCCATCCCATATTACTGTGCCCAGGTGGCTCCTACATCTTTAGCAATGTACACAGTTCTGAAATTTGAGCTTTGAAGGATCCACAAAACTACATCTTTTGATTCTTTTAGGTGTTAATGATCCTCATGAAGGTGCTTGATGACAATAGTCAACTATTTCTTCAGTCAGTTTTTGATATAAATAATGGAAATAAGCTTCTGGAGTGTTTTACTGTGAGACAATTTTTCTGACATTTACTACAACCTGGGCTTTTTTCCTGGTGTTTCTAACTCCCACTTGCTCAGAGCCTTGGCATCCCTGACCCTCATCTTCCTGCTTTTGCAGCTACACAAGGCAGTGCTTCCAGGGACTTTGTAGCTCAAGTCAGGGGAATGGCTGAAAACCACTGATCTAACTATAATTGATTTTTTTTTTCTGAGAGCAGCTAGGCAACACACTAATGAAAGAGAGAGACAAAATCAGGATGCAATACGTACCTTATTCACTGCATATGTGTTCCAGCTGTTGAGGTGGAAACGCACAGTCTGCCAAACTGGCCATACCTGCTTCATAACAGACATCATTTTGAAAGCTCAAGCTGGGTTAAATAAAAAGCAGGGAGGAATATCTGGAGGTATTTCAGGTCTCCCATTACGTTAGTCCTATGACAGTTTCTTTAGACGCATCACTACTCAGGAGTTTAATACCTGAAGTGGAATCCTGCCACATTTGAAGAAGTTTTATTTCATGTTATGTTACCTGTTTCTGCAAGGGCTATGCAATGTGAGTGCCATTAAAACATCAAAGAGACAGTCTTCCTTTTGAGAATTTCCTCTTTCTGTCTCTTCTGTTTTTCTTGTTGCTTCAAGGATTGCTACAGTTAAAAAAAATACAAGTCTGGATCCCTTTTCTTTACAGGGGAGTTTGTAAATCCCAGCTAGGCATTTCTCAATTTGCATTTCGTCATCCTTTAAGCTCATTTTTCAGTGCTGCAAAACTACTTTAAATCTTGTTTGAAGGCCTACATTGAACTGTTCTTAATATGACTTAAAATAGCCTTCCTGTAGCCTTTTACCCCCATGAGACCAAAAAATGGGGAAAACTGTAACTTCGTTTCTGTGAAAAAAAAATAAATCACGAAACTCCTTAAATATGTCTTAGAAAAGGTTTCAAACCTCCAAAATTTTATTTTCTTTTTTTTTAAAAAAGTGAGCTAAACAAACAAATGTTGGAAGGAATGAGATGAAAGAGGGCAAATTCACAAATTTCCCCATCTTGCATACCTTTTTAGTGATTAAACAAAAAACCCTTTAGCAACCAAGTTACATTTTCACTTTAAAAAATCTTCAGCAAAATATAACCTTGCAGCTGTAAACATATGTCTGAATAATTATTCTGGCTTTATATCAAAAAAACCACCTCTGCCAGAGCAGACAGATTTTAATTTAGCATTCCCCCCAGAGCTCTGGAGGGCAAGGTGGATGATTGAGAGGGCAAGGTGACTTGGCTTCAAGGGCTATCTTTATTTGCATGAATGAGTAACTGTAAAGCACAGAAAATATCTTTAAGTAAATTCCGCCTGTCACTGACAGTGATCTAAATGGAATTATAGTTGCATGAAACTCTCTTTTGCTAATATATATATGTATTTTTCTGAGAAATCTGTCCTCCCCCCCCCCCCCCCCCATTTTAAAATCATGCGAAAGAGATGTGAGAACAAACTAAGCATTATCAAAGAGCAACCCAGGAACATGATTTAACAGGGACAAACCCTTCAAACGAACAGGATTTTACCACTCCCAAACTGTGTGGGATGGGATGTGTTGCACATACAGGCCTCCCGTTTAAACCCAAAGCAGCCACTGCAGAGCCCACAGTTCCTGAGCCTTCTCTGTAGCGGACTGCTGATGTACCTCTGAGGCATCCTGGTGAGGTCCCGTCCCAGGTGAGCACCTAGTTCAGCCTATTTTATTTTAACACTGGGATTTGAAGCTGATGAGAAGCTTTCTATACACAGGAATTAGAGCTGGGGCTGTCCAGTCTGGAGACGAGGAGTGGGAATCTTATCGATGTGTACCTGAAGGGAGGTTGCAAAGGTAAGAGCCAGGCTCTTTCAGTGGTGCCAGGACGAGAGGCAGCGGGCACACACTGCAACGCAAGAGGCCCCATCAAAACTGCGGGAAGCACTTTTTCACTGTGTGGGTGACTGAGCATTGGCACAGGCTGCCCAGAGAGGTTGTGGAGTCTCCCCCCCGGGGATCTTCAAAAGCCACCTGGACATGGTCCTGGGCAGCCTGCTCTGGGTGGCCCTGCTCGAGCAGGGGGTTGAACTGGGTGACCTCCAGAAAACCCTTCTCACTTCAACCATTACTGGGGCCTACAGGAAAGCTGGGGAGGGACCCCCAGTTTATTGCTCTCATAAATTTCTAGTTTTTGCAGGGACATTTCTAGCACTGAAAGGTTTTGCTAGTGAGCAGATCCCCAAGATGTGACATCCTTTAATGCATGATTTATTTATGACTGAGATCTTCCTCTCCCTCTGTATACATACATCTTTGGCTGAGAATTTAGAGTGTAATGGTTTTGCCATTTGGTGTCTGAAAGCTGTGAGAGAAATGAAGAGAGAAGTCTTGTAATCCTGGATATTTGCTGTGGAGACTGACGTGTGGGAACTAACACAGTCTACCTCATTGCAGATGAAGAGGAACTCCTATAGGACTATTTAATGCAAGGACACCCTCACCTCTACTTGCTGCCTCCTCAGACTTTTTGCAACTGCTTTTGGAGGAGGAGGAAAAGCCTGATGATTGGAGATGTTCTCAGAGCCCTTTCCAGCTTCTCTGGCCAAGCCACCAAGCACAATTTGACATCCATGGCACAATTATTTTTTGCAGAAGTACAGAAGTCAGCTAGGAGGGTGACAGGCTGGCAAGAGTGGAGAAACAACCAAGCATTTAGAAACAGATATGATTATGATAATCATTAAAGGCCAATTCCCAGAAAAAAAAATAAAAATGCATAGTTAGCATTTATCACCACAGGAATCAGTAAGACTAGGGTCTACATTCACTAATAGCTGTAACCTTGTAGGTGTTTTGCAGTAGGATTTGTTAGCGTGGCGGTCTCACTTTGCCTGGAATAATTTTTTTGTGTGACAGTTCCTGGCTTCTCTTTGTTTGGTCTGCTGTATTTAATAGCTACCTAATTCCGCTAGATTAATAAAAGAAAGATGTATTTAAAATCTAAAATCATTCGTATTCAAAGCCTCTGCATTTTCACAATTTTGCCACGCTCCATCACGGTTTAGGGTCATTTCAATGTTATTCTTCTCAGCTCTATGAAATGTCACTCACAATGGGAGAACACTAGGGAATACTGCTAAGGACTTGTCTACATGGGGAAATTTACTGGCAGAATGATGCTGGTATAATATGAAAGTGGTATTTCATTGGCATTCACCATGTCACTGCTGATCCAGGATATTTAAATGACATGGTAACTTTGAAAAACCTCTATTTGATTATGTTACAGAAAGCAATTGCATTTTTCTTTTGTGCGCGCCTATTAAAATAAAAATGATTTTTACAAGGTGCTTACTGAGTTAAGTGGAAGTGCAGCAAGTAAAGTTAATTATAGAGGACACAAGATTCTGAAAAGATACTAGTGGGAAGAAGAAGACCAGAAAAAGGGTTAGTCCAGTTTTCAGTGGTGAGTAAAAGCTAACAAGGATGAAATGAAGAAGAGCAAAGTTTCCAGGATTTCCTTGTGTTTCATGAATAATTAAGTGAGATGGCTGAAGCAATTAATGCTAGTAACTAACACCGAAAGAATAAGGCTGGAATGAAAAAGAAAACATTGCAATTTATATGAAAAATGGGTTATTTCACATCAGCTGGACATGACAGGGCTGAATTTGGATAGCTTGAGGAGCTGACTGAAGCAGTGGGGGGACTAGAAGAGCTTTGGAAAAGGTGTGCACAGATCTGGAAGAGTGCATGAAGACAGCTTGGGGGGGTCTGTCTTCTCTTGAAAAGAAGGGGGCATCCCAGGAATTACAGAACCATGAACTTAATTATTGGACATAGACGGTAATGCACCAGCAATTTGTAGTTAAAAATACTAATAAAAAAAATAATAATAAAAAAAGCCCAGCAGCCAGTAATGGCCTCATCAAGAATAAAATATGTCTAGCCAAGGTAATGACTTGTGGGTAACAGATACAACGGATGAAGGAAGAATAGGATGTAGGTAGATCTTGATTCCTGCTAGATTTTTACACTGTCTCGTAGGACAGTCTCATGAGCAAATGAGGAGAACATGGCCTTATGTCAGATGTCTGTGTGGCTGGCTGGAGAACTGGCCAGAGAGCAGCAGGCAGTCGTTCATCGTCGGGCTGCAAGGCTGCACTGAGCGCACCTCTGCTGTGGCTGGGGTTGGACAATCTCAGGCAGGTTTAATGAAATACCAAACTGGAAACACTTCATGCACATTGGTGGGCAGGGCTAGAATTCCAATGATAAGGAAGATTTGAGGAATTTATCTGCAAAAATGGGGTAGACTTTGATAAACGCAAGCTCCTGCACTTCGGTAACATAATTGACTGCAGAAACGCAAGAAAGGGAACAACTGTCTAGGGAGCAGTTCAGCAGGAAAAGAGTTGGAGGTTACAATGATGGATGTACATCCACAGCATTACATAAGAATAATTAAAACTAAGTATTAGATGTTAGTATGCACATATTCAAATAGCATGGTGCTTGGCACTGGAGACCAGTTTTAGGTACCATATTTCAAGAGAGATGAGGGTCATTCAGAGGGGCTGGGGAAGGGCAGCAGGAGCAGTCACCAGCAAATAATAACTTTGGAGGAAAAATTCCAGGGCTGGCTTTGTTTAATCAGAAGTAAAAAAATGGTAAAGCTATGTGTGTGTGTATATATATATTTATATACATGTACATATACATTCATGTATATGTATATATCCTAAACCAGGCTAGATTTAGATTAGCTATAAGGAAGAAATTCGTTTCTGTGAGGCACTGGCACAGGTTGCCCAGAGAAGCTGTGGATGCCCCATCCCTGGAGGTGTTCAAGGCCAGGCAGGGTGGGGCTTTGGGCAACCTGGGCTAACGGAACATGTCCCTGCCCATGGCAGGGGGGTTGAAACGAGGTGATTTTTAAGGTCCCTTCCAACCTAAACCATCGTATGATTTTATAGGTCAGTTTTAGTGTGCACTAAGCATAAATGGAAGGTGTTTATGCAATATGTGTGTCCTTTTGAGATCAGATGGAGGTGTAGGTTGGACAATGGGAAGAGAAGTTTCTGACAGCAGGAGCAGCTGAGCATTGGGGCAGGATCCATGGCGAGGAATCAGGTGGTGGACTGTCAGACTTTTGATCCATCTTCTTCCATTCACAATGTGATAAATGAATATGCTAAGAGTAAAAAACAATTTAAATTTTATTTAAATTTAAATTTAAAAACACTGCACTACCTGTTTTATACCAATTTCAAGCATTTTGAATTTCTCCATGGAACAGGAATAGTATCAAGGATCTGTTGCAATTTTTTTGCACTTTCATTTTGAAATTTAGATTCCTGATTTTTTTTTATACTTTTTGCTTTAGTTAATGGATAGCACACCAAAATGTGAATTGAATGAAGTTGTAACATTTTAATAAAAATAGTTAGTTTTTGCTGCTTAGCTGGGCTTGAAACTTCTCTTGCTGGATCAAACTATCCTCTGCTTGCATTATTATAAAAGAGTTTTAAACTGTTCTATTAAACCCAGAAATAGCTTAGTTAAGTATTTCTAGGCTAACAGAAGAAAATTGAAAGTACCTGTTCTCAGTCACACATCATATGTTTATTGTATTAAAGTAGCCTTTTTAATTTTTTCTCCTATGTGACATTTTAAAATGTCAATTTGCCATTAAGAGAATAATTAAAATATGCATTCATGTTCTGACCATGTAAATATGCAATACAGTAAGTAAATATTTGTATTTAAATGAAATTCCAATAAACACAAACCACAATTTTTATATTCCAAATTACATTCTTACATAAAAATGCTGATTTTTTTAAAATGAAATTTGACTGAACAAGCTATGGTTTCACCTGCAGTTATTTGCAGTCAAAACAACCTCTTCCTAAGCAATAAAATTTCTGACCATTTCTGCTTCTAGTGCAGGTGAGTCATATGTATTCAGAGTTAGCCTTTTGTACCTTTTAATAACAAAACCTGCATTTTAAACATATCCTTTGTATTCTTGCATTGATTAACTGGATATATACTGTACTTTGCAAGCATTAAATGGCTGTTTTCATTTATTTTGTACCTTCCTGGAATTGCTGAGTACCCTTTTGTACCAACTGACTGTTTTATTTCAATGTTCATACTGATTAATAAGCTTATTCTTAAATTACAGACTGGGCACATTTTCATAAATGAAGAACACACAGTCTATTAAATCCAGCTGGTTGTACATTTTTTCCATCTCCGTGTGTATATGTGTATGCATGTGTTTGCAAATACTTGTGAAATATAGCTCTTCTTAGCAGTTATATCTGGAACAGCAAAAACTGAAGAAAAAGGTTCTGCTGGAAGCAGAAGTTGGACCCTAGATCCTGCAGTTAAATCCTGCTCCCTTGTCTGTGGTGGGGAGTGCTTCCCCGCAAAATCCAGGTGTTCAGCATTCAGTGAGAATATATTTTCTTGCACTACCAGTTCTTTCTGGCTGGGCTTGTCAAGGAAATCAAGAGCTGGGATGATGGGATCTGATAGAAGGAGAGAAGAAGTCTGCCTGGGACAGCTCTAGGAAATACCCTTCTCATTTGCTAGTACTCTCTATGTTCCCACATCACCAGTCCTGAATGAGAAAGAGTAAAGTGCTGCCAGGAGCACCATTTCTTTGCAGCTGGTTTCTGAGTTGCTTTACAAGGAAACATGCCAATTGCTTGCATTAAATATTAGCAAATATAATGCTGATTAATTCCACTGAGGACCTTTTCCAGGAGTTCTGGCACAAGCCACCTCCCTGCTGACTTGAGGGAGCACAGCATGCGGGATCAAGTCTGGAGTATGGCCTGAGTAACACTGGTTTTCCCTGGCCTCTCAGTGAAATGTCATTGAAGTTTAATACAACTATTGCAAGTAAGAAGTTAAATCTGCAGGTACGGTACCCAGAATAAATTGTTTCAAAACCAGAGTCTGACAAAATTCAAGTGGATTGGTCTTCTTAAAAAGAAAAAAGCCCAAATCCAATATTCTGCTTCTTTTGGAGGTTAGGGCTCTGCTCAAAGGCATGGCAAGCAATCCTTACCGTGAGACCTCTCTGGACCTCTGACTTTCTATTCCATTTGAGTCCTTCAGTGGAAACCCTCAGGACACACATTTTGCTCTTTCTCAATCACCGGCTCTCAGGAACAATGTTATGTATACGATGCCTGGAACTATGTTAGCAGAAATCTGCAAAAAATTATGTGATTCATCTTATTTGGGGGATGAAAGATACTGGAAGGTTACTGAGCAGTGGTGCTACAGGGTGATAACTTAGTGAAATTGAAGCATTTTATCCATAAGGGATAATTAATAGCACCACTGTATAGTGATTCTTATTTTTCTCATAGTTGCTGATGGATTATACTTTGAAGGGTAGCAGGCATTTAAACAATTTGGATTAGCATTACACAGCACTGAAATATAGGCTTTAGATATGATGGACTGGTAAAAATCTGCTAAGTAAATGTGATTATTGTTGCTATTATTAATGCTAGCAGCTAGATGTGCATTTAACTATCTGAAACTTTGACATTATATTTGACTGTAAGCAACCACTTATGCTCACTTTATATTCTCTCATTTTTTGACATTTCAAGGAAGTGATGCGATACATATCATATATGTGTCTTATGGCTTAACATTTTTTTGTTTGTTTATAAGGAATACTGTACACAACTATTTGCAAAGCTTTCTCTGAAGGTTTAAATAATGAATGAAGGATGACAATTAATTCCCAGGGTTATTTTTTTCTTCTGAAAGGCTAAAGGGGCATATAACATAATACCACTTGGGCAAAGTCACAGGTTTTCTTTACGTGCTACTCCATGTACCACATGTATCAATTGCAGTCCTTCAGTGCCAAGAGTTGCTGTCCAGCTGGGAGCTTCAACGTCTTGCAAGGGTGATGGACAGCAATGTCCTGCAAGGTCTGGAGGCAAAAATCTGCGATTTGATCTTCACTGTTCACACTGTATCACAATGGAATCATGGAATAATTCAGGCTGAAAGGGACCCCTGGAGATCACTTAGCCCCGTCCCCTGGTTGAAGCAGGCCAGCTTTTCATACCGTGAGCCCTGACCTGGACGCCAGCACTGAGCAGAGGAGGGTGCGCTGCTGTGCTTGCCTTGCCCATTCTGTAGGTACAGGTCTTTTACTATTTGCTTGTTTCACATAAAACAGAGAGCAAGAGACTACTGGAACACCGATAAATAAGCAAGTAAATAATAATAATAAAAAAGAGATAGAAACCCATCTTAAAGCAAATTCAGGAGTGAGGCCCTCTGCCCTGTGTATTGCTTCCTCTGATATCATATTATTCAGTGGCAAACCGACAGGGGATTTTGGCAAGCCAGTGAGGCACCATGGAGGACTCTTACACACATAAGGGCTATATTCCCCCTCGCACATCCAAAGACCACACTGCGCTCCTTTGCAGTACTGCTGCTGTGAGGCACTCCTCTTCAGTGGCTCTAAATCCTTTTCTGAGGCGCCGTTGTCCCGGGAAGAGTATGGTCTCCATTCCCCAGTGTATTGCCTGAATACAGGGAGAGTGCAGCATTCAGCTACCTCAAAATGCATTTTGCTGGCTTGCAGCCATTCATCCAGGCAATTCATGTCACTCTGTAACAATAAGCTGCTCTCCTTGTTTACCACTCCACCAATCTTCGTGTCATCAATGAGTTTTACAAGATTTCATTTTATCATCTGGATTGTTGATAAAAATTGAAATGGGCTCCTGCCTGCCATCCCTCTCTGGTGACAGGGACCCTTGGTCCTAGTTCCCCACAAACTCCCCATTTCTGCCCTGCTAGTAAGACCTGACACGTGCTCCATTTGCCATAGGTTCTTTAAAGCAAAGGCAAAGCAAAGCTGTTTGGATTCTGAGCCGCAAATAGGAGGTAGCCCAAAGTTACAGAAACAAATATTTTTTAAGCCGCAGAACTGGGAATCTCTTTCTGCTGCATTCACCTGCGCTCAGTGTTCTGCCAGGCTCCTTTTATGTCTGGTAGTATCCCTAAAGCTGTACAGTAAACTCCTTTTAATGATGGCTTGAAGTGTTTGATACCATCTAATGTTTTATGAGAAACACCCGGACCAGAATACATGCCTTGGCAGGTTAAAAAAAGAAAAAGACACAGCTTTTAAGTTCATTTTTTGAGATTGCTTTGGAAACATTTCTCTTAGAGATGCACACTGTGGCTGTAAGGTTTTGAAACCACAGCATCTAGCTTCAAGGGACCCTTGATGTTTGCCACCCTCATCGCTGTCTAAACCATTTCTTCTGGTCTCCCTGTAATGCCACGGAGGCAGGAATACAGAGAGAGCATTTTTATTCCCGGCAGCAGATCAGGGCTTACTCGGTGTGGTGTCTGCAGCACGGGAGCGTCCTTCAGGGAGCGGCTGCGTCCCCTGCCCGTACCGGGAGGCAGGGCACGCTGCCTGGGATCTCGCACGGATGGGAAGGGAGCATGTGGAATTTCAACCAGGCATTACCCGTGGGAGGCACCTCTCTGCAGAGAAACAGCCTGGGGTTGGATTACAATAAAACCGCAGAGCACATCCCCCTGGATGAGGGGCAGGACCCCTCTGCCTATAGCTTGCACTGCGTGAGCTTTGCCTTCGTCCTTTGAACAGCCAAGGTGGTTCTGTTTTTCCACATTTCTACCAAATTGGTTGGAGAAAGTACCCATCCTTATGTCCTCAGCAGCCGCAGCATCCCAGCACCTCCTGGTCCGGAGGGGTCCCTGGAGGGATGCAGGATGCCTCACAGGGTGGGCACGCACTGCAAAGGGGTTCAGCCCCGTGGCTTTGCTGCATGCAAAGGGATGTGCACGGCCACCCTTCCATCCAGCCAGCGTGCTCCTGTGGTGCAGGGCTAGCTCGGCTTCTGGGGTTTCATCAAGGCACTGCCTTTGGTCCGAAATGTAAATTCAGAAGAAGGGGAGGGGGGAAATATACACATGCACACACACATATATATATGTACATATATATTTTTTTTTTTGCTTGCACTCTTGCTTATCTCAAGCCAATGAAAAAAGATCCCCAAGTTTCCATTGGACTTTGGATGAAGCAGAGACAGCATATTTTCCCTGTCTCTCATGAAGCATCACACCCCACTTTGGGAACTTCATTTATATGCACATCATATGCAATCTGACTGACTCCTACTGTACCTTTGAACAGATCCAATCAGATACCCATATGCATGTAAATGAGGCTCCCAGAGCTGTGCTCTCCGCGCCGAGGAAGAAGAGTTAAAGAGCAGCCTCTTTGCGAAACTTGTTACGGTGACAATCTCATCCTGCAAAACACAATAAAGCCTTCCCCACCCCCAGCCCCCGCTCCCCAGCCCTCCGTCTTTCTCTGCGCTGTGCATGTCAGGAGAATGCCCTGTAACTCACTTTTCCAGACTGAGGTAATTTATTTAAACATGGATTATTTGAAAAATGGGAAGGGATACAGGGTTTGATTTTAATCCCTGCTAACACAGAGGGAAGAATACTCGTGTCACAACTCAGTGAGTGTAAAAATTAAAAAAGGCTGAGACTATTGTTTGAAAACAGGCAAAATAATTAAAATTATTATGGAATAATCACATATCACACAACAACCTCCCACTCTTCTGAGCAACAATCCAAAACAGCTCCTCCAAAGCAGGCCCAGGGGCAGAGGTTCTGTATATCATTCAAAGACCATCTGTCATTCAATTCCTGTAGCCCCTCTCCACTATTCTAAGGGCAGGCTGAAATTTAGTCCTGGCATTTCTTTTTCCATTTGCTAACAAACAGCAGTGATGGCAGATAAATATGGCAAACAATAGGCGTTTGTAATGAACTGGAAAGGGATATGGATTTCTGGAACCGGCACCAAGAAGTTCCCAGTCCCGCGCGAGGCTCTGGGGACCCCGAAGCCTGGTTCTGCCATGTGGCTGCACAGGCAGACATCTGCAGGCTGCGTTAGGCTTTCAAGAATTCAGCCAACCTGCTAAGGGGCTGATTTAAATAAGATCAAATTTTTTTTTTCTTTCTCTCTCTCTCTCTCTCTTTTTTTAGGAAAAAAAAGAGAAGACTGAAAGCTAATTTCATTCCAGGGTAGGATAAAGAGAGACACAAAAGGATCGCAGATATACAGCAATACGGTGTAAAGAGCCCCCTGTTCTAGCAATAATCTTTATTTTTATGCTGTGCTTTTCTTAACTCATTCGGCATTTCATATTGATTCTCACAAGGAAATGCAGCAATGGATCCTGCTTTCATGCCGCTCTTTGGGAACTCGCGCCTGCTAAACGTTGTTTAAGCCAATGCTCATTTTATCTTTATTTATTGTTGGGAGACTAAAAATGAACCATGATTGTGCAGAGCTGAAGCTGAATGGCAGAATTATTACCACACCAACCTCGAATCAATGCAGTTTCTTTTCACAAATTAACTCTCTCAGAAGTACTCCAGCTTCCATTACTGGAGCGACTCTAAAATGCTGCTGGAGAGGACGGGGAGAGAGCCACATGGGAAATTCATGCCCAGCCCACACCTCCTGGCCTTCTGTCCTGTCAAGGGAGCCCCCCAGGCAACAGAAAGACCCCAAACGGCCCAAACCCTCCTCACAAGGAAGAGAGATGCAGGGGGAAATAAACAAAGGGGCAAAACTAGGATGTTTGAGGTTCATGAGAGGTGAGGACGCCCTCCAGTGCCCTGCCTGATAAGAAGGGGTCTTGGATTTCCTCGGTCAATTTGTCTGTGAGGAAGCTACACAAAGGGTTTGTGTGGCCTGCCCCCTGCTTGGGGACAGAGTATGAGGTTAAGGTGGGCCATAGCCAAAGGAGCTTTTGGAGTCACCTGGACATGGCTGGCTATCCAATGTACCACGACTGGAGAAAGCTTGCCTCTCCCTGGAGGGAGTTACAAGGATATCTGTAGCTCATCTCGCCAGACAAGGACCTGGACATGGCCATGTGTGCCTTCATCAGCTCGAAGGGTGGCTGTGGTGCCACTCTGTGCCTGGGAGCAAAACTGCCCTCTTCTTGCGGTAAGTTTGTGGCAGACATGCAGCCTCATCGGAGTCCAGCTCATTTATGCTCCATGAGGATTCCATCCTTCCAATCCTTGTTTCTGAAAGCTGGGCAGTCCCAGGTACAACTGGAAAGGGAAAAGGGAGGGCATGTACTTGGCCGGATCTAATGTAAGAGCAGCGTAAAACTGGACTAGAGTCACCAGCTTCAGTAGAGACCCTAAGTGGGCTTTTTAATAGCTCTCTTCTGGTGTCTAACTATAAAGTACGGATAATTCTTAACAACAGGTGTGCTATCAGGACTAATTAATTAATATAATGTAATTAATGAGATCTTGAAAGCAAGGTGACATGAAATGCAAACTAGCACTATAGCAATCAGTCACTTTTTCCAAGTTGATTGTCTTTGCTAGAAATAAAATGCCTCTCCAGAAGAGCTTGTAGCTGCTTGTTTCAAAGTGGAAAATGATAAGTAGCATGTGTGAAACAATATGCTTTTAGTATTGCGCTTTGTTAGGAACTGATGACTTTGTTAGATGGTTTGCAGATGACTGAGAGAGGACCCTGACCAGCAGGGCTTTCTATATTGCTTTTTGTAAGCTTTTGCCCATTACAGGCCAAGTAAAAGCAGAGACTCAATGTTTCTCAGGGCTGAGACATAAGGGGGTATAGCTGACTGGAAAATAATTTTTTGAGCTAAATTTTATTGAATGCTTCACTTTCCGTAGGTGCCTTAGCCAGGAACTCTCCTCTATACAAATTAGACAGTCACATCCTGACAGAAGTCCTTTCTCTGAAGGGCAAGGCTTATTCTGCATTATTTCTGCCACAAAGAAGTGCTGTATGCTGGGGAAAAGGCTGTTGGCACCATGAGAAAAGGTAACACTAGATGTTTGGATTAAAATCCAAACATGGAGACATGGAGGTTGTTGAAGGCAGGACCATTTCTGTGGCTCCAGATGAATCAAGGCTCAACGTGGAATAATGTGGAGCCCGCCTTCAATCACTCCTCATACAGCAGGGCTTCCTGATCGTAATTTCAAGAAAATATCTAAATTTGACTGTGGATTCTCAACAGAAGGAGGAGAGACCAACTGTGAAGAAATGAAAGGGCTGCTCTGTCTCTGTGGCTACCCAGTAAGACCTAAGA
The DNA here is from genome assembly GCF_040182565.1 of Anser cygnoides. NCBI lineage: Eukaryota > Metazoa > Chordata > Aves > Anseriformes > Anatidae > Anser > Anser cygnoides. Next base: position 78,644,437 of record NC_089875.1, read on the forward strand.
CCCACTGTTTTTAATGTGGAAAATTGCTTGCAGTTGTCTGGCTGGAGACAGTAAGGTATTTGGGCGTTGTGGTGTTGGCCATGGCATAAGCAGACCGATAAACCAACTTGTTTTTCCTCAGCTTTTACATGACTTTAAGAGAATAACAATGAGTTATTGCTACTTACCTATGCTAAATGAGCCAGAGATGAAACTTCAGGCTTCCTTCCCAGTCCCCTGGGCCATCTAGATACCTCATGATCATTTTCAAAGGGTATAATTTACATGAGATTTTTTTCCTGCCTCATGAGCCATAAATTTATAGGGAGCCCCTCTGAAAGACTTACTGCTTTTGTGAGGCCACAGATGAAGTCAATCAAGCCAACTGGTATAAAAGCCAAACTCCCAATTAATTCTGTCCCTGTGGACCGTGCTGTTTGCTGTTAGATTGCAAGGGCTATGGGGCATGGGCTATCTCTTTGCTGGGTGGAGAGGGTCCGTGTCAGATCTGGGCATTTCTCAGCCCATGGCTGGAGTAGCGTATGTGCCCTCTGAGGGGGTGAACGTCTCCTCAGTGCACTGAGCGTGCTGTGCAAGCCCTTAGCAAATAATAAATAAATAGCCGGGGGCTTCATTTCCTTTCCTCCACACTTGCTGCCCTTTTTACTTGCTACATTCAATTATTTTTGGAAGCTGCATAATAAACGAAAGTTGTACATTTCAGCACTCCCAGACCAGATTAGAGAGGATTAAGCATCAAGGGGTGGCAGCTGGTCAGTTTACTGCACATTTTTAATGTGGAAATGTTTCTAAATGAAAAAAAAAAAAAAAGCTAAAGGTGGGTGATGGTAGCAAACTCAGACTCTTGCATCTGCTCCCCGGAAAGCTGGTGTGGGGAGGGTGGGGGCAAATTCCCAGAGGTGGGTATGAAAGAGGCCAGGCTGAGGCGCACCGGGCAGAGCCAGGACCGTCAAAATGTTGGTGATGAGTTTTGTGCTCAGGCGTGGCGGTGGTGCTGCTGGTGGCAGGGCACCTTCCCCAGCCCCTGGCTGCCAGCATAGGCTCATCCTTCAGGCCTACCCGCTCCCTGACCCCTCTTTGGAGACGGGCCACAGGAGTGTCAATTAGTGCTAATTGTGAGCAGTTTCGTTTGCCATGTGGCCACCTGTCGGCCGGGAGCTGGGCTGGGACCCCAGCAGACCCTAACGAGCAGCTGTCAGCCTCCAGCCTCCTTCATGCTCCTGTGCCCGGGTGGGATCTGAGCGTGCCCCCAGGTGGAGGCACACAGACCTGCTTCCCAGGTGCAACCTGTGTCACCCCGTCACGTCTTAGCTGTAACCTATATTTTAAGGGAATATAAATGTGTATTTTTTTTTTTGGCTAATTAAATTACATCCACCTCTGTAATTCTGAGATGTGTGTTAAGGAGTGTAATTAAAAGAACGCTAAAGTCACTAATTAGGACAATTCTTGAAGGGATACGTTCTCCTGGTGACACTCGTGTAACCTCTATATGTGTGGATGTGAACGATACGCGTCTTGGCATTGCAAAATATGCAGTAACCCTTATGCAAGGTTTTGCATAAAAAAAAAAAAAAGAAAAAAGGAAAAAAGGAAGCAAATTTCTGAGGTCAATCTGCTTTCACTGCAGTACTCTTTGCTGAAAGGCTTCGTTCGGCTGTATATATTCCGAGCCATGCCAGCAGGGAGACAGGCACTGATGTGTGGGTTGAGGGTTAGCGTTAGTGTGGGAAACCTTGACATAAAATTCTGCGACATGCCTGGGAGGACTGAGGGGATGGATTTAGTGCAAAAAGCCCAAGTCCTGCTTGGCTGAGACATGTGTGAGAGGGAGCGCTGCGCGTCCCATCCCCGCGGTGCCTGGGGGACAGGGCTCCCATCCGCATCGTCCTGCCCTGCATGCACGTGGCCTCTAATGCACCCAGGAGCTGAACCGAGGCGAAAGGGGAAGCAGGATCCGGTCTGTAGCTCCCTCATGAAACTTTAGGGCATGTCTGGTAATGCTCTTCCAGAAACAACAAGGAAACTTTGACAGTCAAATGAGGTAGAAATATCTGTGGGTGAGCGCAGACCAGACGCTGACCCGACAGTCCCAGACACCCTGGCAGAGGCGGTGATGACACATTGTGAAACTCGGCTTGCAGGCAGGGGATCTTGGCTGCTCTCCTCGTGCGGGAGCACTGTGACCACGTTTGGAGTGACAAAGCGCATCTCTCTGCCCTCGCTTTCCTCCAGCAGCATGCCAGGAATAGCTCTGCAGGGACTGGAGCAGGGGAAAGCTGATTGCACCTTTTGATTGATGGTGCCTTGCAGATTTAGAGAGATTTCACAGAGGAGCCTGATTTACTTATGCATCAGTTCTGGGCCCAGAGCAAAACCCTGGATTCAGATGCCTCCAGCTTTTAGGAAATTCAAAAGGGAATCTGAATTTTCACCTATATGCAGCCTTGTGCCAATTCTTCTTTTAACCGTGAGTCTACTCCCCGCTCTTGTTTTCTGCTCCCTAAGGCCCCTTCTTAACAAACTGTCTCCAGAGTCATTCAGGATGCCAAAGCCATCGATCACAGTATAAATCCTACACGACTGAGGATGTTTCTGTGTGGTGCATTGCATGCTGCTCAGGCAGCTCTGCCCCCGGTTGGTGCAGGATCGCCCTGCACAAAGAAACTGGCTTTATCCATGGGTGGAGCCTTTTACCTACACGAGCAAACAGGGAACCTGTTAATAAGCCCTGGAGGGGGCTGCGGCTGCAATTATTTTCTGGATTTGTTATTTATAAAAGTTTCTGTGTCCATGCCTTCTCTTTACTGTAAAACGCTGGGTGATTTCAAATGCCATGAAGTAGAGATACTTTGCAACAGAAAAAAGCCCAAGACAGTCCGTAAAATAGATGGACAATTATGTGCAAACACAAAATTACACGTAGATTAATATATTTAAGCACATAGATTAAAAATATTGAAGACAGCTGCATCATTTACAGATATATTTTATATCCCATTATTGAAATTAACCCTCTTATGCTTGATGATTACTGTAATGGGCTGACTGAAACACTTTGTTTTTGTGTCCAGTATGGGCATGGAACCAAGAACAGAAAACAATGTCTGAAAAATAATGGTGAGAAGTGATAAAACAAAGGGTTGAAATGGGCAGTGTTTGCAGTCTTAGCTATCACAGCTGCTACTTTTGCTCAGCATAATAAACCCAGGCCTTAACAGCATTAATAGCAACACTTCTGAGGTAATGTGTATAACTGGACACCAGTGCTTTTACCAGATACTCCCAACATGAATATAATGAGGCTAGATTGCAAACCCTTTATCTATGGCTGCTTAAAGCTGGTGAGGTATCTTATCTACTCACCATGCATTTTGTGTCCTTTTAGTGCTGTATTTTTTTCACTTTCCTTGCCAAACCTGCAAATGCATCAAGCCCCCATTGTCCTCCTTGTCCCAGTTATTTGAACTTTTTGGTGTTTGTTGGCACCTGCAACTCTAAGACGTGGGGGAAGAGACCACTCTTTCAAGTATATCTAGCCTGCTAGAAGCAAGAACTACTGGGAATTTTTAAAGAGAACAGTTTTATGTCAGTTTTTCAAATGAAATTTATTGAATTTGGTGACCTACTTTTCTCCAAAGTTGCTGAAAATCCACATTTGAAGCTGATGGAAACCATGGTTGCTCGGAGACCTCAGATAAGCAAAGTGTAACATGGGCTGAAAGTCTTCCAGTCTTATTAAGGAGATGCTAACTTATTCCCAAATTGAAATTTCTGTGAGCTAAAGCAAAGTTGGAGAAAGAAATGGGGTTTGATTCAGTTCCAGGTGAGAACTTGGAAGGCCAATAGAAAAGCTACTTTCAGTGAAATGAGAGGTAATCACCACCTGGGAAAAGATTTCACCCTTCAGAGGTTACTGTCAGAATGTTGCTTGATGAAAAACTGTCTTAGAAAATACATCTTGAAATCCAAACCCTTCATCTGCAGTACTTGATTGCCCTGGTCTGAGTGGCTGGGAGGCCCAGGCATGGCTGGAACATGGCTGCTCCAGGGCTACAAAAGCACCAAAGAAGAACAGAGTTCCTGCCCCAAACCGCAGTGTGTAGAACAAGGGGCAGGAGGCACAGAGGTACAGATTGATGTAAGGCTACAGGAAGCAATACTGGTCATCAGAAAAAACAAACAAACAAACAAACAAACAAAAACAACAGCAGGGCCAGGAAAGGTGAAGAAATTCAGGTTTTGCAGTGCAGCATTTGAAAAGGAGATGAAAGAATGAAAACAAAGCCCTCTGGGTCAGACCATAGAGATCCCCTTTCACCTCCTGGTCTGCCCCCCCAAAACAGCCCCTGCATCAATTTCCAGTCAAGCTATTTAGAGATTTAAAAGTACAAATAACAAAATCATAGCTGGCACATTGCTCAGAAACCAAGCAGATCTGGGCAGTAAGATAGGTCAATCATAGACAAATGATTATAGGTCATTTGTCTATGGATGTCACTTGAGAGGATACCTAAGGATAATGCTGTCAAGGAACAAGGAGACAGCTATGGAAAAAGATGTTGGGAAATTTGGCCAGTGGGAGAAGTAGCGGGAGGATGGAGGAAGACAACCACCAAACGTGGGGGATACAGGCTGAAGTCATGAGAGTAGGGCACAGGCTCTCTGAAAGTCTTGGGAGAAAAGAGACAGGAATTGATCACTTGCATCAAAGGAATGGGATAGATAAAAGAGGAAGAGAAAAAAGAAGGACTCTTGTAAATGTAGGTGTTGCAAAAATACTTCAGGTAAGGAGGGGAGCATTCTGCTATGCCATGAAAAGTTCCTTTTCCAAATCTATGTGCTTTCACATGACTTACTTACACATCCTATAGATTCTTTTCAAGAGCAAAGTCTTACACAGCTAGATACAGATCGTTTGAGAAAGATGGGCAAAATTTCTCCCTTGCCATTTACTCCCACCCACGCTATGCAGATGCAGCTAAAACCACTGGGAAGGGAAGGCAGGCTGGGGCTTCTAGCTCGAGTAGAGAGGTCCTGGTTGGGCTTCTTTATAGGAAAGCTGAGCTCAGGAACCTCCATTTTCTCTTCCCTTTTTCCATTTTTTTCTTTTCCTCGGTTCATGTACTGCTTTTAAAACTTAACAGTGGAAAGTTTTTAAACATTTGATATGGCATCAAGGGAAGAATAGCTCTGTTGACAGAAAGGAAACAGTAAGAAAAAAGATTTTTTTTCCTCCTGGACTGAAAATATAATAAAAGCAGAGCCGTGGTGCGATGCACTGTTATTCAGCATGTTTTCTGCTGTGAGCTGACAAGTGTGAGGTGGGGGGTGAGGATGGAGTTTCAGCTAATTCCACGAAACTATGCTGATTATCTGAGGTGTCAGATGTATATGTGTCAAGGAGCATTTGAGTCTTCGCTTCTTGTCAGATCATTTTTTAAATCAGGGTGCCTGGGGCCCTTCACATCAGCAAAAACAGGATATAATCCTTCCCCCCTTGAAGATGATTATCAGTTTTAGAAGAAGTACATTTGTATACTTTCAGAAGTCTGCTTGAAATGTAACCAGGCAACTCATTTGGGGAAGGAGACAAATGTCAGCCCAAACTCAAGGCTGAACTGCAATGCAGGCTTTATAAATTCTGTCTTTGAATGTAAAGACAGTGGGTCAGCTTTTGGTGCCAGGGAACTGGTGCAAACTAGATTCACTGCTTATGTTTACCGCACACAATAGGTAGTAGACATACCTACACGGCCTGGGAAAGGCAGAAGTTAAAGGAGGAGGTAGCCTACTTTAGCTAATACTTCCCTGCAAGTTTCTGCTAGCTGCATTTCTGGTACAATATACTTTCCTGCCTCTTGGATGCGTGGCTTAGAGACACTTGTAGGTCCAGGTGGCCAAAGGGAGAAGACATCTGGCATAAATTCCACATGAGGTTAAATGTCTCCTTCTTGACTGTGCTGAGGCCCCGCTACATACTTTTGATGCCCACGTTAGGCATAGTTACAAGGACACGGCTTCTTGCTTTAAAAACTTTCTGGGTGATGAAGTAATATTTTAGACTCTTCTCCACCTGCCTGGAGCCAATTCCTTCAAGTAAGCTCAACCTACCTAGGAATAGGTATTGAAACACCAAGTCTGCAGCACCTCGTGCTTGTGCCCCATGCAAGGCTGGGGGAGAGCAGGGCATTGCTCTGCTGCTCATGAACCACGGTGCCACCTCCAGACCTTGTCCTCCCCTGTGACCTGACCGAGTGTGACAGGGCACTGCCGCTGTTCTTAAAAACGGAGAGCTGTCCCCAAAGCATCTGTTGGGTGAGTCGCCAGGCAGGTTGTCGTTTTGGCTATGTCCCTGCCTGCCACCTGAAGTCTCAGGTGTTGGGATGCAGCGGGGCTTCTCCCACAGCCACTGCTTGCTCCTGCACCTCTGAGGAGGTCTGAGCTCCCCGAAGGAGGTTGTGTTTGAAGGAGGAGGCAAACGTGTGTGGCAAAATGTCAGTGCAAAGTCGTTGCCCTGCCCTTGCAGGGACCGTACTGCCCACCTGCTGCCCCACACACTGTGAGGAAGAGCAGGAGGGTGAAGGCTCCTCTCGGTGGTCTGAGCCCCTCCATGCCGCAGAGGTTTGTCACAGCTGGCTTTGTACGGCAGCTTCTTTTCCTCTCACTTGCCTTGCATCATCAGTGTCTTTTTAAGGAAAGCTGTCAGCTTTTCTTTTAAATGTTTTTGAGTACTGAAGATATCCCCTGTTTTAAGGGTTTTTACTTGTTAGAGGGACTGTGCTTTCCTACTTACATTTTCTGCTCCCTCAAGGTCTCCTATTTACAGACAATCTGTCTCTGGAATGATTCAGGATGCTGAAGCAGTTGATCACTGCATAAATCTTCACAGGCTTCACAGTATATGCAGCAAAAATGCATGAGTCTGAAGCAGCTTTGTCCTGGCACCACGGATTATTCCTTATTAAAAAATTGGTGTTTAGAAAACATTAGGTCGTTTCGCTTGGGAACTGGAGGAAGGCACCAAAACCATTTGTTTAAAATGTGATGTTTTCTGAATTTATCGTTAATGCTGCTTGCCAGACTGACAGGCTCGGAGATGGCTATCTTTTGTATCTCCCCACAACAGGCGCTGTGCTGGCAGAAGAATTCTCCATTTTCCCACAGCAGCGCAGCCTGCAGCCTGGTCCGGTATGCCTGGAGCAGGGTTAAAGGCAGCTCTCTCAGCCCGTCCTGAGGCAGGACAGGCAGAAAGCATGACACGGGCAGGCTGTGCCTTGCAGCTGCAGAAATCTTTCCCCCCATGGTCACTGAAATGCATGGCTTTCTGTTCTCGGTCACAGGACTCCTTCACTACCTTCCCAGACTTTCATTGCTCTGTCTGGTGGGAATTTCAACCATTAGATTAAATATTCTGTGAAGATGAAGAGGGTGCTAAAATTGCTGGATGATTTTACGACGGTTGTTGAAAAGACACCCGGGCTACCTTTGAATGTGTGACCCAGAGGTAAAGATCTCTTATCACGTCAGGTGGCTACACAAAAAGAAAAGAATCTCATTAAATAATTGGTCAAACAGAGAAAACTCAAATCCCATGGTATGGAAAAAATGATGGAAAGGTTTCTCATGGCTGCCTACCCTTTAACACTGATTTATTGCATTTAACTCTGCCAGAGCCATTCATGAACGCGCCCTTGTGTGACATCTCTGATGGCTACCAAGCCCTGAGATGGCTCCACAGTCTTTCCCTCAGAAGAGTGGAAGCAAAATCTCTGTCCACTAAAGGGAAAATATGATGATCAGAGTTGGGCAAAAGCACTATAGATGACTTATGCTTTGCCTGTCTGCTCTAAGCACCATTTAAATGGCATAAAATAATCTGTGCTAGTTCATTTAGCAGCAGGAAAGTGGAGAAAAACACTTAAAATCTTAAATGTTTGCAAGAACTAGCTGAAAATAGCTTACAAAGATGCTGAGAAAGAATACAATGGTTTTAAAGGCAGCATTTACTTGTTTGGTAAATGGAAGGTAGCTGTCAGCTTGGACATCTCAAATTAATTTATTAAAATGCAAAGTTTTGATTTATTATTACTAATAATTTTAAATTGGTGTCGAACACTTCACATTGTCCATCAAGTGTTAAAAAATGTAGATTTTCAGAGCCCAAACATTTGTGCTATACTAATGTGGATGTCTCAGCTTTTATTAATCAATAAAGAAAGATAAAAGAAAAAACACCAACAGAAGAGTTTTTCAGATATAGTAGCTTTCAAAAAAGATGGAGTGTTAATGACTCAAGAGAGATTAAACAAAGGGGATCCAAAGATCCTTGTTTACAAAGATATTCCTCATTCCTTGGAATTTTTTATTACAGGGAAAAAACTGCTAGAATTGGCATTTTTTGACATCCGTGACATTGGCAAATAGTTTTAGTGGGTCTCAGTTTCTGACACAGATGAGAGAACCGCACAGAACAGGGAGGGTGGTACCGTACAGGGGGTGCCACCGTTTAAGTCCCCGGTGTGCCATGCGTCTCCCTGGGGGTGGGTGATGAGCACATCCTGACCCCTCGCACTGCAGAGGGTGAGACAGTGAGGGACGCTGCATCGGTGCCTGAGTGAAATCCCACCTCCCCTGCAGGCTCCCTGGGGTGGCCCGGGTACGCTGATGTCCCCCGGTGCTGTCCCTGTGCCGCGGGAAAGCCGGCGTGGCAGCGGCAGCAGCGCAGGGCGAAGTGCTGCAGCAGGGGACCAGGGCATGAGCTGGTTTTGTTAGCCCTTCTGGTACTGTAATGTATTTATAATTTAGCTGATAACCTCTGGGGAACGAGTATGGTGTCTCTCCATACAGCATTCAACATGCTAATGTATTCAATAAATAATAGGTACATTTACAGAAATAAATGGCTACTAGTTTTGGATAGGCTTTGTCCTCAGGTTAGGGATACATTATCGATATGATTTTTCTTTGCACGGTGAATGGTTTGTTACAGGGCAATAAAACACTACTGTGGGTCCACTTCATCCCCGCACCTGGGACCTACACGGGTTCATCCCTGGTCCTTCTGATTCAACTTCTTGGGTCCCTGCCCACCAGCCATTTTCTGTCCATTACCAGTGACTGTGTCCCTGGTTAGTCCCTGAATGCACTGGGATGCAGAGGTGAGAAAATCCCAACAGCAGAAAAGCCAGACTTCAAGTCCAGAGTTTATTTAGCCAGGTCTGCTCAGCCGCAGAAATCTCAGGAGGTTCTTGGTGGTGCAATATAGAGGCACACTGACAACGTCTCCCCAAAAAACAGCCTTTTCTTCTGGGAAATTACAACTTCTTTATCTGCCCAGGGGATTAAGGAATGCACAAAACGGGAAAATCTTAGTGCAGCAGATGTGATGGTTTGAGACAAGAGACTGCTGCTAACCGTAATGAAAAGTCAGCGCTACACGAACACCGAGAGACATCTGTGGGTGTGGGTGGTGGGGGGGGGCGAGGCGGGGAGGGGGAGCGAAATGTAAAAATGCAATTAACTCCCGTAACCTCCGCATGCGAGTCCCCGGGTGACACAGAAAGGAACACGCGACAGACGAGACCGTGGCGCCGCGTGGCTCCTCGCCCCCCGGGAGCTCCTGCAGGCCTCTCCCCAGCGCACACGGAGGCTCCCGGCACCGGGGCTCGTTTCCCACATCCCGCCACCCATGGCTCTTGCTTTCTGTTTCCGCTGCAAGGCCACCTGCTGCGCTCCCTTTTCTCACCAGCTTGCTTCTTCTCTGCCTCTCCGTGCCTGTGCTCCATTCCACACTTCCCTTGCAGCTCTCTGTGGCTGTGCTTACGGTGCCCAAAACACCCTTTCCTCCTCAGTGGTGACAAAGAATTTGCCCCTGTGCAGCAGTAACCTCCAGCAGCTTTTCCTCCTGCTTCTCCCATGCATCCTTCACCAAGCTAGCTCACTGCTGCTACCTCCACCTACTCCTTTTGCACCAGCCTGCACGGACGCTTGGTGAACTCCTTGTCCATGTGTGAAGTGACCTGCTGGCTCAGCAGGGAAGTCCTCCCCCTACATACCAGTGTCACTGGCCGTGCCATCCTCTGGCTTAACCCACAAGCCCACCAGGGCAGACAGCCTTGCCCTGGGGTGTCCTCTCTGACTACTGAGAAATTATCATCTACCATCTTTTTCTCCACGCTCCCTAGCCCTGTAAAAACAGACGCTTACCAAATATCTGAAATTAAAGCAGCCTCACGGGAGAGAAAGCCTGGAGCACCCCAGGCGGGGAGCCCACCCGCTGGCACCCAATTTGTGCATTAGGAGGCGATAAGCGGGGAGACACGTCGCGGAGCCACGCCGCCCTCCCAGCGAGTTTGTTGTTGTTGTTGTTGTAACGCGGCGGAGAATATCCGGACTTGCCAGTGAGTCCAGGGACAATCTCTTCCTATTATGCCTGCTCAAATACGAAAACGGCTTACAGTCACATATCTGCATGAGCCTAACCTTCACTCATTACAAACACAGTGGGGATTTACATGCACCATGCCAGCTTTGCATGGCGCCTGTATTTTTATCCAGCAAAATCACATATTGTTACCTCTATATGTACAGTGGAAACAGCATGAGTAATGGAACCTTTAATCCTCATTTTTTTCAAAATTAGATTATAGCTTTACCTTCATTTTCTCTTAGTTTTTAAATCCCTCCCAACGCCAAGCGGCAGAGGTGCTGCTCTCCCTCTTATCACATTCCCTGGCGGGTCTGACGGTGGCTGGGTAGCAGGGGTTGTCCGTGTGGATCCACACCCCAGGGCACCCCCTGGGGCACCTTCAGACACCTTTACTGAGTCCCTTGCAGGATTAGTTTAATCACAACAGATAAAGTGAATGCTATATAGGGCAAAATTAAATTAAAACCTACACACAACAACAAAAATTGTATTAAGACTAGAGCACTGGGGTGGTATTGGACTGGAGTACCACTCCCATGAAGACAAGCTGAGCGAGTTGGGGTTGTTCAGCCTGGAGAAGAGAAGGCTCTGGGGAGACCTTATAGTAGCCTTCCATTACCTCAGGTGGGCTACAGAAAAGCTGGGAGGGACTCTGTGTTAGGGAGTGGAGTGAAAGGACAAGGGGGAATAGTTTTAAACTAAAAAATCTGGCTCCTCCTGGTTTGACACCAGCATCAGTGATAGACCCCAGAGCCTGGAGAAGTGTCATGGGTCAGCGGGAGAGCACCAGAAGAGCAGCACAAAGGAAGGTAAGTGTTGCAGTGGAAGGATACAGGCTCTTTAGGAAGGACAGGCAGGGGAGACCAAGGGGGAACATCACCCTCTATGTCAGTGAGCAGCTGAAATGCATGGAGCTCTGCCTGGGGATGGGTGAGGAGCTGACAGAGAGCTTATGAGTCTGGATCAAGGGAGGGCAAGGGCAGGGGACATTACAGAGGGAGTCTGCTACAGGCCATCTGATCAGGAAGACCAAGTAGATGAGGCCCTCTATACGCAGAAGCAGCCTCACGTTCGCAAGCCCTGGTTCTCATTCAGCCACCCCAATATCTGCTGGAGGGACAGCACAGCAGGGCACAGGCAGTCCAGGAGCTTTCTGGAATGCACTGATGGCAATTTACTTCTGCATGTGATAGAGGAGCCAACGAGGAGAGGTGCTGTGCTGGACCTTGTTCTCACCAACAAGGAGGGGCTGGTGGGGGTGTGAAAATCAAGGGCAGCCTTGGCTGCAGTGACTGGGAACTGGCGCAGTTTTGGTTTCAGAGGGCAGCGAGGAGGGAGCTCAGAAAGCTCGCTGCCCTGGACATGGGGAGAGCAGACTTTGGCCTCTTCAGGGATCTGCTTGGTAGGGTACCATGGGACAAAGCCCTGGAGGAAAGAGGGGCCCAAAAAGCTGACCCAAAATTCAAGGATCACCTCCTCCAAGCTCAGGAGCGATGCATCCCAACGGCAAGGAAGTCGGGCAAAAACACCAGGAGGCCTGCTTGATTGAACAATTAGCTCCTGGCCATTGGAACTGGGTGGTCTTTAAGGTCTCTTCCCACCTAAACCCTTTGTGATCCTGTGGTTCTGTGAAGACGTATCCATCATGCCTCTATCTTTGCACTTGCAGACTAACAAGGAGGGTGGTTAACTTGGGACTATTTCACTGCTGAAACGGAGGCTGGCGATATTGAGTTAAGCTGCACATATTTCTCAAAGACTTTTCAGAAGGCGGTAAGGTTTGCACAGTGTGGCATCTTCTAACTCCTGCCACACCCCGAAGTGAAGTACCCCATGCAGCACGGAGCCTGCCTCGTGGAGCAGGACAAAATCGCTGAGTGCCCTCAAACACATGGTTTGAGCTGGCATATGTGCTCCGCAGCAGTGCCATGCAGTATTCCTGAGGATCGCTTGGTAAACTACGTTTATTTTTTCTGAAGTAATTATAATGCAAACCGCAGCCTGCTAGGAAGGACAAAATATTCTTGTGTAATCATGGCAGCGTCGTTAAAGTTGCAATTAGATACCATTATTAGGTCCCCTGTAACGATGGTTAGGAAACTGCCTTTGGCCTGAGAAGTGCGACATTCACTTTGACAGGAGCAGAGAACTTTCTGGAGAGTTTGAATACTCTGTGTCAAACTGGCTTGGAATTAAAGGTAAATAAATGTCACCTGATTACCCTGAAACACCCTCACTGGCAGGCATGTTAAGTGACCATGCACTAATTACTGTTATTTAAGCTGCTATATATAAGCTGCAGTATGGGTCTGCAGCAAAGACCTGCAGACCCCTTAATGCTTATCACTCTACAGACACAGAATAAAATGAGGGTTCTGGTCCTATCTCGTGCTTCATAAGTAAGCATAAGTATTTATTAGCTGCGATGAATTTTTAAAGGAAGGTAGATAAATTGTGTTTCAAACAACCTCATATATATTATATACACCTATGTTATGTAGGAAAAACCCCTCAAAATCACCAAGTTCAACCACTAACCTGACCAATTGAGTCCCACCATTAAACCATGTCCCTTAGTGCCACATCCATGTCCCTTATGTACCTCCAGGGATGGGGACTCCTTCACTTTCCTGGTCAGCCTGTTCCCATGCTTGACCACCCTTTCCGTGAAGAAATTCCTCCTAATATGCAACCTAAACCTCCCCTGGTGCAATCTGAGACTGTAAATGTGCTCTGTTAGACAATATTTAATGTGCTCTAGCAGACAATAAGAAGATCAGGTGATTTAAGCAGCTGATGTGTTGCGAAAACACATCCTGCCACAGCTGAGAGGTAGACGGGGTCCTAATCACCCACCTCCTCCTTCGTGTTTCTCCTCCCCTCTGCTTGCTGTGACACCATCCATGTTGGATTTTAATGTGCTTCGTTCAATAGACTTCAAGACAGACTTTTCAGAGAAGGAATCCTATTGTATTTTCTTGGGATTTTCAGTGTTAAATATACGAGCTAATGCACATACTTTCACTATGCTACTTTTGCCTTATTTTTCACTTGCTTTATAATCCATGTTTCATTTACAGCTTCACTTTTTCCCTCCTATTGTGCTTTTCTCTTTATCTTTCCTCCATTCACTCCACTTCTCATCCTCTTTTCTTTCACCTTTGGATCCAGCATCCCGGGAAGTTCAGTGAGCATGTCCTACAAGGCATTATTCATGCAGGTGCTACAGGACTCTTAAACATGCTGTGGAGAATCAAGTTCACTCTTGGGCAAAGGTTTCTGAGGAAGGTGACTTTATTACTCAGACACACTCTGCAGAATACAGATAAACTCTAGTGTGGCTGCCTAGTCCTCTATTCCTCTTCTAACACCACCAGCACAGAGTTACCTTCGTTAATAAGTTCAAAATGCTGTGTGCACATCAGTGGTCAACGGGTGTGTGTTTTCTGTGGGGTGAGCTAAGTGGCTGAGCTACTTTCACTGGTCAGAAACATCCTCTTCCCTTAGCAAACAGCTTAATTATTCCTTCTTCCTCCTGGGGGACAGATTATTGAAGACAGATGGGCGCAAAAATATGCATACATTAGTGGGCAAGGTGGGATGCAGCCGCGCTGCGGATGGAGGGGCTGACAGCTGCGCGGTCGCATCCAGACACCCAGGAAATTGCCAGAGCCTACCTTGTATGTGCAGCGTGCCGGTGACCCTGCACAGTTCTGGTGTGCTCGGCTGCAGGCCTGCAATATCACATGTGCAAAACTCTGCACAGCCTCCCCTGCACCGGGCCTGTGCAAAGCTGCGCCATGTGGCACACGGGCATGGCTCTTGACAAAGTCATCTGTTTGCATCAATGCTGCGTGTTCCTTTCCCTATTGCTTTACAGCCATCATTTAAAATTGATGTTATTGCAGCTCTTCGGCTGCTGCTGGTATCCCTCCTTCTTGCAGGGTCTCTGAAGCTGCCAGTGGGTCTATCTTCAGCATCTGCAGGGTTTGGCTTAGGAGGGAAAACCTGATGCTACTTCACCTTTTGCAGGTAGGTTTTGGGCTGTGCTGGGTGAAGAAACACAGTATTAAGTGGCACGTCCAGAGTGAAAATAGCTATAGGCGCATCCCTGCTACAGCTAGGGCAGGACCTCTGTGGTTCTGGTCCCAGTACTTGTACGCGATGTATCCTTTAAGTCTGGCAGGTCGTTAAGGTAGAGATTTTCCAAAGCACCCTGGTGATTCAGGAGCAGAAAATACGTTGGCCCTACAGTTTCTGTTTCTCAGGCTGCTTGCCACTATTTACATTTTTTCAGATTTTGCAAGTCACCTCCATGGATGCCTCCCATGAACAACAGCAGTAACCATCGCTTGTGTGCCATGGGCACAAGGTTGGGGTGACATGAACCACACAAATCACCCCCAGAATCTATCTGTGAACAGCAACACCTGCTTCAGAGACTCACAACCAACTGTGTCAAATATCCGTCTGTCTTGAGGAGGACCCAGCTGTCCCAGTCCAGCAGCCGGGTTATTACGTGGCGAGGTTGCTCCGCTTCATCTTCGTACAAGTGCAGCTGTGCTTTGGAAGTGCAACTGCTGTACGTGTGGTTGGGATGTGAGGTGCGTCAATATCCTTTGTGAGTGGGCCCCAAAGCATTTTGCCTTGTTGCATCTCAGGAGCTCACCTGCTCGTTGCTGTCATGTATTCCCCAGGAAATGTGTGTTGTGTCATCCTGTGATGTGAAAACCTGACACCGTGACTTCTTTAGCCGGAAAAGCCTTAGGATGTAGGGGCTGTGCTCCTCCTGCAGCATCTGAAGCAAGTGCCCTGGGCTGTGACTGTGACAAACAGCCACCCAAAGAGCAAATACGATAACAATTTCCTTAGTTCAGACAGTAGCTGTGCTCTTCAGCTAGTGAGCCAAGCCTAATGCAGACTGTTAGACCTCCTCTAAAAAAAACAAAAAACCACAAAACCCAATAACAACAACAACAAAAACCCCAACAACAAAGGACCTGGTGACTAGCGGTTTCATTAAATCCTCCCACAGAGCTGGTTAGGAAACTTTGAAATAAAGTCAGCTGCTGTAAACCCTGTCTGGAGTACGCATGCCCTCATTTGCATTTTGATTTCTGTGATTTAACTGAAGGCACAGGTTGTCCCTGCCAAATATCCCTCTCCTACCAAGGGATATACAAGGTAGAACTGCCCAAAGCAGCCTGACTTATGAGGACTGCCACGGCAACACAACCAATGCATCCCTAAACATTTAGTAATAAAAAATCTGTTGTTCTTTGGTCGCCAGGATTTAACAAGCCTAATCCCTAGGAGAGGTGATAAAAATTCATTAATCTAATTAAATACTTCTTATTGCCAAAGTGACTTTGTAGAGTAGCTTTGCTGAAGGATAAGTGCAAAGTAAAATGGAGTCCCAGCAGAGAAACAAACGTTAGACTTCAGCAAGCTGGTACACGCTTCATTAAACTCATAATTATCCTTTGGTTCTAAGTAGCTGATAATATTTAATGAGTATCCAAGATAATTTAAAGAAAATGTTTACTAATGAGGAACAAACAGTGCTATGGAAAACTGATATCTGGGGTACCATAGCCGTGTATCTTACCTGTATCTCGTGTACTTGCTTTGGTACAAGTGATTTAAACGTTCTTTTAAAGCCGTTTTACTGCAGACTGGGTGCTGCCGGTTCCACCACCACCCCTGTGACATACCAGGCATCCCGGGGAGAAGAGGATGTGCCATGGCCGTACTGCAGGCCGATGGCAAAGCGAACCCCAGGGGCCTGGGCACTGAGAGAGGAGCAGAGCATGTGGGGGTCTGGGCCCCTCGGTGATGCTGAGGGGCTCATTTTGGCCAGGCCTTTCCTAACCTTCTGGCTTCTCATTTTTTTGCGGGGGACCTAATTTTTGGCTGCTGCAGGCAGGTCGGTGTGGTCAGGGCCCCGGCTGCTGCCTGCAGCTCGCAGCGGGCCTGGCTGCACCCAAAAACTTCACTGCCCGTGCAGGTAGTGTCAGAGTGACTCGCCAGGTGGGCTGAGCAGGGTGAGCGCTTTCCTCCACCCCGCCACCTGGTTTTTGGACAGGCAGCGTTGGCTTCCTCAGGGCCCGCTGCCTCAGGCGAGCTGGGCACCCTGAGCACCCCTCACTGCCCTGCCGGCCGGGCTCAGCACCGCTCCTGCGACGGGAGGATGGGGCTTCTCCTCGGGACCCACGGGGAATTTATTCCCCTGTTAGAAAATGTGCCTCCTACCCTCAACGCCTCGGTGTTGGCAGTTTAGTATGTGCTCGTTTACCCTCTTACCTTTTTTCTTCTTTTCCTGTTCATGGCGGGAAGTCTTTTTTGCCTAGTGGTATGTACAGTGGTGATTCTTTCTGACTCACCGCAGCTTTTACCATCGATTTGAACAGGAAAATAATTTGAATCCTGACAGACTGCGTCTCATCTCTCGGCAGGTGATGTGGGATACCCATCTGAGTACTGTCCGCTCGCTCGCCTACAGTATTCTTTTATATGGGTGGGTCTTCCTCTGGGGAGATATGACTTCCAGCTAAGAATACTGTACGCTGGAGATACAGAGGGCATTTTCTTTGCCTTTGAATGACAGACATACACAGCTCTACATCTTTCTAGTGCAGATAAATAGCTGCAATCCTTACTGAAGAGATGGTGGGGAAAATAATGGATTGCCCCTCTACAAAGCTAAGGCGATGAAATACAGGAAACGAGGCGATGATAAGAAAGGAGCCAGCATTAGAGAGTGAGCTGTGCCCTGACCCTCCACCAGCCTCTCGTGAGCTCTTTGTTCGACCTGCCCATGACAGCCTGCATCCTCCGCCGGGGAGCCCTGACACAATGCTGGTTGCACATGGGCTGCTTCGTTGAGTCCACCATATCCCTGCAAAGGAGCGCCCAGAATCAAATACAGCGACCCAAATAAAAAAATATTTATTTTGTATGTAGCAGCCACATATAGCAGTCAGCGTAAAAACCCAACTTGTGTTGCTTGTGCCTCACTTGCCATTGGATGTTTCACTTGAGATGTGAGCCGGCCCAATTTATTACTGATGGGTCCATTTTTGGGAGCTGGGATTGCTTTTCCCAGCACCATGTCTCTCCCAGCCTAATCATTTTTCTGAGGCTGCCCAACTGGAGGGACGCAGCCCTGCCTCAAGATAGGGGTTGTAGTGCCCAGTTTGGTCAGGACCAACCCTCTAAGCCTCAGTGCTGGGGTTCTGGGGTGAATATCGGCCACCGAGCTCTCCAAAGCCACCACATGCTTTCCTACAACGTGTGGTGAACTCTGATAGCAGCGAATGCTTTGAAACCAGATAGAAAACAGCAGAGCAGAAGCACACATAAATATAAAATTAATGTAGATATTTCTCACTTTCATCATAGCAGGAAGGCATCCTCTGCTCCAAAATGCCTGCATATAGCCTTGTGTCCTGATGGCGTACATATATTATCGCAGGTATTCTGGCGCTGGAATGAAAGGAGATGGGGACGGTGTGGATTAACAGACCACATGCATGTGCCTATTTTATGGCTGTGATTATCTTTGTAAGGTGCTTAAATGCTGCAAGTGCGGTATGCTATAAATGGGTAGACAGATTAGATTAGATCTGCGGTTCGCAGCAAGGGAGTTTATACCTGCTTGGCTCACTTGGATGCTGAGTTTCTCTTTAAATGCAGTATTGCTGTCTGTTTTTTTTTTCCTGCCCTTTATCAACTGGGTTTCCAGCTGGCAGCCTCATAGGACTTGATGCTGCATCTTTGATCTCAGATAGATTTTTGTATATAAAATCAGATTTCATAACAGTTTTACAAGCTGTTATGTTAATTCATTGCCTGACTACTGTCCTGGCTACTATAAATGTTATAAATGGATATATGGGAAGTAATATGCAGAGCAACACCCATCCTCACACCCAGTCCTGCTCCTGAAGCAAAATTCGGGGCTAGCCGCTCATGTGGGGAAAGGGAAGGATCATGTTCCAACTCCGTGTGTATCAGATTGTCACTTTTTGTTTAACAGAAATCTGATTTCAGAGGGGTTGAAAAATAGCTGGTACTTGGACTGTAATGGCTGTGCTAGTGTCATATCACTGCGCTTCACTGCAGCCGGGGCTCTTGTTCAGATGCATTGGCAGAGTGCCTGGACATGGCTTTTTGTTGAGTTTGTTTGTTTGGAAGCAGGAATTGGGTAAGATTACTCTATAACAATATTTGTAAGCCTTGCAACCAGTCAATGGCTTTAAAGCAGGAAAAGTGTAATTCTAACAGCTGCCTTCGCTGTATTTGAGAAGGGCATTGCAGATGCGTTTCCTATTATGCTGCACAAAAGGTGCCAACCTTGTGAGCAGTCACCAGTCTATCGAAAAGAAACCGTCTGTTCACATTTTGTGAATGCAGGCAAGTGAATGAGAATGGTTTCTGTACCTCATCTTGGAGACAGGCAGAGCCCCAGCCAGTTAAAAACTGTCCTAGCTCATTAAAAGTTGGTTCCTTTCAAAATCCAAAGCACTCTTCCTATTTAGCATTTTGCAGTTGAAGAGAGATGTTGATATGTTTACAGCTACAGAGAAGGGTAGAGTTAAGTATAGCGGTGATGCAAACTGCAGACATCAGTGTAATATAACATTACCCTTGTGAAATGCAATTATTCTGGCTCTTGTTTTTAAATAGTTGTTTCTCTCAGTGTGAAAGCTAAATCACATAACATAACAATTTTACTCATAAAGATGTAACTTTTCTGTTCCCAGCAAATACCCTTTGATTTTACAGATGAAATTGCATGTAACTAAACCTTTTCTTAAAACCCACAAAGGTTGTACAGAGCAAGAGCAAAAAAATCCTCTCCAACAAACTAGCCCAGGGGAGTGAGGCTAAAAGGAACATCTCCTCCTCTTGCTTCACATGGACACGTGAGGTGAGGTGGAGCTTCCTGGTGTATCCCTCACGGTGTGTCTATTTTTCTCTTTACACCAAAGGTATCATCGGTTTTAGTGAGGGAATGCTATGTATATAGCACTAAAATTAGGCTATGATTATAGGCTTAGGGCCTTATCCAGGCTGTTATTCTTAACTCAAGGTGTTTCAGGGAGGTTATGACTGCAACTCCTGGCTAGAAATATTTAGAAAGAGTGGAAGGAAACAGGGGGGCCAACTCTTCCAGCCCAAAATATTGCACACAAAATACCAGGAAACTGGAATTTGACTACAGTACTGGAAACACAGGAAAAAAATAGAGAAATATTAAGAAAAAGCAGAAACTTTGGCTAAAGAACAGATCCCTCCTACTAGATGTAAATTAATTCTCATCCATTCTTCATAGTTCAGTATATAACATTTGACTCCCACAATTGAGATTTAATTATAAAACCGTACCAAACATCCAAAGGTAACCTCTAAAAGCAGCCGTCATTTCAGCAGGCTGGGCTGAAGAGAAAGACTTTCTCCTCAATGATTTATGAGCAGCACATATTAAGTATCCAATGTACGCCAGCTAATTGTACTGAGATACTAGGTTTTCACACTAGGTAAACAAATAATGATAATGGAAAAACAACTGATCAACGGTTAGCTAAGAGCACCTGTGAGCGGTGTGCTTCAGCTCTGAAACCCAAGGTTTTGTCGCGCAGAAAAGAGCTGCTGTCACTTACATGAAGTCAGAAGGTCACAAGGTTTGCTGAGGTGAGACCCAGAAGCCTGTAAAAGGGGACACCCAGGAAAGGGCAGAGGAAAAGGCAGAGGTTGCAGATGCACAAGGTGTTTTCACTCTATTAAAAGATTAAAAACCGGGGTGGGTGATGGTTTGTGTGTCAAGCAAGGTGGGCAACTTGATTTCAGAGCCCCAGCAACGAAAAGCTCAAGCACAAAGGAAAATGTGCTGGTTAAGCCCACCCCATGGACAAGGGCAGCAGTTCACGATACACTGTGTTCATCCATGTGGTATTAAGCCTGCCTGGGATCTGCTGGTGAGCAGCACCGCCTCGGCCCTAGATTTATTCCATCTGTTATTAATGATGACCCCGAAGAACTGAAAGGAAGCTGCCTCTGCTCCTCCTGAGGGTCACTGGCACGCTGGTGAACTCAGTTTGTTTTCCAGCATCAGGTGTCTGGGGCCAAAGCCCTGCTCGGCGTCCCCTCCCCGGCTGTGCAATGGGCGAGCGGGGCTGGGGCTGCCCGCAGCTTTACGGGCTGGCAGCAGGGAGCGGGTGCTGCCCGTGCATAGGGCACAATTCTTTGCAAGGCTGGGCAGCGGGATGAAGGGGCTGCTGCCAGAGAGGGCCCAGAGGTGTGAGCTCCAAAAAGCAGCGTGTTGGTATTTAAGGAATCGAGTTGGACCACCCTGCAGCGGGGATGCGTTCGTTTGTGCATGTAGGACTTCACATCCATTATGTCATGGATACGGCGTAGCATCCTCCCAAATTGTTTGTAATTCAACATTTAAAATGATACGGTGCTGTAAGTTAAGCAATTATCAAGACCTCAATTCCAAGACACAGAGGTTCCAGGTTATAGGTCTCCTGAGTTTTATTTACTTTAATTCATGTCAGCTCATTATCAACCTCATCAGCAAGCGCAGACTTAAAAGTAAGCCTGGATCAGTCATTATTCTGGGTACACACATGTGGATTAAGGGTCTTTTCATCTATACAGTTTGGGAAAGGGAGGTAGAAATCTATATTGTTTCACTTTCCATTATTCAAATTTGCAAAATAATTTTTAAATGAGTCAGGGAGGCCACGGGGATCACTAATAACATCTCTTGTATCAGAAGTAATTTGGTTTGTAACTCTCTATGATCAAATCAAATAATCCTTTTATACCTGACCAAAATTACTTTGTAGAGTTCATGTGCTATTGCTAATAATTATCATCACACTGTGTCTTTGAACCATTAGGCATTATGCTATACACATTTTTATGATGAGGGTATTAGAACTAGAGATCTGATGGCTGTGTCTGATGGGTTCCCTGAAATGCACAGACTTTTCAGCTGGCTTGTGAGCAAGGTGGACACACAGCCACCCACTATTGAAATCTCTTGCAAACTACAGGTCAGTCTTCATGTCCAGAAAGATGTCTTGTTGTCTCCACCACTCCTGACCTCCTCCACACAGTCTGACTTAGTCCTACTGACTTTCTGAGGATAACAACTAACTTTAAAGATCAGGTTAGTTGGTAACTAATTAACTGTTATTTTTTTCATTTCAATTGATGTTACCTCAAAGTAAGAATGCAGGATTTCTAAACTCCTGGAGGAAAGTGTGAACTTAAGGTTTGACCTTTTGTCTTTTTTTTTTTTTTGGTAAAACTCTGGGCAAACTTCTTAATCTTTACAAAGTTATGTTTCTGTCACTAGGGATTTCTTGCTGCACTAAATCTTTTAGCTATGTTTCTCATTTTGGGCATCACTCTGCACAGGTGGAGAAATATGATCCTAGTTTCTTCTTGAAAGCTTTACTTTATTCAGATTTCAACATAAAACATAGTAAGTGTTGGTGTACTAGTCAAAATTTTGGAATTTATTGGCCCTGTGCTGATGAATATCGAGGTGAAGCCTCTTCACTTCCCCTTCCATTCAGAGGTCGATCTAAATCCTACAAAATACAAGCCGTTTTGTAATGTTAGCCACTGTATTAATTTCAATGCAAGGCTGACATCCCCATATGCATTTACAAGATGCATCCATCACTAAGATATTGCACCTCACCAGGCACATGTCCTTTCGATAATTGCACCTCACCAGCACACAGGTCCTGGGGTCCTCATGGGGTTTTGCAGCCCTCCGACAGCAAACCCTGCAGACTGGGGCACGCGGCTGGTTGTGCACCAGATGCCTGCCACCAGGATATATGCTGTGCGTGTTATAATAGCGAAGGGATGGAAAGAGAAGCCCTTGTCTTATATTTTTAGAAACGATCCAAACTTCTTCTGAGGGGCAGGGAGCTGCAGAGCTGTAGGGCATGCTGTGGTGGGCTGCTGCCAGCTCTGCCTTTGAGCTAAGCAGGTGAAGTGTCCTATTTAAAAGCAGATGTAAAGACGAGGCGGGCAGGGAGAGATCATTTCACAGATAATCTGGAGTCGGGCCATTCGGGCCTCAGCAGATTGTAACCGATATCTTGATTTTCACCAGAAAGTAAATGGGTGGCCAGCATAGTGTAATGAAAGGCTTTATTACCATATGGCACCTTAGAAAGCTTGTCTATTGTACAGTGACAAAGAACTAAAAATTGCTTCATCAGATGAGCCCAAAGAGGAGAAAATAAAATCAAATTTTGCCAAGAGCCTGAAGAAAGTAGGAGAAAAAGACATGGGCTGGCACATCAGGGATGGTCCCCTCCCTCCTGGTCCTTGATGCAGGGGCTCTGAGGTGTCCCCCTGAGGTGGCACTACTCTGCTCTCCGACTCGGTATTGACAAAAAAGTGCGGTTCACTTTGCGTGCTATCACTTTATCACTGCTGAGCTTTATCCCCTTTGTGGCAGAGCGATAGCAGGGAAGGCCAGCAAGGACAAGCAGCTGCTGCAAAGGTTGCTGCAAAGAGTCCTGTTGTGTGACAGAGCCTCAGCACCAGCGGTGCTTGTTTTCCCTCACTTTTGGTGGAAAAGTGTGTCAGCGGATGTCAAGGTAAATTCTCCTCTTTCTCTCTTTCTTCCCCTCCCCCCCACCTCCCTCCTTCAAGTCTGTCTTCGTGTCATCTCTTCAAAGTACACTACCTGTAAAATATTGATTCACAGCAGGCTGAGCTGCCAGGTTTAGATTTCTTTTTCACTGGCAGCAATAATAAACTACTACAGACAGAGCAGACTCGGTACCAGTCTCATCATCACACCACCAGCACATCAGTCTGTCTTATGCGTGACTCAACATAATGAAACAAGGACCCAGAGGTATCTCGAAAAGAAGAGGGAGCTGAGAAACAACCACCAGGGACATCAAAGGAGCCTAAGGAGGCTGTAAGTCGAGGATGTAGCAAGTGCCACCCTAAACAGCAGAAAGAACAGCTCTGTTTATTCAAAATAACTTGTCAGAGAAAACAATACAGTAAAACAACCAGTGCCACCTGAGACAAGAAATCTAGAATAAATAACCATCTTTTTCCTCTGTTCAGCTTAAAAACAGGAATACCACCCACTCCCAGCTATCTTCATGATCTTTATGTTGTTGAAAAAAAGCGTCAGAAGTGATTACAGGAAGGTAAAACGACCCTCAATAGCTTATGGCAGTGCTATGAAAATTGTGCCTGGTGGGAATGGCGGATAGATGTACATGTGCTATGAAATGTATTCCATTTTGATCTGAGGCAACGCTTCCCTGGCTTGGCAGCTATGGAAGGAGCAAGGCGGAGGTCCTGGCGTGAGCCGGGGTCCCATGGTGGCACATCCCCTTGGGTGCACACTCTGCAGCGTGCCGAGGCAGCAGTCATGCACCCAGGCAGAGGCTGGGAGTACATGCCCTTTGTGAGCACCCAGGGTGTGGGGATGCACTCAGGTTAGAAAGACAGAGCTGTGTATTCTTTTTTTAATCCCAGTACACCTGCTGTATTGCTATTTTGCTGAATATATACGTATGTGTGCATATTTGTTTATATTTATTTATTTTTTTCCCCTTAACTGTCACTATTTTTACTGTAAACTGTTCTCAGGTAGAAACAAATGGGAAAATGTTATATGAGCATTTCTGCTTTTTATCGTTGCCACTTGCCTCACATTTAAGAGCTTGGGGGAAGGGAAAGCAAACAAGTGATGTCAATAGGTCAATAGGGAGAGGCGAGAGCTCTAGCTTTGTGTTCTGCTTTTACTGAGGCTCAGAAAGTGGTGGAGGCTGTCTTGGCATCCAGTGATGGAGCTACACATGGCTGTGGGCCTCCCCAGGTTTCACCACAAGGGATCTTGTCTCCCAATAGCCTAGAGTATGCTTGCTTCTACTCATGGGCAAAAGGAAAGAGACAACACCAGGAGAGCATCTTTCTGGCCAGCCATCCTTTGTGCAGGTTTGTCTCACTGTGCAGCTGGAAGGGAGAGGTTTGCCATGTGACAAACTAATCGTATATTCTTAGTTTACTTATTTTGAAAGGGTTTCACCCTGATACACAGCTGAACTCCACCACAACTGCCCTCTCACTCCCCCTTCTCAAAGGGAAAGGGGGAGAAAATATGATGGAAAGGGCTCAAGGGTTGAGATAAGGACAGAGAGATCACTCGACAATTATTGCCATGGGTAAAACAGACTCAGCACAGGGAGATTAATGAAATTTATTGCCCATCACTAGCAGACTACAAGAGTAAGAAACCATAAGCAAACTAAAAACACCTTCCCCCCCATCCACACTCTTCCACCTCCTCCCCTCAAGCACTGCAGGGGAATGGGGAATGGGTCCTGCGGTCAGTCCCTAACGCTTCATCTCCGCTGCTCCTTCACGGTCACTCCCTGCCCCTGCTCCACATGGGGTCCCTCCCACGGGATGCCGTCCTGCCCGAACTGAGCCTGCAGGGGCTGCCCACAGGCAGCAGCTCTCCAAGAACTGCTCCCACATGGCTCCGTACCACAGGGTTCATCCATCCGTCAGGAGCAAACTGCTCCAGAACACGTCCCCCACGGGCGGCAGCTCCCCCCAGACCCCTGCTCCTGCGTGGGCTCCTCTCCACGGGCTGCAGCTCCGGCCCGGGGCCTGCTCCTGTGGGGGCTCTCCATGGGCCGCAGCCTCCTCCAGGCCACATCCACCTGCTCCACCGGGGGCTCCTCCACGGGCTGCAGCGTGGAGATCTGCTCCGTGTGGGACCCATGGGCTGCAGGGGGACAGCCTGCTCCACCAGGGGCCTCTCCACAGGCCGCAGGGGAACTGCTGCTGCGTGCCTGGAGCACCTCCTGCCCTCCTGCTGCACTGACCTTGGGGGCTGTGGGGCTGGTGCTCACTCCTCTCTCCCAGCTGCTGTTGTGCTGCAGTTTCTTTTCCTCTTTCTTCAATCTGCTCTGCCAGAGGCCCAACCAGCATCTCTCCTTGGCTCGGCTGTGGCCAGCAGCAGGTCCCTTTGGAGCCGGCTGGAGCTGGCTCTGATCTGACCTGGGGCAGCTGCTGGGCTCTGCTCACAGAGGCCACCCCTGCAGCCCCCCTGCTAACAAAACCTTGTCATGTAAGCCCAATACATTGGGACAGGTCTGGGTTCCTCTTATTTAAAGTCTTTGAGATTAGCACCATGCATAGCTGCAGCAAAGTTTTTGACCAAAGGGGCCAGAAAACATTTTTGAGCCCAGAAGTGACAGTCCTGCAAGTTGTCATCTGCTCCCCTTAACTTTCAAGGACAGCATCTCATTGGGAAGCCCTTGCAGCAAAGCACCTGGCTAGACCAACAAACCACTTCTGCAGCATGGCTAGTGGGTTGAAAAACATCTGAAGGAGGTAGCCAAAAGGTGGCACATACACTGACAGTCCTGCAACTGTCTGGCTTGATGTCAAGTGTTCAGAAGTTACAAATGGTGTGCCCAAAATAATTAAGTTGGCTTAAGAGACCTCAATGCCTGGCTATTGATAGCGCTGGGGCTGGGACTGACAGTGGGTACATGCGCACCCGTGGGCATCCAAGACCAGGCGAAGTCTGACCATGGAGCCCATGCTGTGCACACCAGACATTTGCATCACTTGTCCTTGCCCCACCATTAATTTTTACAAAACCTGTAGGAATACTTTAGCCTCGTGAAATCTTGCTTCTCTGGCCAAGGGGGTTAGAAGTTACCAGGAAACAGAGCATGTGGAAACATCACCTCCTAACATCACCTCCAGGGCCCATACCAAAGGCAGGCCCACCTGGGTCTTGGGGTAAACACTGTTTCCAGGATTCAGGCCTCGGTGATACAGATGAAGCCAAGAGGTGGCGACGCTGCAGTGACAATTTCTGCCTGGCTTTGATGGGTACAGCTATGGCTTTGGTGTTCGATGCCAATAATTCAGCACCAGGTTTTGCCACCGTCACAGTGTGAGAGAGCCACCGCCCTGCCTGGCCCAGCGTGGCTTTCCTGCTGCATCTGCAGAGCATTGCTCATGGATGCAGCTTGTTTTGGAGAGGACAGACTGATGCTATGGGATAACATCCTTGGAGGAGTTGAGGCATCTCCATCAGCAGCAGCTAGGACAACTGGATGCAAATTGTGTCACTTTAACAGTGTGAGGAAGAAAATGAGTCCCTGCCTAGGTATTCTCTGTTTGTTTTCTCTGTGCCCCCCTGTATATCACGGGCCAGGATCTTGGGTCTTCATTTTGCACCTTGCTTGGCAAGAGGATGGCGCTTCCCGCTGCAGACAAGGCAGAGATCAGGGAAATACCAGCTAGCTCCTTCCTCGCATACTGGGGAGGGTGCGGTGGCAGGGGAGGTGTCCCTGAGCCTGCCTCCCTCTTGAAGCTGCCTGTCAAGCAAGGATTTTTTTCCTTGCATGCCTCAGCCATCAGGAAGATCCTTGAGATTTGAGAGAGCTCGGTAAACACCTGAAGATCCGATGGCTTGTTTTTAACCCGTTGCCTGTGCAGTTCGCTCACCATGAATGAAGCTGGGCCCTGCCGAGGGGAAGCAGTCCCAGCGCCTCTCACGCGTGGGTGGCAGCGACAATTTGTTCTGTTTTCCTTTTACCTTTGTTGCCAGATTTCAAGCCACTTAAAAAAGAAATAAAATAAATACTTGTGAAGCCTCACAAGATAAAATGACTGAGCTAGGGCAACGCACATGAAACGAAAACATTCCTCAGCTAAGTGTGGGGAGTGCCCAAGGCACGGCACCCTCTGCTCGTGGAGAAACATTTCCTCACAACCCCAGCAGGGACCAGACTGCTCCCACCCCACAGCCTGTGCACCCTTATTTCTCCCCTCACCTCTGCTTTCCCACCTCCAGTTCCTGGAAGCTAGCTGAAAGACAGGGAATGGTGGGTTGTGGCTCTCCCTCATTAAAAACAAGTGTAAAGAAGGACTTTTCCAGGCTTCAGCCTTTTTCTTCTGGGATGCCTGACCATTTTCGTACTTTCTGCTTGGTTCTCCCTCAAACACAGGTTCTCCCTCAAACTTGTGGCCCCAACATGCTCCACCTGGATGCTGGAAGATATTGTAGAGAAACAAACAGAAAACATTTTCCAACAGGCTTGAAGTATTGTGTTGTTGCCTTGGGAGTCTGGGAGCAGGATTTGACCCTAAGTATGTTTCCAGCAGGATGTTGTCCGGTGTGAAGGGTCAGTTCTGCAGAAGGAGGTGATGGAGGCAGCGAGGATGTTCTTGGTGCCCCCCCTCCCCTGATTTCTGTCACCTGAGGACCCTTCTGCTATTTCCCAGAGGGAGCCCCCCAGGGGGCCTGCAATGCCCTTCCTCATGGTGGTAACTCTGACTCCACCTGCACCATTCAACACATCATTTCATATGAAGCATGCTTTGTTGTTGTTGTTTTTCAGGCTACAAATGACCTACATCTGTTTTAATTTCTGCCCTGTAATCCCTAACATTTAAAATATCAGTAGACAAGCACCACTTGCTATATCTGTCTGAGCCTCTCTAGTCTGTTGCTGAGACATCTTCCAGTTCCATCGATCAAGGCTAGATGATGTGTTTCACCATATTTTAATTTTCACTATATTTTCTTTTCTTTTATTCTCTGGCTTCATTGGTGCTTGTTTGCTTGCAGTTAGGCACAATATTCACGTGGTGCTGCTTCTGCCTGCTGACGGGACTTCTCATGCAGCAAGGCCACTGCTCCAAACACTTGCCAAAAGCAAATATTTGAAGCCTGTTTCTGGCTAGGATTAGGGTGTTTTGTTGGGTGAGGCTGGAATGTGCTTTCTGTAGGCATTTAGCTCAGCACAGCTCATTGAATGAAGTGGAATTTTGCACCAGTTATCTGTAAATTCACTTTGTAATCTGGGCTTCAATCTGACTTTTCCCGACAGTACTTGCAATAAAGTGTAAAAAGCCTTGGTGGAGCTGTGTGAACCCAGCTCCCGGGCGTGTCTGGCCCTCCCTTGCCCAGAGGACTTGCAGGTGCTGGTGCCACCAAATGCTGTGGAGTGCCCAGTGCTCTGTGCTAAGAGCTGGGCTGTCTGGCAGCAGGACCACTCAAGGGAAATGGAGAAGACCTCCTGCATCCTAAATCTTAAACTAAAAGAAGGTAGATTAAACTAAAAAAGGGTAAATTTAGACTAGATATTCAGAAGAAATTTTTTATTCAGAGGGTGGTGAGGCACTGGCACAGGTTGCCCAGAGAAGCTGTGGATGCCCCATCCCTGGAGGTGCTCAAGGCCAGGCTGGATGGGGCTTTGGGCAACCTGGTCTGGTGGGAGGTGTCCCTGCCCATGGCAGGGGGTTGGAATTAGATATCATTAAGGTCCCTTCCAACCCAACCCATTCTGCGATTCTATGATTCTATGAATCTCTGAGTCCCCTCTAAAGAAATGCAAGTGTTAAAAAGAAAAAGCAATATCGACCTTAGCTTTTCCAGTTTCTGCTAAAAGTCCTACATCTTGCACATTAAAAACTAGGATCCAGGCCAAGAAGAATGAGAGGGCCTTCTTGTGTCAGTACCCTATAGAAAGTCCCAGACTGGTCACAGCAGTAGGAATGCCATGTAATTCTGTTTGAACTGAAATTACATTTTGCAGGTCAAAATTATTATTTTCAGGTCATTTTTTTTTTCAAATTATTTTTTGCACCTCCTCTCCTTTCTTATATGAATTCATGTTTTTGTGCTAGGAAGAATAGTGTGCATAATCTTCCCACTTTATTACCAGTTTATAGTAGATATTGAGCCTGTCTGATAAATTTAGACTTGTTTCAACTTCATGTTTTAAAATCTTTTGTGGTTTTCTGTGCAGGCCTCATGACTGGTGTCTTTTAAATCCATTCTTGGGTTCATGCTGTAGACTTCAAAATTTTGCTCGTGATTTAATTCAGTCTCTGTTCCTTGTTCTTCTCAGTTATTAAAAGTGCAGCCATTCACTAGAGGTTTGTCTTTTGTGGAGCTTTTTGGTCACAGATTTCTTTTTTTTTCTGAGGGAAGAGTCTCAATGACGAGATGTGATTTAAGAATTAATGTGATGGCTCTTGGCAAAAAGCATTCCGGAAAGCTCTTTTGATGTACTATTTCCATATGAGGGCTTTTAAGGGGCGGTTTTTTTTTTTTGGGGGGGGGGGGGGGGGTGTCCTCTATTTTTGTTGAAATAGGATTGATAACACACTTGGAACTGCTGTCCTGGTCATAGGGAAAAGTTATCCTGAAAATTTGAAGCAGGACATTTTGTCACATGTATTTTTACTGTTTTCTGTTTCTAAAGTGGTGATTTATCCTCATACTTTTTTTTTTTTGTTTTGTTTTAATTGTAACAAGAAAAAGCATCCAGACAATTTCTTCTTAAATCCTTTACATCATTTTTTTTCTTTTCCTCACTCACTGACTCAACCACAGCTTTTCTATAAGTGCTCTATAAATATAAAGGAGTTTCCAGAGGTGCAGTGTATTTTTCCATAACCAGCATCCTTCTCCATCCTTGTCCAAACTGCTTTTTTTTTTTTTTTTTTACTGTTGATGTTACAGATGGGTGAAAGCACTGTGCATTGCACTGAGATCTTTATCATTCACTGTGCAGAACTGCTGCTGATAGTACTAATGCAAAATGAATAGGCAAAGAGAAGTAACTAATAACATGAACAAGACCACATGAGAGGAAGAAATTCGGAAGAAAGCCAAAAGCAAGAAATGCCATTTTAGGACAATAACTTTTTGAAAAACAAAGAGGAAAGATGACTCTTACAGTTGCCTGATATTAACTTCCAAAAGCCAGTGTCTCATAACATTTATCATAACTTTGGCAATGAAAATAGATGGTCACCTTTATTTTCTGCTTAGGGGTAGTTTATATTTTCATTTTCTTGTTGGGTTTTTATCTACATGGGAGAATTTCCCAGTTCTGCCAGGATAATCAGACTGCTACAGTTGTCCTTTTCTATGAGAAACAATCTCCCTGCAATAATGACTGTTTAATGTTTAGATAAAGCAGTCATAAGCTGGCCTGGCCCAAAAGGGCACCCATAATGTGCTCTGAGCAAGCAGCAGGGGGGTGATACCAGTAGCAGTGTAGCACTGTGGTTCACACCATGCTCTTACTTCCCGATGTGCTCTTACCCTTGGATGTAGACACCAAGTTACGGGGCTCAGATGTTAATGTTGGAAAAGGGAAAGGGGCTCAGCTCCTGCCACTATACTGCTGCAGTGAGATACCTCATGCATAGGACTGGGCACTTAAAGATGGCTTGCTGAAGACCAGAACTATGCATGGAGCCTCCCATAGCCAATGCTCACGCCTGACTGCTGAGCTTACTAGCAGTGGACGTTCCAGTGGCACGTGTACTTCAGAGGTGTGCTTTTCTTAGAGAAAAGCTGAGCATCAAAGGGAAAAGGGCATCAATTCATGGAAAAAGATCCAGGTATTGCTGTTTAAGGGATCAGCTATAGAGAAGCCTCCATCTTCTAAAATAATAAAACGCAAATAAAATTTTATAGGAAAATAATAGGAATACTTGGCGGTTGGGCAATTAAACCACTTTTTAATGAAAATATAAACAAACAAACAAACAAACAAACAAACAAACAAAAGAGTGTGCTCACAAATGGTAGATGAGGCAGAATCATGTCCTGACATTGCTAAACACCGTGTTTTGTTATGCAATTTTACAAGTTAATGTATCAGGGAAAACTTTAATCCACTGCAGTGCTTCTGTTAACCTGACGTCCTCATAGCTGATGAACTCATGCAGTGAATGCCAACAACCACAATTAAGGTTACCTTGGCTGCCAAATGGAAATTGTCTTTAAACATATGGAAAATGGCATGGGACCATAAAAAACAGCCCTGCCTCCTTGTAAGAGAGCATAAAACATATGCACCGGAGACCTTGAGTCTGAGCAGCTCTCACATGGAGTCAGTGAGGGCTTTGCCAATAAGAGTGTGGAGAGAAACCATCCCGTGGGCAGCTGGGCTGGCCACCTCGTGCTAGCAGTGCTGACAGGAGAATGCAATGTGACTTGTAACTGGGACCAATCTCTGCACAGTTGCAGTCATATGCATGTTTGTAGCTCCAAGGGCTTCCAGCCTTGGTTAGGTGTCTACCTTAGCTAGCACGGTGAGCAGAGGCTAATGACACTGACCTCATTTTGGGACCAGGGACATTCCCATAGCCTGACCTGGGTGATGGCTAGCAGCGAGCCATGGGTGGGACGAGGTAGGTTCAGTGGTGACACAGGGGGTGAAAAGGAACAGGTGAATGGTGTCTCTGGCTGGGGGCAGCAGGACCTGGGGATATTTCAGGAGCAGCATTGGAGCTGGCAGAGGCATCGCCCCCAGGCTGGCACAGCGCTCGGAGGGCAGTCTGGGCACTCACCCCTTTGCTCCTGGCTTGCAAAGGAAAGGACAAAAATGCACAGGCTGTTCTGAGTGTTTCCAGCATTTAAGAGCTGATTGACTACCCTTTGCCGGGAAGCAATGAGTGAGCAAGGGCAGCCAATCAATGGGTTATGCGAAAATATACTTGGACTTCTCCCTGCATCCTGTGGGTGCTCACAAACCATAGCCAACCTGCTATTCCGCTGGATTTTTTTTTCCTGTTAAATGAGATTTGAGTGGTACTTGGTAGCAGTCACAATTTTCTCATTATTAGTGCTACTGCATGAGTGAGACACACTTGGAAAGAGATGTAGAACCTGAGTAGTTTTAAATAGAAGCACCAAGACCTTTTGGGTTTGGTGTTTCCTCTGCCATTTAATTGATAGATAACCATATTCCCGAGAAAGCAAGTGCATGACGAGGTGTTGATGTATTTCCCTTTAACTAGTTAACCCTAGCATTGACCTGTTAAGATTACTCTGCAAATACACCACATAAAATAGCACAGCAAAACTGCTACTCACTGAAAATGCTGCAGGCAGGACTCTGCTCCTAGGTTGTGGGGTTACTCCAGACTTGCACCAGCGAGCCAGATTTGGCCACAGCATTCGCAGGGAAAAGCATACCATTTAAAACTGTACCAAACTTTAAACAAAGCAGAAGCATGTGCACTGTTCATTTGCAAGATGAAGTATTCAGCTTTTAAGGTTTTGTACTCATTGTGCAGATGCAAGATAAGGGGAACCAAACCAGTGAAGTCATTCTAAGCTCAGGTCACATTCATGGGACCTCTCCTCCACAAGACATCTTCATGGTAAGCCAAAGCCACACACAGTAATTTTAAAAATCGAAATCAATCTCTAACATTTGGACATTATTCAAAATGTGCAAGGGTATGGGCAGGAAGGCTGGCTGGCTGGCTGAACAAGATTTTCTCCATGCCAATCCTTTTTTTTTTTAACATGTTCTGAATTTAGTGCAATACAGTGATGATGACTCCTCAGAGACAGTGCTGGCCACTAGGATGACCAATGCAGAGAGGTTATATTGCAGGAGCTTGCTTAGCTGTTCTCCTGAAACAGTTTCCCGTACAACCCCTTCCTCCACATGGACATGGTAATAGCTGGAATAGGCAGGTGTAGGACACGTGGAAAATGAGGTGAGTGGAATAGAAAATTGTCGGGGCAGGGCATCATGCCAGTTCTTTTGTTAATCTTTTGCTAGGCTTTAGTCCGGGTCAGTGCTGAGGGATGATACAGAGAGCCCAAGGGTCCTTCGGTCTGGGGCAGAAGATGAGCTCCTGCGTTCTGTACAAGCAAAGATTTGCCTCGGCTGTGATGGCACTTGGAAGAGAAATCTGCGAGGTCCGTGAAAGCACGGAGGTGTCCGTGCTCGGCTGGTGCCCGCTAGCCTGGCGAGGCTCTTGCTGCCTTTCCTCGGCAGGTGGGGTCCCTGCTCTGTCTGGGAGCCACCTGCCCTTCCCCCCGAGCACAGCAGCCTCTGCCCGGCGCTGCGAGCATCGCTCGCCTTCCCCAGGGGCTCCTTTTGCACGCCCGTGGTGCCAGGCCAGCGGGTCCCGCTGAAACAGAAGCCCAGAACGGTTAGGACTGGGCAGACAAAATACTTTGAAAGCAGGGGATATGTCTTATTTCGTAAAGTAGGTGGCACGGAAAGCTTTTCAGTATTTTCTGTACAAGCAGTTTCTGCCAGTGCTAGATATTGATTGCAAAAATGTATCTGCCACAAAACTGCTTTCAATAAAGCATTTCATCTTCAGAAGTGAAAACATCCATTAAACTTATTGGCTACACTTCAGTTGGCTCCTGCAGCAAAGTGGGCATTTATATTGATTTCTCTAGCCCGATTTGCCTGTTTTTGCAGTACCCGTTGACCCAGTGCCACGCAGGGACTGCTGTTTCCTATGGTATCAGGTTTGCTGCTCCTGCAGCTCCTTGTTCCCCCCTTTCCTATCCTACCCACCCTCCTGCTCAGGACCCATGCCGCAGCCATGGTCCCCCTGCATCCATGTGTGGCAGGGCTGTGGAGCTGCAGGCAGCTGCAGATGCTTCTTAATGCAGGGCCCAAAGGAATTGCCCTTGGAGAAGGCAGTCACTGCCATCACGCATTAGGGCTGCTGTGCTTTTCATGGGGGCTATCAGAAATGTCATGGTATCACTGCTGAGTGCTTCCCTCCGCTCACTCCTTGAGAGTAGTTTGTTGTGTGAGTTCGAAGATGGTTCCTCTGTACTCACTCTTCCCATCCTAATTACTGTGTATATAATTAAGAGATTTAAAAAGCAGTACCTGGTCTTTAGCGGAGGCCTCTGTGCCTCTTTTCCTCAACTTTGCAGCATTTACTTTGTTTTCAAGAATAGTGCTTTACTATGCAGGCCTACAAACTATGGGCTAGATCCGAAGCTGCCATCAGTGCTCTTGGTCAGTTCCCAGCCCTACGCACTTCCTAGGGTGTTTGTAGAGAAGAGCTGTGCATGTCTGCAGAGCTGCACAGAGGAGGGTTCCTATTTCCCACCAGCTATGGAGGCCATGAGGGCTCTTTCCAGCCACGGGCCAGTGACAGCTAACTGACTCTGCAGGCAATTGTGCTGAGACTGTATCCGCAGCAAAGTGGCAAACGGGGCTCGGTCCTTCCTACAAACCTCCACTGTCCAAGCACAAAGATTTTTATAAGATGATTTAGCAACAAAGTATTAGATTTCTAACCCCCCCAAGCAATTACCTAACAGGCTTTACCACAAGCTGCCAAAAGTATAATCCTTTCGTATGGATTATAATTAGCTATTGTTTGCCTGGCGCTCTGGAAATGTAACATGCAAAACATCATTATGGAGCGTGCGTTTGCTAGTTGGACCTGGGGAGCCCAGCTCCGGAGGCTGCCCACAAGGCTTCCCACTGCTCCCGGCCACCCTGATGCTGCTGGCAGCTGGAGGGGATGGAAGCCACCTATGCCTCCAGCTCCTCCAGAAGAGAACTTTAGACACTTCCACTTTCTTCCCATCACTTGAGTGCAGTGTTCTCCCCTCTTCTTCCTCAGCCACATGCAGTGTCTCACTGGTATATTGACATAAAAAGCCTTAAACTTTAGTATTATTGACTGTAGACTTTAGAGAACCCTTAGAAATTGTCTTTATTTTTTTAAAAGGAAATCTCTAATAGTAACAGCACACTATCTGTGGCTAAAGTGTACAGTGGTGGCATGATGGACATTTATTTTCTAAATGCGTGGAAGCAGAATATTGACTCAGTGAACCTATGAAAAGCACAAAAGTCATCTGATGGAACTGCCCTAGGTTGTCAAGATGCTTTTTATGAAACAGCCATAGAGGAAACATTTTGCACATTTCTGAGGTTTATAGAGAACATGATGCTTGTGGAGCTGATGACTGTATCAGTGGTCACAGACTTCATCCCAGTTCATCCTCTTTGGCTGTGTTTGTATCAGCAGCCAACGCAGATATATGGGAGCAAAATACGAGAAGTGACACAGTTGATTCCAAAACCTTTCACTCACCCTACACACATTTGGAGCTTATTTATTTTTTTTTTTTGGTCTGATACTGTGGATGAAAGTCTAATACACTGGAGAATCCCAGCACAAGAAAGACATGGACATGGACCTGTTAGAGCAGGAGGGCCACGAAGATGATCAAGGGTCTGGAGCACCTCTCCTATGCAGACAGGCTGAGGGAGTTGGGATTGTTCAGCCTGGAGAAGTGAAGGCTCCAGGGAGAACTCATTGAGGCCTTCCAGTGCCTAAGGGGGGCCTACAGGAAAGCTGGGGAGGGACTCTGTGTCAGGGACTGCAGTGATAGGAAAGAGGGAATGGTTTTAAACTAAAAAAGGGTAGGTTTAGATTGGATATAAGGAAGAAATTATTTACTTAGAGGGTGGTGAGGCACTGGCACAGGTTGCCCAGAGAAGCTGTGGATGCCCCATCCTAGAGATGTTCAAGGCCAGGCTGGATGGGGCTTTGGGCAACCTGGTGTGGTGGGAGGTGTCCCTGCCCATGGCAGGGGGGTGGAACTGGATGATCTGTAAGGTCCCTTCCAACCCAAACCTTTCGATGACTCTTTTCCTTGACTCTAAGACGAACTGTATTCATCCAGAGCACCTCCTGCTAAGCAGACCCTCACTAGCCATGTGCAGTGGTGTTGTGGGCCAGAGCTCTGTGGGTGAGGGCAGAGGGGAGGAAACTGCGCTCTGAATCTGAATTAAAAATGCTAGTATAGGTTCATCCTTCTCATGCCAAATCAATGATTCAGGTCCCCTGCCATCTATGACATCTGTCTGTGTGTTCCCCCTGGCTCAGTTTCCCCTAATGTTAGGGGGAGCCTTTGTACTGGTGCTGCCCCAGTGGGAGCCAGCTGGCATTGCTGGAGCCCCAGGACGCCGTTTCAGTGGCATGAAGGGTATCTAGGACTTCGTGTGCTTCTACCATCTTTTCTGGAGACTTAAATGACTAAACCCTTATTAATAAAGAAAAGTGGTATTTAAGATCACATCACTTGCACCTCTCAGTAGGGGATTGCTCTTATCAGAAATATTGCAGCAAATGCAATTGGCAAAGCAGATAGGACATTATTAAATAGAAAGTGTTCTGATTACTTGTCAATCTTAAGAGTCCTTCTTATAAAACTAATTAACATACAGCAGGAATAATACTCCTTCTATTAGCGTTGTGATCTTTTGCAACTTAAGATATCCCAAGATTCCTTGTAAAACTGTAAGTATTATATCACGAATTATCGGTGTGACTATATTATTTGATTAAAAGCCTGCCAAAGATGCCCTGTTTTAGACTGTTTAGGACAGAATAATAATAATTGACTGTGATTATATACTGCTGTAAATAGAGGGGAAGTTAAAGATTTTTACTCAGAGGTTCACAGTCCAGTATATGAACAATTACCTTTAGACTTAATATTTATCAGTATAATACACGTTTAAAAATGTCAAGCCACTGGCCTTGGAGAATGCTTCTGAACATTAAACCCCTCTTATAAAGTGATGCTGGCAGGGGCAGCGCGGCTGGGCCCCACCCTGGTCTCCTGGGATTTGATGGCGGTTGTCTTCTGATGAAAAAGGCACTGAGACAATGTCACAGTGGAGTTCCCCGCTGAGAAAATGACACCAACGGAGAAAAAAGTTCCTCTTTTGGTAAGGTGCATGAATATAAAGAGATTTATAATTGGATTTCCTTAAAGACTTGGAGAACTAACACTCTTACAACTCTTCACATTGAAAGGAAGTTCTTTTAAATTCTATTAGTTCGCCAGCCTACATTTTTTAGAAAAGTAAGATGTATGGCTTCTGAAGAAAACCAGGAACAATGAGGTGAGCAGTATTTGCATTCACAAGTTATTCTGTGGTGGCACGTTGTCATCTTTTGTTGAAATATTACAACTTTCAGAAAGAACCCTTTGAAGCTAAAGAATTATATTTCATCTTGTTTTCTAAAAAGTTACACGGAATGCACACTTTGAAATGACAATGTGAGATCTGGCTGCCCTTTAGCATTGGTCTGTCACCTAAGGTGCCTGTGTTCAAATCAAGGTCATGGTATTTTCTCACATCTTCAGATCATAGTATGCATCAGTCCATATCCACACCACTGGCATCCCAACATTTGGTCTGAAAGACTGTGACATGTTCCATTTGGAAGATGATCAAGAGTGAACTAATAAGGGCATTGCATTTAAATACCAATCTCTGCTTTGAATGGTTCCTCAAGATCAAAGGTAAAACAGGTGCAGGGACATGTGCCATACAGAATTAATGCTCTACAAGACTGAAAAGACGATGTTTTAAATACCTGAGGAATGTAGCACTGAAGGACTTCTGAGCTCACTAATCGGTAGGAGAGCATTGTCCCAAACTCTTAAGACAAGGCAACTATTGCAGAGTTATGAACCACGAGACTCCTCTAGTCTGCAAACAGCTTCTGCCTTTAGGCAAGTTGAGAACAAATAGCAACAACAGAGTACAGCCAGGCATTAAATGGTCATTAATAGTGTATGTGCTTTAGCATTGCAGTTTGGATCAGGTGTATGCCTTTGAAACAAACCTTCCCTCCATGCTATGCTTTTGCTGCATTGTGGAGAAGCCTCTGCTCCCATGAACTTTTAAATTAAGCTAAACTGGAAGATGTGCTCCAGGAGTGTGTCCCAACCACATGGCACTCATGGCCACATGCCACGTGGGCATTCATCCCATGGGGCCACACTTGGAACAGTCTAAGCTAAAGAAATATCTATGGGATCAACATCAGATTCTCCAGACTAGAATTGCTCTCTACTGCCTGCAGGTTTTCACCCTGGCCTGCACTGCTGGCTAATGTAGGCACAACCAAAAAATATTTGAACCCTTCACTGAAGAAATCCAAGAGCTGCTTTGTGTGCATTAGATTTTCATTTACAATCTTACTGCTGACTTATCTTTCTATCAGCGTGCTTTTATTCAGGTAGTTACCATTCTGTAGATGTCTGGAGTCCCTCCCCAACCTCTACAAATTCCCCTCCACACCTCAGGTGGAAAGCTCACCTCGTGTGCTGGTACTTCCCCATCATCTAAAGGGAGAACAGTGTATTTGGCAAAATGGTGAGGCCTGTTTTATTACTCTGGGGAAAATGTCTTTTGAAAGTGAGATATAAAGGGAAGTTGGTTTTCTTTTTTTGTTATTTTTGGTCCAAGTCCTTGTCCCCTTACACAGGCAAAACTCTGGTTTGGAGTACTTCTGAGAAGAAATATTAATTGAGCCAGCATTTGTGACAATGACTTTGGCTGTTCTCCGGTTATGATGCCCAGTGCATGCACTGCTTTCCAAGAACATGCCCAAGATCTGGCAGAAACATGTTCTTTCTGGACTGACTTGCTCTTAAAGAGACATCAATTTTGCCCTAAGTGCTATTCCATTAAGAAGAGCTGCAACTGATGCTCCGACATTATATTAATCCGGAGCCTGAAATTGGAAACACAGACTGTTCAACCATTAGGAAACTGGGCATCGATTAGGAGATCTGAGTTTGGTGCCTTGCCAGATTTCCAGAGTTCATGTGTGACCCCAGATAATCACAGGGCCCAATCTGTGAAGGGGTGTATTAACCCC
The DNA here is from genome assembly GCF_040182565.1 of Anser cygnoides. Lineage (NCBI taxonomy): Eukaryota > Metazoa > Chordata > Aves > Anseriformes > Anatidae > Anser > Anser cygnoides. The sequence continues at coordinate 78,683,408 of NC_089875.1, forward strand.
AGATGAAGTTCACCTCCCTGATGCAGTCCATCTACCCAATGACTTCTGGTCTCCATGAGGCATCTCTGCTTGCTGTGTGTCTCACAGAAAGATCCATCCCACCTGTTCTTCCAGGCAAGGAAAAATGACCCACCCTTTGCAATGCTGCTCGTCTTTGCTCAGCAATTGAGGAGGCCTGTCCCAGTGGGCCAAGGACAGTTTCCTTAGCCCCCAGGTGCCTCCAGTGAGGTCCCTGCAGTTTTGCTACAGGGTTTCTCCAGTCTGCTTTTCACATGAGCTGAGCACCCACATTGCAGAGTTTTGTGGTTGGGAAGGCCACCGGGGTGCCACGCTTTCAGTGCCTAAATCCCAGGGGGTTCTGGCCCTTCTTTGCCAGCTGGGAACCCTTCATCTCTCTGTGTGTCTGTGCGTTGTTTGTACAGTGGAGATAACGGTGTTACCCTGTCCCGTAGGGATTTTGCGAGCAGAAATCTATGAATATAGTCTTTGGGATTAGCAGAAAGGCTGTGATGATTGGGACCATATAAATACCCAGATAGATCTCTTAGGGAAACAGCTGGTGAAGATATTGGGAGGGATTTAATTCCCCTCTGAGCAATTAAAATGAGAAAAAGCCATAGTTCTAACTTACAAAAAGTAAGAGAGAGTAGAACTGAACTGGATTGAATTTTGCTCTGCTTATAGGAGAAAATATGCAGATTTTGTAATTAGGTAGTGGAATTCTCTGATACATTGAGTTGCTTTTACTACCCAATGGTTTACAAAATAGAAGTCATCTCTGAGACCTATCATAACAGGTTTAAATAAACCCAGTGCCAATTAATATGAATGGAAAAGGTTGTACCCGAACAATCACAAGCCTGGAACTGTGAGACCGTCAGTAATGTAATTTATGGAGAAATCAGATCTGTAATATCTACAGCAAAACTTGAGGTTTAAGGAGGAATTGCATAACCCACTGGTGCTCCTGCCATTGAAGGTCAGCTGTGGAAACAGATGGTTGGGAGAAACTGTCTAGAAACCTTCCTGCAGCCTGAATGGGTGTTAGAAATGAAGATCTTTTTAAAATCAGCAGAAGAGAATGTACAAATATTATGACTTATGATTGCCACCTATGTTACTCTGTTTCCACTCTCCTAAGCTTTTATATATGATATTGCCATGCTGAGTCAAGTGACCAGACACAGGGACCTCAGCTCAGTCACTGCACACATTTCCTCTTGGCAGCAATGTCTCAGGTGAGCAGAGAGGTCCTGGTGGCCATTACGTGCTAGTGCCACAACGCACACTGCCTCTGCTGCAGTTAATGCTAGGGACCACAGAGAGCATCAGCTGGAGAAGCTGTCTGCTGGTTCTGCTTATTTGGGCTTGGAAAAGTCTATTTCTTAACATGCCCCTGTTTTTTATTCTTCTGCTTCCATCCACTTTTGTTCTGGAGCCTAAAAGCTTGAATTTATAAGAACTGATCTTTTGTTCTGAATAGTCAGTCTTTGTTATAATACCACCATTGTGCTGGTATCAAACAAATCTTAGCTGCCTATTTTCTTGACCTAAAGAGATCTAGATGTGTGGCCACCCCTCATTCAACCCTACCTGCAAGCCATTGAGCTTACTGCTTGTGTCAGTCCCAAGCTCAGTGGGACGACAGGAAGAAAGTGTCTGGAGTGCACAAAGGAGAAGGAACTGCGAAAAACAAGATGGTGCCATAACCAATAATGGGGCTGAGTCCAGGGAGCACACAGGGTTGGTTAATTACTTGTTTGCTTGATGATTGACACTGTTCATAGGTACTGTGCTTTTCTTGAAGCTCTCACAGCCAATGACCCTTATGTTATGCCAAGCCTTTCATGGTGGGATTGATCTCTCCTGAGATGGGCACACTGGTAATGTGCGTGCTCCCTGGAGCTTCATGCTCTCCACGGGCAATACGGGGAGCCCAAAGGGACCAGCCGAAACCCAGGGAGCAAGAGGCAGTGCCTGAGGGAGAGCTGGAAGCACCCCAAGTGCATCCTCACCTTCCACGCAGCATCAACCCAGCAGTGGCAGGCCAGGTCTCAGAGTCCTCCTTATTTCTTCTGCATCAGACCTGTCCCTGGGGTAATAGGATCATGCGGGGAGGTCTGAGAGGTTTTTGGGTTTCCAAAGCAGCTAAGGTGGCTTTGGGAAATGAAACAGTGTCACAATTTTTCTCCCCTCTTTCAAGGTCCATTCATTTCTTCTTTTTTTTTTTTTTTTTCATATTTAGTAGATTTCTGTCAAATGAGTGTTGTCCAAATTGCCATAAAAAGTGTCCTTTGAATGCTGCTTAAATACCATTTTTTAACACATTTATGTTTTTAAAATTAAGCACAGTATTTACAAGAATATCTGTGCCCTACATTTTAAATGTACAGAGTGTATTTACTGTCAGTGATCATTCAACAAACCCAACCAGAGTCTTATGGAGAGATTTTCTGTATATTTCAATTTTTACCTGTGTTCAATTTTTGTATCAAAAATACTGGATTGAAAAAAAAAAAAGCTTAAATAGTAGTTTCTTCTCATCATTGTTTTCTTCATTTGCTACTTGGTAACAAAAATTAAGGTAGTGTTTGAAATTTAGCTAAAACATCTACTTTCTATAAGAATTTCCCACAGAACACCCCCTAATAAAGTGAAGAGGATGTGAGGTGGGAACAGGACAGCATTTCTGTGTGTTGCAGACGCCTGCAGAGAGCGTGGGGAGGACTGCAAGCCAAGCCCCAGCACTCGTATAGGGCTGTGACCTGAATTTCCAACCACATGCGGTTCTCTTCATATTGCAACAAACTTTTGTTGGTAAAGATCAAGCAAACCCTAAATTCAAGAAGCAGGACTGCCAGCTAATAGACTCGTATATGTATTAGTCCTCAAAACTGATCTGATAATTATACTCTTCAATAATTATACTCTTTGAAATACCTTTTAGTTAACCTTAATATCAAATGGCAATCTAGAGTCTTGAAATCTTGTCTGAGCAAATCAAGGAGTGAAATACTTCTTCACTGACTTTGTGGCTCAGGATTTTACTCTGGATATCAATGTTCAAAGCGTCTTTTCCAAGCACCTACTGCACCTGTGCCTCCTGCAATGCCAAGTCCCAAGTCTCAACAGAGTTCATGGACAGCCTTCGACAAAACAGCCTGTCATTTATATTAAAAAAAAAAAACAAAACTATATTAGTTTGTGTTTGGTGGAAAATAAACATATTGGGATGAATATAGGTGGGAAAATGATGTCAGGGAGGATAATCAGCCTTTTTTATAATGACAGTCCTGGCACATCTGGTTGCATGTCACATGAGAACTTGAAAAGTCATGATGATGTTAGCACATGTGGGAAGCAGGCGTAGTGATTTCTGCTCTTTCGTTGCTGAAAATGCAGTCTGAGAGAAGAACATGAGTGCATTTAATGTTTACTTCTAAAATCTCTCTTCCCTTGGTTAGGGTCCACAATTCATCCCATTAATAAACAGGAACTTCCCATGAATCTATTTTATTTAAAAGCAGAACAGGTGTGAGGATTTAGTCACCCATTTAAATTGTATCATCCAGTGCACAAGCTGGAACATATAGTTACACAAATACCACCTGACATTTCACATAAATAGGGTGATCAAAGGCAAGACAAGTTTTCTTGGAGTCTGAAATTAGGCAAACCATATTTCCAGAAGACATCCTGTTCTGCCAGCAGCCATTTCCTCAGAGACTTTGCCACGCACAAGGTACGGTTCTCTAGGAAAATGACTTGGAAGCAAAGGTCCCAGGAGCAGTGTGTTCAATTAAGATCAACCAGTTTATTTCAAGCTCTGGCACACTGTTATTTGCTGCGCGTGAGAGGAATGTTTCTGAGGGAGGAAGCGCTCAAGGAGATTGCTCTGTGATGGCTGGAGGGGGCCAGGAGCTGGGGTTCAGCAGGACTATGGGCAAGCCCCCTTTTTTGGGCTGGAGAGGTAGCTGATGGGCTCTAACATGGGCTGTGGAGGTAGCTGATGGGGGCACCATGCCTTCTGTGCCAGGAGAGAGGCTGGATGCAGCCCCGGCAGCTGGAGGACAGATGCTTCTGACATCCAGCCACGCCGGCACTTGAAACCACGGCATCATTCATTAGCAGACAATTGCTTTGGCAGGGCTCCTGCTATAGTCACCCCATCACCATGAAATCTTGTAACAGAGTGCCTCTTGCCTGAGTGGCAAACAGAAAACAGTTGTACTGGGGCGCTCTTCTCAGAGCCTTCTGGGGAGCTCTTCACACACGTCCTATTTACTCCACTTCCCAGTGAAGTGGCACAAAACAAAACCTGATTTAAAGCTTTCACTCACTTGCCTTAATAGACCAGGATCCAATCAGAGCTGGTGCGCTGTGCTGGTTATTGCCTTTGACAATCCAGACTTGCATCTCCAGAATGAGAAGGGCCGCATGCTGCCATCCTTCTGCGCTTGAATTCGAATAGCTCACATGGAAGTGAGGTACAGCTTGAATGAGAATCAGCTAGAAGAAATGGACCCAGGGCTGGGTTTGGTGTGTTACAGCCACACTTCCCTCTGTCCTTCCACACAAGCCATTCTCATTATTTCACTGCAGTTAATAACATCTGTCTGTGTCAGGTTTATTTATTTATTTTTCATGGAAAAGTTGGGAATCACTTTGAACAACGTGTTTTTCCCAGATACTGTATTCATTATTTTCTCATCAATTTAATAGGTAGATTCTCCCATGATATGACAGGAGAGTTAATAGAGATTACAGCTGAACAGTCCCCTTTTACGAGAATAGACCCTTTATGATTGCCTGCTACCCCCTTCTGTGATATTCTTTGGTTTTGACAGAAATTCGGTTTCTGAAGTCTTAAGGAACTGTATTAAATACTGCTGTTGTGATTTCTTTTCACTGCACATTCTGCTTCTTCTTTCTTATTCTGAAAAGAGAAACCTTGACTCTGATATAGGATCTGCATAATATGAACAGCGAATGAAGTAGCACACCATCCTTTTGCAGCTTTTTCCTTGTATTCTTCCCTCCTCCTCTTGCATTAGATTTTCCATGTGCTCCTCCATTTGCCATTGAATAAACAACCATTGCAAAACTTAAAATTTGATCTAAAAGCAAGGGCATTTGGGCTAAAGAGTTAAATATGCTTCCACAGCCTTCCATAACTTCACTTAGAGTTGGTTATATAGGTTTAAAGACAAGGTTTAATTTTGAACCTATATATAATTGAGACAGCACTGAAAAAGAATCAAAAAGCAGGAAAAAAATCTCTGAAGTTTTCATGTTGGAAGAAACTTTGGGGGCAGTTGCTGAGAAATCTGTGGTTGTGCTCCATATATAGGTATTATTATATCAAAACAGATGTCGCCATACAGGTAGCGTGCCTGAAAGCATGACATTAAAGAAAGGTCCGGCAGGTGTTGCCTACAAATTTTTCAGTCATTTTAAATCTTTGGAAATGTTGAGGTATTTATATTTTTTTTTTACCTCTGTAACTTTGTCTTACAAATTGGTCTGTTTAGAATACAGTAAAAGATAGGACTGAAAGTGTCTGAAAGAAGGAAAAAATTTGCAGTTAACTTCCCTCACTCCCATTTCTCTCAGTCTCCACTTATATTTTGAGATCAAAACTCTCCTCCACTTCATATCCCGTAGTTGGAGGCACTAAATTTCCCACACTTTGATTCATTTTCTTCTGTTTTAAGAAGAAGAAGAAAAAAATCCATGTTCTTGGTGGAGAGGTACAGAACGGATATTATCTAAACTTCCAGTGAATCACAGCTGACAGAGTTGCTATTTCTGGGCCAGAGAATCGCTCTTTGAACAAAATGCAATCGCTGTGTCTTTTCAACCTGCGCTTCAGCAGAGTGAAACAGCAGGATTCCCGCACTGTATAATAACTGTCAGAAACAATTTCTGCTCTGTAAGTGAGGTGAAGCAAAATGTCAAAATATTTGAATACATTTCATTGAGGATATCTTCTTTTAAATTAGTGAAGGCTAGAGGAAGAGAATCCTATTCTCTCACATAATAAATATGCATGGAACGGGGGGGGCAATTGAATTCTAATAAAGCCAGGTCCTTGCTCGTTAATGTGTTAGAGAACCACAACAATAAAACACAATAATTATTAGTTAAAGAAATGCCAGCATTGGCCTTTTACCAGCACCCCCGAACATATAAATCGCTATAAATTTAGACTGTCTAAAGGCACTGCGTTAATTACCATATTTTATAAAATGCCTTGGGTAGAGGGGAGCAATCACAGGAATCCAGCCTGAGTGTGTATATCTCGTTATAAGTACCACTGCATTCCTTGCAACTCATTAACTGACCTGCATTACCTTTTCTCATACCCAGAGAAGACTGGTGAGGAAAGTTTGCTAAACAATACCTCATTGTTGTGTAAGGTTTTCCATCCCTGCAGATCCCAAAGCACCTTATGAAGAAAACGCCTGAGATTTTCCAAACTCCCAGACTTGGGATTCTTTCAACAATACTGTCTTGAGTTTGCAAACAACTCTCTTGTGTTCCCATGTCTGCAGACATGGACTGGAGAAGGCCATACAGGTTAACAAGCTCGTGCCCACCACGAAGCAGCCACACAATGGATTTACGTCTGAGAACAAGGGTGAATCAAGCACCCAATTCACATTCCCCAAGAGCTGCCAGTCACTAAGCCCTTTCAGACAATTTAACACCAGAGTCAAGAAAGCTGCACAGTGCCACAAGAAGAGAGCAGCCACAGCGAAAGGCACAGCCAGTACCTGGAGTCCCTGCAGCAGTGAGGAAGCTATGTGCAAGTTCTTCATCAGCTCTAAGATGTGGATTGTTCTTATATGCCATGGGCAAGTGGGCTCACTCTTCTAGAGTCCCTGCCAGTCTGTCATGGTGCAACAAAGCATTAGGACCATGGGTGCAATATGGAGCAATGTTTCATCTCCAGCTATGACCAGCCCAGCACAATTCTCAGTGAAGTGGAAAAAGCCTGCCAGAAACTGAACTGAACACTAAGGAAAGGAAAAAATATTCCTCATCCCTGCAGTCACCTGTGGAAACTGAACCATCACTCTAGCGTTAGGTAGGTGAAAGGCAAGTGAAATACGTATTTGTATGGGTAAGATTCTAGTAAGAGGAATACGAGAGTCTATAAAAAACCTCCCTCCAGCTTCCTGAATGAGTGTTCTTGGTGACTGTATTGAAATGCTGAAGTGGTTCCATCATTACAGTGGCCAGCAGAAATAATGAGCACGCTTTATAATGAGGTAGGCACACACACACACACACATCCAAAGGCAGGAATTCTCTGTGTCAGTGAAAATATGACTGGCCCCAAATTGATTTAGGATTCATTAGTTCACAGAGCTCGTTATGTCATGTTATGAAATAAGAGTTCAGCCTTATTTATTGTTTCACAGTATTGTTTTTCCGTTGATGTTAAAATGTTCTCATCTGATAAGGCCACTATAGAATTCCTCAACTTGAGTATCTAATACTGACAGACCATTATCTAATTCCTACATTGTTTGTCATTTTATTCTTTGCCTATTTAGAACACCCCAACTCCCCACTCCCCTCCCCCCCCCCCCCCCCAATGCAAATAACTATACTATTTTGCAATGAAAACCACAAATCTTTGTTTAAAAGTATACATTTACGGAAACGTAAAAATAACTGGGTTGTGTGGTTTTCTGCTAAAACTAGTGTCAGTCAATAATGTTATTTTGAAATGCTGATAAAATTGGTTGCATTCCCAACCTTTGCTAGTAAACTAGATTAAATCTAGTAAATATCTACCTAACTGCACATCTATCAGGAGGAATTTTGACATTAGTCCAGTGCAGAGTGTGTAATGATAGTTTGCAGCATAATGCCTATGCTGAATGCACTTCCAGTCACACCAGTACTACCAAAAAGAATTACCATTTAAACATATATATATATATTTATCTGATGCATTTCCTCTGTAGACAAGAAGAGAGTTGTGATTACACTCGTTGTTTACACTCTTAAGGTGTATGGGCTATTTTATGCCAAAAGCAAGTGATCACAAATAAATATTCTTGTTTTCTTCCAGGTAAAATCTTCCTCATTTGTGAGGATTCTGATTGTTGATGTGATTGCTGAGCTGTATTATTTAAAATAATGTAGCTAGAGATTACAGGTTTCTTTGGTAATACTGGGATGAAATTACAAACCATTTTGGCAGTGTTCAGAGGAAGATAATGGCAACCCTTGGTAATGTACAGCGGTCTGCCAAAATTGCTGAAAAGAAACAGGAAATTTCATCTAATCCACATAAATTGAGTGTGGGGAATATCAGGCTCTCCGGAAAATGCTTGCTTTAGTTCTGGTGTGTCACAGATAGCTATCAGGGATGAAATTTGTATGTCAGCTCATCTAACCATAGCAAATGCAGGATTGGTTGAAATTGCATGTTTGCAAGTATTTTGAGTAAATTCAGTAATCATCATTGCCTTGTTTTCTTCCTCATTTCTTTCTGTTGAACACTCCACCTAATCTCTCCCTTCTTATATTTTCTCACCCTGAGGATCAAGGTTTTGTCACTAATATGGCTTAATACCTCCTTCATTACCCATTTCTTCTTCTCTTCTCCATCCAGTTAAAACTCTGGCTAATTAAATCCTCTTTTGTCTATAACATCCCTTGCTATGGACTCCTTGGTAATTCCTCCTTGCCTTGCCTACACTATTTTGCCATCACCTCTGATTGCAGGCTCCATAAGACCTGCTTACTAGCCTGTGCTGCAAAACGTGCATGCAGCCAAGTGGGAACCATCCAAATACAAAGGAGTCATTTTTTTGGTTTGTTTGTTTTTTATTTCTTGATGAACACCTTTTAATACATGCCTCTCTTTTAGCTCATTGCATAAAGGTTTATTTTCTTCTAACTATTTTCTTCTTTGATTTGGAGGTGATTGCATGGGCTTTAGTGGTTTACCAGTTACTTTCCTTTCTGGACAATAGCAATGAACAACTTTAAATAAAAAGTCTGGCTTTTAGTTAACTTGTTGACTAGCTTCAGACATACGTACACAAGGGTAACAATTTGCTCTTGGAAGAACCTACATGGCATATATTCAGGTGGCTTAAATTCCTTGAATAGCATTTTAAGCGTATAAAAGAACATGCTCCTTAGTAAGCATTAGGGAACATGACATTTGCATTTCAGATGTCAGTATTTTCTGCTGTTACCTTGGCACCGAAGAATAGACAGTGTTACCATGATTTATCCAAAAGCTTAATATGTTTTGGCTTTTACTTATTTAAAAATGTTGATGGGGTTCTGTTTGCCTTTTCCAGAAACTGCTCTACTGAGGAGGAAATCAACCATAAAAAGGTTTGGAAAGGTAAATATTTTGACTGAGTCATAATCTTTCCTTACATGCTTACAAGAAAAAAGTATTACAGACTTGAATGTAGGGGTGCAATAGACCCAGTGGAATAAGGATGATTTTCAACAAATAAATAATCAAAAAGGTACCACAGGACTGGTCTTGCCTTTCATGTAGGCAACGATTCTTGAATGAAGTCCCCTGCAGAAGCCAAAGCAAGAGCTGACGGATATAATTGACCCTATCACAATTCAAATTTCCTGGCTGATTTGATGTAGAAGGTTTGGATCAAAAGTATTGAAGCAGGATAACAGGTTTGGATCAATGCTTTTTCATATTACTGTAACAGTAGAGCATCCAAATTCCTGTAAATATTTCTCATGCAGTTGCCAGTAATTATCCATATAAACCACAAACGAATAGCTTTAAAACTCACTATAATTTCAAACGTGAAATCAAGTACCTTGCCTATGTTTCTCACTTGTCCTGAGCTTTTACCTTTCTATCTTTTCCCTACTGCAGTCTATTTTTGTATTTCCTGCATCCCTTTTCCTTTGGTCTTTATCTGATCGCACATTTGCTTTTGAATGCCAGTTGTTCCTCAGGCCTGTGGTCTCCTTAGGGCCTTCCATTTAAGTGACAAATGGGGTGCAATGCATGGAAATGGGACTGTAGCTAGTGGATCTATAAAGTAATTGCAAAACATGTCGTGTTGCTTCTTCAAAGAAGACTGGGATGTACAGCTATGAGTAGTGAAGTGAGACCCCTGGTTTTGGAAAGGCAATATTTTGCCCATGTGGGACAGCAAAAACCCAGCCTGGTTGTATGATGAGGGGCAGCCCAGCTTTCCTTCAAAAGTGTCGCAGATTGCTTGTTCAGCACCCAAGTGCATGGGCTGCGCAGGAGAACACATGCACATGAAGGTCTGCAACTGTCCTAGCCCAAGGATTGTCACAGTGAAAACCTTCAGAGGACGTTAAACATGTCCAAAAAGTTGTGTCAGTTCCCCGCAGGTATTACATCCCATGCCTTTGTGCATTGGCTTTGTAGGTTAGCAGAACTAACTGCAGCACACTGCTTTCTCACTTCTGTAAAAAAACAAAGGATTTTTTTTTTTTTACCTAAGTGCTTTAAATAATCAGAGTACTCTTTAGTGATATGCAGCAAGACCAGAAATGCCTTGTTGGAGATAGATTAAGTACTTTTGAGTTCTGGTTATTAATAGGTCTCTACAGCCAGTTGTTTCTTATATTCTAGTATATGTATTCACCTAAAGACTACCAGAAAGGGTAGAAAGCAACAACCAGCTTTCTGAAAAGTCCTAAGTTACAAAGTCTGTTCTGACAGAAGAATGTCATATTTCTTGTGAGTTGTATTTGTCGTACATACAGTGAGTCAAACGTCATGTTTCCAGGGAGTGTGCTCTGTTACCAGAGACCTGGGGATTGTTTATGTCATCCAACCCTTCCCCAAACCAGCCATCAGAGGGGCCTGAAGGTGAGCCAGGTACAAGGGGCTTTTTGTCACCTGTGCAAATTTTAACTCATCAAGATGCAAAAGAGGAGGTGAACAAATTCCACCTTCCAGATGGAGGGTTTTCTCCATCTGACACAGATGCCTAAAGAATCCCAACAAAAATCTGCAAACTGCACAAGTAAGTATTTCCCTAATCGGGGAAATATTATAACATATTTAACTTGGAAAAAGAATTTTTGGTAATGGAAAATACAAATATTTTGAGAGCAGAAAAACAAAACAAAACAAAACAAAACAAGAAGTAACTAAACAGAACTATCAGCAATGGCAAAAGGCTAATTACCTATGAAATTGAGAAAAAAATTCTACAGAATTTGAAAAGAAAAAAATCCTTTTCAAGAATTTGAAAGAGCAGCACCTTATTAAACAAAAAGAAAGTCTTGGACCCTCTCAGAAGGATTTTGATACAGATATAATTCAGGAAAAAAAATGAATTCATTTAAGGCACTTCCTTAATCATAAGATTCTGTCTTACAGGAGAAACGAGACCTACAAAAATAATTAGGGGCATGGAGTGAATTCATTTACAAGGCGAAAGATAACTAGTTATCTTTGGTAGGTGATGATTAAGAGTGGGAGAGGGATGCATAATAAGAATTTACAAATATTAGAAGCATAAATATACAAAAAGCAGATTATGAATATGCAGTGAAATGTTTTTAAATCCAAGGACCAGCATTTGGGCTGTAGGTGACTTACTTGCTAAGGGAAAAAATACATGATATAAAGCCTTCTTCTAGGTAGGTTAACAGTTCAAATCTGTCCCTGGCATAACATGACTTTATTATCTAAAGGCTATTTAGGACTCTGCTTGAAATAAATTCACTTCTGTTTCATGGGAAGGTGTCTTCGTTACAAAGCCTGAAGCCTGGACCAGCGCTGCTGCTCACTGCCTCAGCAGTTCCCACTGCCTCAGCGAGGCACCAATGGAGCACACTTCCCCTGACCACTGGGGATGTGGGGTTGTTGGTGTGAGAGGGGCTGGGAGCCTTGCACCTCCCCGTGTGCTTGCGCATTTACTGTGCACAAAGAAGTTTGTCCCCAGGCAGCATCAGGATCTTAAGTGTGATGCATTGGGCAGGTAAGTAGTGACCCAGAAAGTGATTTTATGGACCCAGATTTCTGCAAATATTACATATTCATGAAAGCCAATGGTAAGTCTTTTCAGAAACAGATTTTCATTAATTGCATTGACATGTAGGGTGATGGATATGAAATTTCAGACAGATGAAAAAATGTACTATGATCCCCTCTCATATAATCCTAAAGTTTCAGCATAACAGGAGTTCTGTGCACCTCACTGACTCCCAGGCCAGCACCAGGATTTATTGAAAGCGTCTCTGCTCAAGGACTGATCCGTCTGCTGTACTGGGCAATGCCAGCATGACAAAAAAGCACCACATGCTGGTGCCCTCCTCACTCACCTGGCTCACCACCAAACCAGAGGTCTCCAGCTCTAGCAAGCTCTAACCTTGTGTGTAGTCACAGCTGAACTCCTTGTGCAGCTGCGATGTTTCACAATAGCTACAGGCTTCATCATTGGTATGGCCATCCAGAAGAAGGGCTAAGAAAACAATAAAACAATAATGAACAGCTCTGTGAGGTAGTCAGGATGCTGCTAGCAACATATGTAAGTGAATTCATGTGTTCTTTTATAGCAGGCTGGTAAGCATTCCCTGTAGCAGAAATAAAAGCTGCTTTCTGAGCTGCCTCATCTCTGATAAAGAAAATCTGCTGTGTATACCCATACTAATCCCAGTGACATGAAACATTCTTCTCAGAAATGTTGCACATCAATTTTATTTAGAATGGGGAGAGCAACTAACTCATCTGCTGAATGTGGGAGAGCTTTGTGGCGTTTCCTTCTGCTGCACAATAACACAAATTCAATGCCTTTGAACAGGCAGGTAGATATTGGTTCACTGTGAAAGGTTACTGAAACTTAGAGTTTCCGAGAAAATGTGTTTGATTATAATTAAATACATCCAAGTAGGAATAAGCTTATCTCCTCCAAGAAATAAGCAGTCCATTTAATTTCCCAGTCCTCAGGTTCCCTTCCAGACCATAACATGTATGCTCCTTTTAAGCAGAAGTCTCCACTGATTTGGGCTTTACTGTCTTTAATCAAGCAAATCCACCCCTGCCTCAATTAAGACCTGAAGAATTAGCACTTAATGTCAGAAAAGTGTATATTTTAATTTCATCTACTGTGCATAAATTGATTACATAAGGCAGCCTGTTCCCCCAGTCTCCAGCCCTTCTCCTGCTTCCTCCATCCTCCCATTTGAGTAATATGGTTTGGAGCAGGAAAGGTTAGGATTTCAACACCTGTGTCAATGAACTCTTTTGCAGTATGACACATGGCACAAGGTCTCTTTTTTTTATAGTTTTAAAAATCAGAATATATATATATATATGTTCATTTCTCCTTCTTCCTTTAAAAGGAAGGTGGAAGAATGCAGGGATCTTTGACTACTGCAGGTATTTCAAACACAGATTTTTTTTTTAAATGTCAGAGCTTGTTAGTTTGTTTTGTTTTGTTTTAATATTTCCAAGAATGCTGGGGTTCAGGAAACGGAGAGAGATTGTCCTCTGTCCCACCTGTGAATGAATGCCTGTATCTACTGGCCATGTGGGTTAAAGCAAAGATAAGTTGTTATGGATTGCAGATTCTGTTTCGCTGCCAGATGCAGTCCTAATGCTTACTGTACTAGCTGTTTTTCCTCTGCAAAGGTGGTGGTGAGCATGCAGAGAAGATTTAAAATGGAACACCTGTCTTGACTTGAAAATACTTGATGTAGTTCCTTTACATCATATGAAGATTTTCTGAAGAACTGATTCTCTGTTGTTTTTCGGGTGGCCAGATGCTTGATAACAATGGGAAGAAGAAAAGGTTCTTACCCATTTCACTCAGTTTTATCAGCATATTAATGCTTGTACCGCTGAAGCCTTCTCTTTCAGTCCTTTGCTGTCAATACATTTAAAACCCAGTATCTAGTGGTACAAGCCAATTAAATCCCAAATTCACTTGTCAGAGCATTCCCTCTATGTGTCTGCCATGTTCTGGAGCCAAGTTCTTCAGTTTCTTGGTTTCAGTCCAAGAGGAAACATTAACAATAAATAACTATGTAGATCTGTATGCTGGGAATTAAAACAGTATCTATTAAGGGCACTCCATGAAAATGATCTTGAAATACATTATGTGAAAATTAAATAAAACCTGTAAGAACATTAAGGCTCCCAAGAAATAAAAGGAATGACTCCTGAGAAAAACTGTAAATGAGGTGCCCGGTGTTTTTAAACTGTTCAGATTTTTTGGCAGCTTACACAGTAAGTCAGTGATGTAAATCAGAGATTTCCAAACAACTTTCAATTGCCTTTAAGCACATTTTGGACTTGGTTCTCAGTGGGGACAAATGTCATGGAGGAGAAGAAATCTGGCTCAAAACTAGTGAAGTATGAGCATTGAAAAAGCTTAAATATGCACAATATGTGAATTTCTATTATATTTTTAACAACATTTCAAGGTTGGATACATAATTCATGGCATTTTTGATGTCTTGAGAGAAAGTAGAGTGATGTAAAATTTCTGGATCAGCATATTTTGGCTTGAGAATATACCCATACCTCCGAAACTTTTTCAGTTCCCTTACAACTATTATAGATATAAAACTCCAGTGCTATGATCCAAAGCCCACTGAAAAACCATTCCACTTATTCCAAAATGTCATCCGAATCTGCCCGCACTGTTTAACAGAAGGGATTTATTCCTTATGTTGGGTGGGCCACACAGAAATGTAAGGCAGCATCCATTTTGGTGATCCGCTTCTCCGGAAGGAAGCAATCATCTCCTTGGAGTGAGGACCGCAATCTTGGGTTTTGTTATTGCATTTTTCACCTCCATTGCGGCAGAAGACGTGGTGGCAGGCCCCATACTGGCCATGCACTCTTGGTTGGCCATCACACGAGCCCTGTTTTTGAAGCGACATGTGGATAACCTTGCTTGTGCCCTCAGCCCATGGGCTGCTGGCATGTGGCTGGCAGAGCATCCTCCGTGCTTGTCCTGCAGCCAGACAGCCGGCCTCACCTGGAAGCATCTAGAAGAAAGCAAATCTCAGGGTCAGCAAACCCCTCTGATTATTTTTTTTCCCTTGGGTGCTTTGAATCTATTCATTTTCTCTTGTTGGAGAAGAAGAGCGAGCTGTGTAGCTGTATGCATCTCCGACTCGCTCGGTGCAGAGGTCAGCCTGAGCTGAAGCATGACCCCAGCGCACAATCAATCGCCCAGCACCCAGCTGAAAGCGGAGGCCCATGCAAACACTCGAGCTGCAGCCCCTTTTGTCAGGCTCTCAGCGCCGTGTCAGCCGGGTCTGCTGCTGCGCTGGGCTGGCCGGCTGCTGGGGGCACGTCCCCATCCCCTGTCCCCACGTCTCTCCATCATGCCGTGCTTGGCTGGAGGCACTCTGGGAGGCCCTCCGAGGGAGGCCTGGCTGCGGTGGGGAGGCCACGTGGCAAGGAGCTGCTGTTGTTCTCAGCTCTCCACACACGGGTTTCGAGGCAGAAAAGAAAAGAGGAAAGGCAGAGGCAGCGCTGTGACAGTCAGTAGTGTACTGCGTGCTCGAGGCTCGGAAAAAAAAGTGCTGTTAGAAAGGAAAATAAGGAATAGGTAATGTCCTTAGCCTCGGGAATGAAATATTCCTTTAATAACTGTTTTCCTCTGCTACTCTTGCAGCAGTTTCAGAGTCTTGTGATTTTCCACTCATTGCTGGTGGACTAGGGCAAAACAGGGCCAGCTGAGTGCCCGTTCCCTCTCCCACACAACCCTGGAAGAGTCGGGCTCTCAGAGGTCTTCTGGGCCACCACGTCCCTCTGCTGGTGCTCCCTCTTCTCCCTCTCCTCAACAGACCGACTCACAACCATGCAACGTTATAAATATACACCCTAGAGATTCTTTAATCCAAATCCTCACCATAATGCCTTATTACTTGCCTGTATGGTGATGGTAATTAACAGCAGGGCCCAGTCCTGCAAGATCTCCCCTTGCAAGGGAAGGTGTCTGGGAGAACAAGGCTATCTGTGCCAGCGCAGGGAGCGCTCATATGAGCATGGCATGCGTGGATCTGTTCTAAATAACCCTCCTCCATAAGTACTATTAGCACTCAGGAGTGCCAAATTAAGAGCAATGTGAAATCTTTGCAAATAGTGACTAAATGATGGAGACAATAACGGTGTAAATAACTTGGTAATTTAAATAGCGGGTTTATAAATAAACCAGAGTCAATATATATTCCTGCTGGTCTCTAAAGAAATTAGACCAGTAAATTCCTGTGAATCACAATAAGGAACATATTTTGTGCATTTAAAATAAATCTCATAGCTGCATGATGAAGTACTTTTAATTATTGTAGAGTGGTACAAGCAGCAGCTTTATATATTATATCTCTCAAATCAATAACAAAAGAAGTGCTTTGCAGGAATTGATGCTGTACTTTTGCAAGAAAAGAAGTTGTACTTCAAAAGAAAGAGTTGAATGCTAACCTTAATTTGTCCTTGCCAGCCATTTTATCTGCCACATATCTTAAAACATAGTTAGTTATCTCATGAAGATACTTAGAAGAATGTAGCACATTTTAAACTGGGTAAAAGTGTGGTGGGGTTTGCATTTTAGTTTTAAATTAAAGGGAAAAAAATGCAGAAATACTTTTCTTTAACTTTATAAGCAACATACATGGACGCAGAGATAATTTCTCTAAACATATTTTATTTAAAATATATGAAAGGGACTTTGCAAGGTGGGCACTTGAGAACAGTATTTTATTTTAAAAGAAGCTAAAAACTGCTCACAGTAGGCAAAATCCCCAAATGGAGCCTTTAGCCCGTTGCATTCAGCAGGTAGCCTGGATTGTTAGCATAATAGTACAGCTCCAACAGTGACACTTGAAGCAAAACTTTATGCAATTTTAAAGACAGCTAAAAAAAATTAAATTTGATTCTTGCATTCCTGTTTTCAGACATGCCACTGGAAAAAACATGCCAATGTGTAGTCTTAGCAAACTGAGATCAGTAGTCTAGAGCGATCTCTGAACGACTTTTATTCATGCAGCACAGACACTTGGGGGATATTGGTCCCCTCCAAGGTCACTGTAGATCCATTTTTCAGAAAATCTGTCTTGCCCTTGGCTTCATGTTCAGACCACCCCATCTTTCCTTCCGTGCTGCCCCTCGCCCAGCCTGAGCTGCTGCAGGAAGCTGGTGATGGGCAGGAGGAAATAGGCATTTTTGAGTGGATCTTGTGGCTAGCATTATTGTGTGAGAAAGTTCTTGATAATTTTAATGACTGTAGCAATTCGGGAAAAAGTCTCTGTTAGATCTCATTCCCATTTAGCATCTTCTCAAGACTGCACCAAATAGCAAATGCCTGTGAAAAGGTGCCCTCTGACCATCCCGTCCCACCCAGCCCAGGACCCTTCTGCCCCTCTCCTCTCACAGGAGGAGGTACAGCAGCAAGGCAGCACCTTTCCTGAGAGGGTCTTGTGCTTTGGCCGCGGGAGGGAAGGGCATTGATTTCAGCAGGCACACGGGGACAGCCACAGGAGCAGCGTCGCAGCCCTGGTGCATCGATCCTCACCTTCTGATAGAGACAGATGCACTGCTTCAGAGGGGAAGAGTTACCTGCGGAATATCAGCACTCTGCAGCTGCATCCCTTGCTCTGTTCAGCTGACAAGAGTTAGTGTGATCGCAGCAGCGTGAGGTGACGCGCTTGCTGTTTGCAGAAAGCCATGGGTTAAAGTGTAGCTGACCTTCACACCCCGCCAGCATTCACAGTACTCTGCCGAAGCTAAATGCAAGGCTAATTTATGAATGGGGCAACTCATCAGCAGAATTTTAATGAATAAGCGATGTGCCCATTCATTATCTTTCCATTTCCAAGTGTTAATAAACAGCCTGGTGATAATTAACTGAAATCCTACCTTTATAGAAAAGTGGCGCTTCATAAATACCAAATTGTGCTATTATCGTACATGTGTGCTGGGTTTCCATGAATATATAAATTCCGCAATTACCTCTGGAAAAGCAGTTTAATAAAGAAGGGGAAAGTCATACAATAATTAAAATCTGAGAAACAAACAAAACGTCCTCCTGATTCAAAAATTCAATGACAGTAAACAGGGCAATGCAATCAGGAAGGAAATCCCTGCCCTAATCAGCAGCGGTGATTTTTCACATAGCTCGAGAAGTGGCTGAGTGAGGGATGGTTAAACCCGTCTGCAATCAGCCGAGGGAGGCTTTAAGACACTAAGTGTCAGAAATTTATGCCTGAGGAAGCGGAGCCTCGAGTCACACGATTATATCAGAAGGTCAGCTCTCTTTCGCAGAACAAACAGAAGCCCCCAAATTTTCTAGCCTTCCTAGAAAATTACCCTGCAAAAGATGAACTGACCTTTACCGGTGCGGGGCTTCGCACATAGCCGAGAGAGAGGTGTGAGCTGCTTCTTTCATCTCAATAAGATGTTAATTCCAGTCCCCTGTTTCTCAGGGGAAATGCCAGGTCCCACCAGAGCGGGCAGCTCTGGAAATGGAGCAGGCAGGGAGCAGGATGCTCCTGCGGCATGTAGGGTATCCCCGTGATGGGAGAAGGGAGGAGGCTGCGACTGCCACGAAGGCCAGTTGTGCTCCAAACTGTGAGCTCCTGCCCTGGCCCCGGCGCTCGCTGGGCTTATCCGAGCCCAGCACAAAGCTGTGCACGGCCAGCTGGAAGCACGCCTGCTAGCAGGGCACAAAGCCATGCCCAGGTGCTTGGTGTGGCCGTCCCAGTATCTCCATCACCACGTGGGGTGGTGGGGACACCTATGAAGTCTGCCTGTGACAGCAGGGTGAGGGGGTCACAATGTGTTTTGGGCTCCTTCCCATCGCAAGGAGGTGCCATGCTTTCCTGGGGACAGTGCTCCTTTGCCAAGGGGAAACCCAGACTTCCCACTCCCAGGTGAGCCAAGGTGCCCGAGGCACAAGGAACAGCACTGGGACAGGAAAAGGGTGGAAAGGATTTTCTTTTTTTCTTTTTCTTTTCTTTTCTTTTCTTTTTTTTTTTTCCTTTTTCCTGCCCACAGCAGGTGCCAGTGTTGATTCACGGCTCAGCCGGCCGCGGTTGCTTAGCTATGCAGCCGCCGTCCCCCTGCTCCCCACACCTCCGCGCGGTTCCTGAAGCGAGGACTACTCCAGCGAGGGAATGCACCGGGCCTAGGAAGGCAACTTCCTTTGATGAGGACCTTTCAAACCTCTTTGACCTGACCTCGCTGACAAAAGGGCCCTTCAAAGAAGATGAACTGTTTCATGTGGCAGCAATTTCTCACGTCAATCAAAAAGATTTTTTTCTTACAGCAACAACTCTCTATCCTTTCCCCACAAAATTATTCATTTTAATACAGCTATCCTCCTCTCTACAGCGAACACCCTTGGGTAGCATCTTCCAGTGTCTCACAGACACACTCTTCAATTCCTATTTCCATATTTTATTTTCTTTAAATGTGGGGAGGGGAGGAAGGAAATGAATTGACTTTACTTTGATTAATATTCTTCTTTTGCATTTTTAGAACACACATCTTCTGAAGAGCAAGCTCCTTCATGAGATCTGGTGGTCTTCTGAATATCTTTTGAGGAATAGATGCTCAACTTTCTCTCTCTCTATCTCTTAATGATAGAATATTTGACCTGTTGGCCTCAAAATTTTAACTCAGTTTTCTGCCTTAAAATATTGCTGCAGCTATATTTGAACTTTTATGACATTGGGAGATAGAAGTCAGATAAATATTTCTGATGTTGAAGGAACTGTTAAACTGCAACTTGGATCCATAAGCTTAAACCATATTTTAGCCAAGAAGGAAATAGTATGGCTGCACAATTCAGAAGAAACCATAAAAGCCGCTTAAAATGGCCTACAACAGATTTTCAGCACATGAAATTCTGCTGCACTGACAGTCCATTCTCTTACATTCCTTCTAGGCTTCTAGCCTCCCCTGCAACTCTGGAAACCTCTGCATCTTTGCGATGGAGAGGTTTCCAGAGTTCCCAGTGATATAAAGCATCTGTCCTGATCCTTGAGCAGGAAGTACAAAAGAGAGAAGGAGAAAAGAAATGCTCTAGTAGGTTGGTTTGGAAGAAAATAGCGTGTGCTCCTTAATCTGTTTAGGGATTTGGAACACCTCAAGAGCTCCAGCAGAGGTGGATGGATGGTCAGGAAGTCAGTGAGGTGGTCAGCTACACATCCATGGTTCAGTCATGTCATTGTTCCAGAACTTTCATCACATTTCCACCTTCCACCGTATGGCTGCCATTACCCCAAA
Source organism: Anser cygnoides (assembly GCF_040182565.1). Lineage (NCBI taxonomy): Eukaryota > Metazoa > Chordata > Aves > Anseriformes > Anatidae > Anser > Anser cygnoides. The sequence continues at coordinate 78,703,650 of NC_089875.1, forward strand.
TGTGCGATACATGTATGTCTTGGAGATGTTCATAAGTAAAACTCCGTGTGATGTCAATAGTTAAAGCTGAATGGCCATGTCCACCTTTTCAGCTGCTTCTAATTTCATTACCCTTTACCTCCTCCTTTTTTTCAGTGTTTTCACAAGCTGATAAGCAATTATTTTATCTATTTATTTGGAAAATGAGTTGGCTTAGGCATTTTTTAAGAATAAGAAAAGAAAAACTCCACTTTTTAAAATGAGACTAAACTTGTAAATCCTAGTAACTGGACATTTTTGAGAAAGGGAATGTGCAGGAGAGCAAAATGTGCTACCTGTGAGCTGGTGGAAATGAGCTGTGATTTGAAAAAAAAAGGATAAGGCTTTTAAAAAAAATGTCCTTTTTTGCATGCTCACTGTGTTTAATAGTAACGGGATGTGATCACAGCCTAGTGGTCCTGCGGGAATGTCTGGTGTAGAAGCATGTAAATCGTAGTATGCCTTTCTCAGTGGTCACTGGAATTGTGTGGAAAGCTTTCCACTACGCTGCCAGAAAGAAGCATGTCACCGCCTGTGTCAAAGTCTGAACCGCATAACTCAGGAAATTTTACACAAAACTAAGCAGAAATTTTGACTGAGGATTGTACCTCCTGAACACCCTGAGATGTCCTGGTGGTCACGTGGCAGAAAGGGTATATTTCTGCCGTTTTAAAGGAATAAAAAAAATTCCATGGGAATTCTCTTAGATTATTAATGTTGCAAAATCAAAGGTTCAAAGGTTGAGCAAAAGGGTAAGGAAGGCAGCTGAAATTTAATTCTGGTCCCTAAACTAGGCTTTTCATTCCGGCATGAAGCAGTTCAGCCCAAATCCCGGGTTGCTCCGAACTGTGCTGGTGGGTTATTGCGAGGTGTCTGCCACCGCTGTCCCCAGACCCTGCAGGGCTCCGTAAGTCACAGCTGAAGTAAGGAGTCCTGCTGCTACCCAGGGCTTGGGCAGAGCGATGCACAGCACTGAAGTTTTCACAGAGGGCAGCATTACTTCTTCCACTGCATTATCAGTGCCTGAAGGAAACTGAGGCTGGGTTTTAGTTGTTGAAGTTGATTTATGCACAGGCAAAAACAACCTATTTGTGCCAGAATGGGCTAACCTGAAAATTTCTTTAAAGGGAAAACAAGCATTTGAAAGATGCTGTAGCTCAGACCTTTCGTCAGAGCTGTTTGTTGCAGCTCTTTTTTTTTTTTTTTTTTTTTTGGAAAAGGAGGTACAGGACAGGAGTTCTTATTCAAATCTCTAGTTTCCCCAGAAAAAAAAAGACTTAACCCTGGACCACCTGAGCTTTCACCCATCCCATTCCTAATATTTATTTTTTAATCCAATGAAGATTGCCCAGCAGCTGCCATTGCTTGTGGTGTTTGGTCATCAGCTGGCCCAGCTGGGGCTGCTCACTGGCCACGCTGGGGACATGGCGGGGAGGTGACAGCACCAGGGTGGGCAGTGAGGGGACGAAGGGGCCAGGTGATGCCATGGGAGGGTGCTGAGGCTGTAGGGAACATGGCGAGGATCTGGGGTTGTCGCAAGCAGGCAGAGGAGGAGGAGGGGAATGGGAATATAGGGCACAGTTTCATAGTAAACTAGGCTTCGCTAATGATGCGGCTCTCAGAACTGCTTGTTTTCCAACTTGCAAGGAGTCTGTCAAGTGCTGCCTCTTTTTCTCTCTTAGGCTTTTCTCCTCATTACTGTGTTCTTTTCTTTATTGCCGTCCCATGCTGTGACTTTGATTCTCTGCTCTGAGTCATAGTGCATCCATTGCTTTTTCATATTTTGAAACACATTTACATCAGTGTTAATACAAAAGTGTATTTTGGCATAATAATTGTATCCAGTTATTGACCACATAATCAATAGTGCAGAGTTGGTAGAGCCTTTGCTGCTAGCTCAATCAAGTCATCAAACAAAGCAATAAAAGCCTAAACATACAGCCCTGTAAATGGTCCTAATAGTTGCTTTATTTTAAAGGGCAAAAAGGGACATGAGTTTTTTTTTTTCTTTTTCTTTTTCTTTTTCTTTTTCTTTTTCTTTTTCTTTTTCTTTTTCTTTTTCGTTTTCTTTTTCGTTTTCTTTTTCTTTTTCTTTTTCTTTTTCTTTTTCTTTTTCTTTTTCTTTTTCTTTTTCTTTTTCTTTTTCTTTTTCTTTTTCTTTTTCTTTTTCTTTTTCTTTTTCTTTTTCTTTTTCTTTTTCTTTTTCTTTTTCTTTTTCTTTTTCTTTTTCTTTTTCTTTTTCTTTTTCTTTTTCTTTTTCTTTTTCTTTTTCTTGTTTTTCTTTTTCTTTTTCTTTTTCTTTTTCTTTTTCTTTTTCTTTTTCTTTTTCTTTTTCTTTTTCTTTTTCTTTTTCTTTTTCTTTTTCTTTTTTTTTTCTTTTTCTTTTTCTTTTTCTTTTTCTTTTTCTTTTTCTTTTTCTTTTTCTTTTTTTTTTCTTTTTCTTTTTCTTTTTCTTTTTCTTTTTTTTCTTTTTCTTTTTTTTTTTTTTTTCAGATCAGTCTGATCTTTGGTGTCTTGAATACTATTTTCAGACAGTGCTAATGCTCAGCTTTATGAAAACTGAGAGCATTTTTGGAGCCTTACGTCAGGCATCCAGAACCTAAGGAACTTCAACTCATTGGTCACTTTGGAAACTCCCAGCCTGAATTACTGTCTGGCTTGCTGTCTCCTGTTCCTGTAGGACATGTCATTATCGTATGTAAGAATTTCTCACTGCTGGACTTTATCCAACAGCCTGACTCAGCTCGCTCCAGTTTAGAGGAGAATTACTTGAATTAGGAGTAAATAAGTTTGATCAATGTAAAGCTTCAGTGCCAGTGTACATGAGATGAGAAGCACACAGTCAGAGTTTCAGGGGTCAAGCAGAAATCACACGGGTGCCAGTAGTAACCTCCCTGCACCAACTGTCAGGCTGATGACACGGCAGTGTCGTGCTGTTTTGCACTCCTTGTGGGGTGTACTGGCTATGATGGACGTGTGTGCATCCTTAAAACACCTCAGTGCTTCTGAGCCTACTTGTTTGTGTGGAGTGCTGCAGGAAGGCTCTGTTTTCAAAAGGCTGGTTAGGGATATTTGCAAAAAGAGAATACGATGCATTGCTTTTTTCCTTTAAGTCTTTTTATACAACGGGGACAATGTTGTTTCTGTATGCCGAAGACAGATTTGCACTGTGAGCATGGCACCACAGCTCAGGGTTTGTGGTCTCACCCCCTCCACTGAGATCTCTTCCTCTTGATGGGGTCTCCCTTCTCCTCCCCTCCATTCCCAGATCTAGGGTGATCTCAGCAAGAGGTACACCACAGCCGAGAAAGAAGGAAGGGAAGGAGGAGAAGTCCCCAGAGACAGGCTCTGTTGGTTTCTTGACCCCGGGTAGGGGCAGCTCCCACATCCTGCACTCAGGCGTCTCTCTCACCTCTCATCTCGTGGCCCCCACCCTGGGGCCACACCAGTGTCTGATGGTGCACCTGGGGCTTCTACAGCCTGAACATCAGGCTCAAACCTATAATGCAGATGTGAATTTAATGTACAATGTAAATGTAACCTGACAGTATAACGGAGGGGCTCAAAGTTGGGACTTTGATCTGAAACATTTTTTATGCGTGCTTTTAAAAGCATGAGCAGACCATGAGCAGTCCTCTGCTACCAGTTTACAGATCTTTCTTAAATCCGACTGCAGCATCTTTTGGCAATGTTGTGAACATATATGTAAGTTCTGTTTTTCATGCATATTCACGTGGTAGGTCATTTATACACAGCATAAACAATAACAGACCAAGGACTACATCTGATGGACCCCAACAGAACTAGTCTGAAAAGAAGATTTAGTGCTCCTAGTAACAATATTTTGTTGGCAATTTGACAGCTTTGACCTAAGCCAAGTGACAGCGTTAGGTGATACACAGTATGCTGACAACTTATTACATAAAGTATCATGGTTGGCTGTCAAAAGCTTTCTTGGAATCTGGAAATATAGCTCTGGCCAATTTTTATGGCAGCGAAAATGTGTTCAGTAATTTCTACCAAGGCAGTTGTTGAGTGGGGAGGCTGAAAGACAGGGCTGATGGAGAGTTATTCGATAGCAGCAACAACAAGTTGGCCACCTGCAATCGGGCAGCTTTATCCACACGGCATTGCAGCCCTCTCGGCAGTGACTCAGATTTTATGATACAGTCTGGGCAATTCTCTTTTCCCTCAGGGGGAAAAAACATAATCCCAGAAAAAATAGCGTGCCACCTATTGCCTTTTTAATCTAAAAGTGCACTGGGCAGGAGTAGCAATGGATGTGAATGATGAAGCAATGCCAGCTGGAGTCTGAGGCTCGGAAACACGGGGCCCAGGGGATCAGGCCATGGAGCCGCAGAGTGCTGTGAGGGCCGGCGGGCTCTGCTCACATTGTGGGGACTTAAGGGCATTGACAAGGCCAGAATTTGGCCCTACAAGTCTGCCTTTTCAGTAATGAAAGAAAACCCCTGCTACGGGAAGGGATCAGCACATGTGCAAGCAGCTGGAAGGATGCGAAGAGAGCAGGGAGGGGCAGGTAACCATGCTGCAGGAGCACAAGGCAGCAGGCACACGGCTCGCATGCTCATCAGCCGAGGTATCCTACAAAATTTGTCCAGGTTGGGCCTTTTCGATGAGGTACCTTCCAACCCCAAGCATTCAGCGATCCTATGAAGACCTACCTTCCATTGATGCACCAGCCTTGGCTCCTTGGCCATGGTTTGTAGCTCTGCTGTAGCCTGGCTCATGGGATGTGGCGGGGGAGCAAAGCTGAAGACAAGGCACAAGGGTTGTTGGCGATGGCCTCTCCTTCATGGGTAGCATTATAAAACAAACCGGCATGTCGACTGAGGCAGCCACAGGAAATGTTTCTGACTCCCTGCACGTGATCAGACACACAGACCCATTCTCCTGGCACGTCTAGCACAGCCTTAATTAAGGAAGTCGGGAGCTGGAGTTGAAACTGCAGTATCACATTGCACGTAATGTGTGAATTGATGGTTTCCTACAGTCAGCGCTGACAGAAATCTTTCCGTCCTCTGAGTTCAAGGCAACTGTTGAACATGCAGATGGGCTGTATCTACACCTTTCCCCTCGCAGCGAAAAGTGCTTTAGATGATTAAGAATTTAAACTGCATTGTGAGTAAGGATCCCTGCAGTTTTGAGGAATAAGGGTTTCCTTAGAAACCGGGGAATGTAGTTTAGGAGCAGACGTTTATGAGGGCGAATATGTACACCATCAATTAACACCTTGTTTCGTTCACAAGTTCAGTTATATTTACAACACTGCTATGAATCAGTGAAAGCAGACAGTTTTGTGTGTGCATCAGGGCTGCGAAAGATGTACTCCGTGCTACCAGACAAACAGGGATTCGCACCATATGGCTGGTTCAGGAGTTTTGACCGATTTAGAGCAAACGCATAGTAATTTCCCCCTGGGCTGGGTTGGAATGAATATTAATAAATATCAGAAATGACAAACAGAGGAATGGACAAAGATTGTCCCCAAGTTGCATCCCCCCAAACCTCATGCTAGCTTTTAAAGCTGTTTTCTTGGCAAAGCCAATGTTTTGCACCTGATTTATGTGATACTTATGTCAGGTCTCAGTAAAATCCCACTGACTGTTCCCAGATCCAAGTGGCAGATGATCGGCTGCAGTCCGATGTCCAAAAGAATTTGTAGGCTGAACGGGTTCAAAAAGCAGCCAAACAAACCAAGAGGAGACTGTGGACTGATGGACACCGCTGTCACTCCTGCCCCTGGTGCTGGTTTCACCAGAGCCAGTTCTGTATCCACCACGGTGCTGGAGCGCCCATACCTCACATCCATGTCCTGAGGTAGGGGAATTACAAATAGCACGGCAGCTCAGCTGACAAGAGGAAGAGTAAACGATTGTGGACCCAGCTGGCAAAAAATTAACCCTGGTTTTATCTCTCTTTCACTGAAGGAGATTTATTCCCCTCCTTTGCAAGCAGATAATTTAGAAGATAGTTTATAATTGCCTATGAGAGTCTTCTCAATTCAATTTCTGATCAGCTTTTGCAGTGGAAATAATGAATAATGAGTTCTGAGCCAAAACCTGAATTCCATATTTGGGGCTAAAATTGTCATTTTGAGTGTTCCCCCTGGCACTGACCTGGGGTGTGTGGGCTGCTGCTGCCGAGGCCAGCCCCCGAGCGGAGCACCCCTGGCTGCAGGAGCACTGCCGGCTGCTCCTGGGGAAGGCTGATCCTCTGGGGGTTCAGCTGACAGAGGATGCGAGCTGAAATTTTTCATTTGGCAGCTTATTTCAGGATGGGTGAGTTGAAGGAATCCAGTTAAAAACGGCTCAGCTAATTCTGAGAGGAGGTTAATAGAATGGATGTTTTCCTATGTTAAAAAATTCATCTGTTTGAGGAGCTCTCTCATAGAGATGCTTTGGAGTAGTGCCTTCATACTTGGCAGGATGCATGACTTCCCTATGAGATTTTTATTTTTATTTTTATTTTTTTTCAGCTATTCTGGATATTCTTATGTATCAGTCTGTTAAAGCTGCAATTAATACGTGACCTCTGATATAAGAGTTAGTTTTCTTAAACTGAATGATTAAGTATGTTGACGGTACATTGGGAATTTCTTTTCGTGACTTCTTCATTATCTTTTTTATTCATTCCCTATTTGGATCTTAGGTGCCATTGAGCTAGTGTGTTCATGTTGTACATATTTTACTTCCAAAGAGAATATATGAGGGAACATTAAGTTACAAATTTAAATCTTAGATAATACCCAGACAAACTTGATTTTCCCTTGCCCACTTGGTGTACCTACCAAATTGTGAGAAGAACAACTATTTCATCAACTATGTGCAGATTTATTTTCCTTGTTTGGTATGCTTTATTTTCTACATTTTTGTGTTTTCTGTATGTTGTCCAAATTCTGGTCCAAAAGCAGATTTTCTGATTTTCTCATGGCTTGCAAGGTGCTCCCCATGGGAATATCTCAATGCTCCAAATACAGTCTTACTTTTTGAAACATTAGTGGCACCAGAGAGGACTGAAAAGACTACCACAGCCTGGAAACCATCTCCTTTCTTCTGGAGATCCACTGACTCATCATTACCTCCTACCCCTATGGCAGAAGAGGCCTCCAGAGACTGGAGGTTGTTGTCCACAGGTTGTTGGACACTTGGCTTATTGCAAAATCTTCTTGCTGGTTGTAGGCCTCATTCTTGTGGCAAAAAATAACAGCTATGTAAGTAATGCCTAATGCAGATAATTACAAGGAGTTCAAATTGAGGTTTTTCATACCAACTCAGCTGTTGCACAACCTATTTTTTAAGGTCTGATTTCCCCACCTTTGCAACATTCTTATTCCATGACTGTGTAACAAGCAGTTTGTCTATCCACCAACAAAAGAAGAAAATATAACAGACATCATAATCCACATCTTCAGGAAAAAATGTCTGCACCAGCTTTAGACAAGGAGCTGCCAAAATGAAAGGCAATTTTGAGAGACTTATAATTGCCATAACATATGGGAAAGAAAAAAAAAAACAACACATGGCTAGGCTATGGTTTCTTTGGAACTGCTGCAAAATTGTTCTTTGGGAACAAATGCAAGTAAAGGGCCCCGACCCAAATGGGATCTATGCGACTTCTGACCTCCTGCAAAACATGAGATCTCAGTCTGTGAAAATACAGCAGGCTTAAAAGTTTGAGCAGCCTATGAGCTGCTGGTTTGAGCAGCAATTGGGTTGAAACTGAATTTTTGAGCTGAAGGAGTGGCTTTGCATCGGGGAGGCTGATGCTCACCTTGTGAACGTTTCAATCAGACTGCTGGCAGATGTGCTCATGTGCGTGCTGCCTGCTCAGCCCTGCCGCGGCTCCCAGCGCCGTTTGGCAGCATGACGACAAAGATAAATGGAGGTGTGAAAGCCGTATTTACACAGCTTTTAAACATACCGTATACTGAAGATTTAAGGGCTTGCTGAGAGGTGATACTAGAGGCTTCGACAGGGAGCACGTTCAGCAGAGCCCTGCTGCCTCATTCAGGTCATGCCGCTCCTATGACTTCTCCTAAGAGTTTTTGGTTTGCATTTCAATTAGCTCAGATTGTGAAGAGATACAGGGTAGTGTTTGGATGTATGAAAAACAGATTATTTTTTTTTGTGTGGGTAAAATCCAGACAATAATGAAGTTTGATCCCTGATCTCAATAAAGCAGGACCATTGCTTTCCCAGAAATGTTCTTAAACTATTCAAAGATCCTTCAAATCTCCTAGATAGCAAATAGATCATATATGAAAAGGAACATGCAGGGAACAGGAATCCAACAAAGAGTTACTTTAAAAATACGTTGGTTCTGCTTCATAAGCAGAAGGTGGGGGGCACGGGGTGCCCCCCAAAAATTAGCAAGTACAGAAGTGTTAATTTAATTTTGCATTGTTTGCCATTCAAATAACATAATTCAGCATACCTTTACACATTAGTCTTACACTTCATAGACTCAATATTAAAGCTGGAAAACATAAAGCTGCAAAAAATATTTGCAACGTTGTATATTTTCATTGAGATAAGCCTGTTTTCAAATTCACATAATACCGACAAAGCTGTAGTAAGTTGAAGATACATTTCAGAGGCTGTCAATCTATTTTTACTGTAGGATGACTTTGGAATTTTATGCTGAAGAGTGGCATAAAGGAGATATCAAGCGATATTACACGAACATGCCTTTAATGAACAATACTTTACTACATAGATATAAATAAATTAACACTCTTACCACGTACCCTTTCAAGAAATCCCTTTTGATTATGTTCTGCGTCACTGATGGAGAATACAGGGTATGAATGGCAATAAACACAGTGATGTAAAATAATAAATACATTTTTCATTGTAAAAACATATTTAGCCAGGCCTTGGCTGGTAAATAGAATATTTATGCACCAAGGCAGTCAAAATCTTGATGTTACTACTCTGCAAGTGCAAGGGATTAAGGACTGTTGATGTTACCAGCATTTCTGTCAGATATTAAATACAGAAAGGGATGTGGGTCATGCATGCAGTAGTACAGGTGGTGTGTAAGCACCCTGAAGATGTGTACCAGTTGTTACGCCACAGCAAGTGAGGTGGGATTTAACTGCCTGGACGTTCTCTGCCGACAGATCTGCAGAAGTTCATGGGAGCTCTAGCCACAGTTGTGGGAGGTTATTTTTCTCTAAAGCTGGTCCTGATCCTCAGAGGGTGCAGTCCTGGTGAGGCTGCATTCCTGGAGAGAGGGGGGAAATGACTATGGAGAGAGAGGTCTGGCTGCTCTCTCCATCGTATGCTGGAGTTACAGCCCCTTCAGCTACTGTTCTTCCTCCATGCCCATGAAACAGCAAATAGTCTAGTTAAAGAGTATAAAATTGTGATTTGTGAAGCAAAACTGCTGAATGAGTAAAAGGAAAAAGAAGCATGAAAGATTTCATATCAGTTTTTCCATTTGAAAAGACTCACCTGTAGAGTGACCCACCCAGCATTCTTCAGGCTTTAATTAATTAAAAGCAGGGAGAAAGTTAGGATTTTGGCGCAGGATAAATATTCCAGACTTGAACAGAAGAAGTTGCTTTAATGACCTGGACAGTATCCAGGAAGTATGCAAAGGCTAGCAGGCACTTCTGACAGCTAATATATCTGATAAAAAAGCATTCTGGCCAATTAAAGAACTGGGGTAGAAATAATGGTTTGTCACCAAGTGTGTAGCCGAGGCCAATTGGTCCAGATTAACCAATGGGTTATCCTTTGTAAGTGAATTTAAAGGTCACAATGAGCTGTCTTGGTGGGTAAAAGATAAAAATGTTAAATTAATATGGTGGCAAAAGATTTTCAAATGTGAGACATGGAGATAAAAATTAGATTTGCAAATCATGCAAAATCACCTGGAGTGGACTAAGCAAATTGCTCCTATGGCAGAAGGTCAGTAAGAAAAAAGTGTGAATAAAAGTATGAATTCCATCCACTGAAGAAAGCAGAAGCTTTCTTTATGTATTCATAGGCAAATCTTCTGAAGGACTTTATTATAAACTTAGAACTGGGAGCATATTCACCTGTATACTTGGGGGGAGCAAGGTGGGCTGTTTTAGAGCTATTTAGTTTCCTCCTTCTACAATAAAACACATTGTTATGTTATTGGCCTATGCACCACTACTTGACCATGAAGGGATCATCTCTAATCTTGCTGTATGTGCTACCATTTCCACAGTGTGGACCGGCCTGGGGACAAATCCAACTGAGGAGGACTTTTCCAGCATGTTTTTCTCTACAATCTGCCATTGCACAAGGAGGTAAAGTTTGACACTCGCTCTGAACAAAGAAGACTCCAGGATGTTCACAAGACCTATTGGGAGCTCTAGGATGTCCATGGGGACACAGCTTTCATGTCCCTGTTTTGGCTGTGGCAGCCTGTAGCCTAGCACTAGGTCAGCATGGTCAGTCAGGTTGCATTGCCTAAGTATCCTGAGCTAAAACCAGGCACCTTGGGACAGAAAACCAAACCCGGTTTGCTCTCCGTGCTGGGGGTGTGCTACTTGGTCCTCCTCCCTCCTCACAGAGGTGGAGATGTGAGTGGCCACTAATGGGATGAAAGGATGCTTATGTTGTAAATAATGACTGTCCAGCCCACAAAATTCAAGAGACCTTATTTAGATTGATGTCTAGATGAGAGCCAAAGTCACTCCAAATGTGATTCTCCTTGCAGGGGCATGGTAGGACAGCTTGCTCTCATGCCCACCTTGTGCTTGAGGGATGTGAAGACGACCTCTTGGCTCGGTCCCTGCTGGCACCAGGGGCTCCCATTAGAGTGCCCAGCTAGATGCTGCTGCTCACCAGGGGTCAGCCAACCACTCCTCATGAGCACCTGTGCCTCTTCCCTCTCCAGAAAGTCCTGTTGTGCTACTAACATCAGGAAAAGCCTGTCCATGAATCACTTCTGATTTCAAGTGCATCATCACCAACAAATGTATTCAAATGGCTCTGTTTGATACTAATTGAGAGATAAGATTGCCAAAATAAGTCAAGTATACACAGTAGATGATCATAGAATCATAGAGTGGGTTGGGTTGTAAAGGACCTTAAAGACCATCTAATTCCAACCCCCCCGCCATGGGCAGGGACACCTCCCACCAGCCCAGGTTGCCCAAGGCCCCATCCAGCCTGGCCTTGGAACACCTCCAGGGATGGGGCATCCACAGCTTCTCTGGGCAACCTGTGTGTTGTGGTTTAACCTGGCTGGCAGCTAAACACCACACAGCCGTTCGCTCACCCTCCCCCCTCCCTCTCTGGGATGGGGGAGAGAAACGGGAAAGTGAAGCCGGTGAGTTGAGATAAAGACAGTTTATTAAGACAGGAATATAATAATAACAATAATAATAATAATAGTGATAATGATAATAGTATTAATAATAATAATGTGTAAGAAAACAAGTGATGCACAATGCAATTGCTCACCACCCACTGACCGATGCCCAGCCTATCCCCGAGCAGCCGGCCCCCCCACCCCAGCCAGCCACCCCTATATATTGTTTAGCATGACGTCAGATGGTATGGAATACCCCTTTGGCCAGTTTGGGTCAGCTGTCCTGGGTCTGTCCCCTCCCAGCTCCTGCTGCACCCCCAGCCTGCTCGCTGGCAGGACAGAGCGAGAAGCCGAAAAGTCCTTGGCCTGGTGTAAACACTGCTCTGCAACACTTAAAACATCAGCATGTTATCAGCGCTCTTCTCATCCTAATCCAAAACATAGCACCCTACCAGCTACTATGAGGGAAAATTAACTCTGTCCTAACTGGAACCAGGACACTGTGCCAGTGTGTCACCACCCTCTGAGGGAAGAATTTCTTCCTAACCTCTAATCTAAATCTTCCCTCTTTTAGTTTAAAACTGTTACCTCTTGTCCTGTCACTACAACCCCTGACACAGAGTCCCTCCCCATCTTTCCTGTAGGCCCCCTTTAGGCACTGAAAGGCCACAATGAGGTCTCCCCAGGTTCTCCAGGTTGAACAACCACAGCTCCCTCAGTCTGTCTTCATAGGAGAGGTGCTCCAGTCCTCTGATCATCCTTGTGCAGCCTGTCTTCATAGGAGAGGTGCTCCAGTCTTCTGATCATCCTCATGTCCCTCCTCTGGACTTGCTCTAATACATCCATGTCTTTTTTGTGCTGGGGGCCCCAGAGCTGAATGCAGTGCTCCAGGTGGGATCTCACGAGAGCAGAGCAGAGGGGGAAATCACCTTCCTCATCCTGCTGGCCACGCTGCTTTTGGTGTAACCCAGGATACAGTTGGCTTTCTTGGCTGCAAGCGCACATTGTCAGCTCATGTTGAGCTTCTCACTAAACAACACCCCCAGGTTCTTCTCCTCAGGGCTGCTCGCAATCCATTTTCCACCAGCCTGCATTTGTGCTTGGGATTGCCCCGGCCCAGGTGCAGGACCTTGCACTTGGCCTTGTTGAACCTCACGAGGTTCACACAAGCCTACTTCTCAAGCCTGTCCAGGTCCCTCCGGATGGCATCCCTTCCCTCCAGTGTGTCAACTGCACCGCGCAGCTTGGTGTCATCAGCAAACTTGCTAAGAATGCACTTGATCCCACTGTCCATGTCACCTACAAAGATGTTGAACAGCACCAGTCCCAATACCAACCCCTGAGGAACACCACTCGTTACTCCATTGGACTTTCATCTCCATTTGGACTTTGAGCCATTGACCACAACTCTTTGAGAGCCAATTCCTTACTCAATGAGTGGTCCATCCATCAAATCCATGTCTTTCCAATTTAAAGACAAGGATATCATGGGGTATCAAGGATATCAGGAATATCGTGTTGCATATTTTTACAAGCATATACAATGTGGAGGCTTCACATCTTCGCTGCAGTGCAGAAAAATTTAGATGAAGCATCCAGGAGGCTGCTGCCTGGTGTTTGCTGCCTCTAAGGGTCTCATGCCAAGCCTACAAATAGCCTGAAAGGGCTGAGATGCTGGGAACAGGCAGGTGGGCACTTCCCTTGTCTTCCTGGGCTACTGGTGATGAGAAGACCAGCAGTGACAGCCTGACTGCACAACCCAAGGTCTGGACCAAGGAGAGGCTACAGCTGGCTGATCTTTCCCTCCATGTGCTCTTTTGTGTGAATATTTGTACTTTAGCACCCTTCTTTGAGCCCCGGGTCTGACTGTGTGTGTAAACTGTTGTTCTGGCAGGATTTGGGTGGCTTTGAAACACCAGAAAGCAGATGGTTTGAGCTGAGAGGGCTCAAACTGTGTAAAGCACATAGCATGGAAATACTGATGCTGGGCTTTGAGATTTCAGGACTTCAGGAATGGGTTATTACAAGCATATAACCGGTGATCATAAAATGTATTTATTTTCCTTTATGTGAGTGCCTAAAATACCCAAAACACACATAAAGCAGCTATTTATTTCTCTGAGGAACATTTAAAATGCTTGTTCTTCCATGGATTACCCGTGTGAGTGAATGAACTTAAACGATTAAACAGCTGATTCTGGGCCAAATTTTCAATGGACATTAAAAAAAAAAAAGGAAAAAAAAAAAGGAAAAAAGTAAGCATACCTACAAAACTGTGCATTGCCACATGAGGTAAATGCATGCAAATGAAGATATCCAAGCACAATGGCCATAAAGCGTTGATGAAAGGTACATTATTGACACTGAAGTCACCTTGTTGAATTGCAAATTTTGGCTTCATTTCCTTTTCTGTAACCAGTGCAAAAGCAAAGAAAGGATCTGATTTCCTGGAAGCAGGTTTGTCTTATCTGTTAATATATAGTTCCACCTTTTACATTGGATTAATATATTTATATGTCCTTGGTTGGCATAACTCGGGACAAAAAGGAGGAGATATCTTGATTTTCCAGACAGAAGCAGCTATTACGAGAATGAATTCTAGGGAAATATTCTAACATTTCTTTAAAGAAAATGTGGAAACAAATCATGTCTAGCCAGGGCATTAGGAAATTGCCCTTCCAGTAGATGGAATATTACTGTACCGAAGCTTTTAGTACACGGCTTCCTACAGGGGAATATATACCGTTGTATAAGGTTTTGTAGGAAGTGAGGCAGCCATGTTAAAGTTAGTTAAAATTGTGTATTGGATTCCTTAGTATGGGAACTTCAGAAATAATGAGTGATGCATGAGCTTAATTCCCATTTTTGAAAGTGATTGCGGAACTTGGGCCAAGGCTGAGCTTAGAGAGTGCACAAGAGCACAGGCTGGTGATGGTGCTGAGGATCCTGACAGCTGAACCAGTCCTGATGCGGCTGCCCCCTCCTAGAACACTGCGTTCAGCTCTGGGGCTCCTGATATAAGGACATGGACCTGTTGGATTGAGTCCAGAGGAAAACCACAAGTGTGATCAGAGGACTGGAGCACCTGTGCGGTGGGCATAGGCTGAGGGAGTTGGGATTGTTCAGCCTAGAGAAGAGAAGGCTCTGGGGAGACCTTATACCAGCCTTCCAGTACCTAAAGGGGGCTACAGGAAAGCTGGGAGGGACTCTTTGTCAGGGGGTGTGGTGATAGGTCAAGGGGTAACAATTTTAAACTAAAAGAGGGGAGATTTAGGTTAGATACTCGGAATAAATTCTTCACTCAGAGGGTGGTGAGGCACTGGCACAGAGAAGTTGCCCACAGAAGCCGTGGATGCCCCATCCCTGGAGGTGTTCAAGGCAAGGCTGGATGGGGCTTTGGGCAACCTGGTCTGGTGAGAGGTGTCCCTGCCCATGGCAGGGGGGGGAACTGGATGTTTTGTAACGTCCCTTCCAACCCGAACCATTCCATGATTCTATTATTCTACGAATCTATGATTCCATGATCCACATCAGGCTGCCTGTTCCTCATTCTGGCTGCAGGGCTGTAGAGGAGTTAAAAATCACATCTGATACCTGATTCCTGATATTGTTTTCAAGACAGTGCTCAGGATCTGCCATTTCAGGGATTTCTACACTAGCTTATTTGTACCAAGGTCCCACTGATTCTCAATTCAGTGCAGCCTCTTGAATCTCTTACTCACTTTTGAAGGATCACTTGGGATGCTTCTGAAATTTTTACCCTAAGTCTTCTAGCTGGCACCCTCAGAAAGTGAGGGAGTGGATGTGATATGATATAAATAAATATACCTATTTAATATTTGAAATTTCAATGGAACCACTGTTCTGCTTAAAGATAGCACAGTCCATTCAAGCGCTAGAGTGAGAGGAATCTCACCTTAAACCCACAAAGCTGGCAAAAACTCCTTTTAAAATCATAATATTTCTTTCATGTGATGCAAAATACAGGGAAATAAAGCTCAGCTGAACTTTTCTTCCACTCTTGGTAAGTAATGTGTAAAATAGAAACAAACAAACAAACAAACAACAAAAAACCACAGACAAACAACAAGAAGCACAGCCCTCTTGACCCAGCTGACTCCTCTAGTTGGTGCTGTGTTTTCTCCCATTTCCTTAGCTGTCACTGCATCTCGCCTCCTGTAAGCAGCTCAGTCTCATTAAAAGCAATGTGGTGAAACTAGCCACATCATTATACTCACTTAGACTGAGCTCTTGTAGCCAGCACTTACTGCTCATAATAACTGCCACTTAGGATTTGTGAACCCCTACTGGCACTTTCATGGTGTTTTTTTTCTGTTGTTGTTGTTGTTGTTTTTTTTTTGTCTTGGAAATTTACATGTCTTCAGAACAACTAAAATTCACAAGAACAAACTAATTAATGGATTCCAGTTTTGACAGCTACAAGAAGACAGATGAGAAAGTAACATGCTTCTGGCAGCGTGTTATCAATTGGGAGGCACCAGTGCATCGCCTCTATGTGGTACACTGAGCTGGAACCGACACTGACAGATGACACAGCCCTTGACAGTGAAGCCTGTACAAGCTGACAGCTCCACTTGCGCTCAGGCAGGTCCACAT
The DNA here is from genome assembly GCF_040182565.1 of Anser cygnoides. NCBI lineage: Eukaryota > Metazoa > Chordata > Aves > Anseriformes > Anatidae > Anser > Anser cygnoides. Next base: position 78,719,598 of record NC_089875.1, read on the forward strand.
TCAGCACTGGAACTGAACCAGCCTGATTTGCAGAATGTGCTTGCTTTTATCTTCCCCCCGGATGTGTGGTGGGCAGGCGGAATAACACCGTCAGGCTCTTTGCAACCAGCACTGGATCCCAGGACCTACATTAGAAAAATTACAGCTGTAACGAGTGCTAAAACTCTACTGTCTGAGCATAAAAATAAACAATTAACAGGTATCATTACCTCCTGACTGGTGCTTTGCTCTCCTTTTTGGAAGCACGACGCTCCGTGATGGGTGTCACAAGGCATCCTGGCTTCCCACGGACGGGTTGGTGTCTCCTGGCTGGACTCTCCACCATCTGCTAAGGGGCTTGCTCCAGGTGAGCCTCGGCTGCAGCTGGGCACCCTGAACCTCCCTCTGCTACGTGGATTCTCCCGTGGCGAGGAAGGGGTGAACACACATGCCTGCCTTTATTTCAGGTGGATACTAACTGGGTTTCTCCTCTCTGGGCAGCTGCCTGTTTTCACAGAACTTGTAAGAACTTGTACCTTTGGGCCTATAACCCCTCTGTCAAATTTGGTTGAAATTGGCCAAAGGTTTACAAATTTAAGATGATGCTGCAGGGTGGGGAGAGGACGTGGATGCACACATAAAGACAGAGCATAACAACATAGACCTAATTTCCTTGAAAACAAGGCTAACATGGCAAAGCTAGAGTTTCTTTACTCCATACGTTCAAGAGATATATATACTATCTTAAGAGTAAATTTAGTCAGAGTGCAGAGGCCCTGGCAGCCCTATCTAACTCGTCCCTAAGGGGACAGGGATGCTAGAGGTACCTGCATAAATGCTCCACGCTGCGGTGAATTACAACCCCACAGCAAGGATCTCCTCACAGATTAACATGATAGATCTTTGTTCCAGTCCTCCTCTCCTGGTGTACACGTGTGAGCTCAGGCAGAGAGCATAGATGTTGAAAAGTAGCAGAATACTGGAGTCAACATTCTCTCATGGGTTTAAGAGAGCTTTGTCTTGATGAAGAAACAGTCTAGTCAAATTAGTTTTAATCAGCTTAGATCTTCAAGAAGCTGTTTTTCCTTCATCTCTAATGCTATATTTTTTTTTTCCAGATCACATTACAGAGGAACTGAGAGCCCTATTAAAGGGAAAATCCAAGTTTTACGGCTCCAGTGAGGGGATTTATTGCAGCCAACACGTCTCCCTCCCTTGCTCCTTACAGCTCCGCATGGCCCCTCTGCCCGCTTGCATCCTGTTCATTATTGTCTCCTTTGGCCCCTCAGAGCAGCTGCCAGTGCTCCCCTGGCCTCGTGCGGGGGTGACGGGGGCAATAATGCCGGCAGAAGCCAGAACGGCATTGGGCGTGCTTGGCCACATTCAGCGTCTGTCAGCTGGAGCTATTTGGAAGATCGATGGGGGTTTATATAGCTTTGTTTGTGCACATGTGCCTCGGAATAAGGCGCATAACTGGAGAGAACATAATTCCACTGGCTTCAGTGGGACCATTCGTATCCTTAATATTATGCTCATGTTTTAGGGACTTTGCCGATTCGGGACCCAAATGTGAAATTTGTGTTGTAGGTGCATTTGCCTGGCTTTCTCTGTGCTGAGGCTACCCATGCATGCTGCCTTTCCATCTACTCAAGGTTTGGTAATGCTGTGTAACAGGAGGTACATTTCACACAGTCTGTTTTTCGACTTCTGAAGTGTAAGAGGAAAAAAAAAAGAGTTCATTAAAAAAATTGGTCTATAAAATAGACAGCTGCTTAATTTTTTTTGAAATGCTTTTCTGAGTGAAGCTCTAAGAGGACAAAATTAAGTGTTTTTTCAGATATTGATATTTTTCCTTACCGTTATGCTTCCAGGTGATACATAAATAAAACATCTGCTGAAGTCTTCAGGAAAAGCTTTTTAATGAGGATCAAAATTACCAGGATTTCCCTTTAAGTCAACAAGAAGGAATCTATATTCCTTCTTCCAGGTAGCCTTTGTGCATCACATTCCCTTTCCTAAGAAACTAAGCAAAATCCACAGCCTGAGTGGCTCCAACTTCTCAAGTGGATCATATTATTGGGGAAATAGGAAAGCACGTAAGCATGATTATTGTTTGTGTTACGCTGATGTTCAGACAGTCTCATTCTAACTTCACAGATAAGGATAGAGGGAGAAGGAGAAGCAATTGCCTGTTATCATTGCAACATTATCATCCTGTGTTGAGCCTTGAAGCTCCAATTTCTTCTGAAGCAATGGCATAAGTCACTGTTGGGCTGGAAAACCATGTTCTCATCCCCACTTGGTCCCTTTTTCTCTTGTGGAGGCAACCAGCCCGGGCAGCAGCATGGCAGCTCACAGGCTCTGCCTTGGTCAGAGGCGGGCCAGCTCTGCAGGGGCGCAAGGTTTTGCTTTCACATTGCATCAGTGTGCTGTAATTAAGTTGGAGGAGACAGCCATCGCCAAATTCTTACCTTCAGAGTCTAATACCTATCTGAGAAGCTACTTTCTAGAAAGAATTTCAAATCTCTCTCTCTTCTTAGCCTAAGACAGTCAATCGACAAGACACAGAAAAACAGCAGTTTTCACCATAGAAATATTTTGATATGCAAAAGCATTACATTTCCTGGATCCTGGTCCTTGAACATGCATGTTGCACCAGGTAATATCTTAAAAAAGAAAACTTACAGAAAAGATGAGCTAAGGATATGTGATCAGAGTTCTTTCTCTCTTATTTCACACTGATGAAAACTTGTTTTAGAGAAGAAAATATAAAAACATCTGTGGTGTTCTTAATTTGTAGGTATTTAAAGTAGCACACCTATCTGGGGGTAAAAATACCTTATGAACACTACTCCTGATTTAGGAAAAGTCTTCCCAAGCACAGAACAAATATGCTATGGGAGGTGCTTGGCAGCTTTATAACCGAGTGCCCTGAATGGTCTTCTGCAAAGGTCAATAGAAATAGTTATTTAGAAACCAGGCCCTCATTTCAGTCCTTCTAATATAAAATTGAGCAGTGAATTGACTACCTTTCGTAATGTACCTTGCAGCAAGAAGCTTGGGTGTTTGACTATTCACAACTGAAATTATTGTCATTCAGTTTTTGTTTTTGTTTTTGTTTTTGTTTTTCTTTGATTTTTTTTTGCTCCTGTATTGGTTTTGAGAGTCGCATCCTTACATACTTACAAAACAAAGCAAGATCACTGAGCAGGCAATTTGTGAACCCTGCCTATCTAGGTTAGGAGCTGAATCCAAATACAAACTAGATACAGATGAAATATTTATGAGTATGCACAGACAGATATTTGCACAGAGGGACACGGATATAGACAAATTCAGACTATCTGTTTTTCTCCCCCATGATCAGACTGTTCCTGGATGGCTCACTTAGATATACTTTAAATGGCTTTTATTTATATTCATGGTGCTGTACATATCTGTGCTTTTGCTGGTTTAGATAGATTTTAAAATACCATACTGAAATTTCATGTAGCCTGATAAAGCTGGATAGCAAACTTTTAAACAGAATGAAATTGTACTGTCTAACATCATACAAGGCTATCCAAGATACTGTTTAACTTCTTTAAATGCAACACTGAGCATGTAGTTCTTTTCCTTTGACACTTTTTTTTGATCAAGTTCTCTTCAGAAACCTCCATCATTTATATCTGCAACCCAAGAATACATGCAATATTTCTTTACAGCCTTGTTTATCAAGAGACTCTCAAGCAGAGGAAGCTGTGGTGAGCCAAATCTTCTGGTGGTGTAAGTGGGGAAGCTCGTTGACCTCATGAAGGCTCTGGCAATTCAGACCAGTAGAGCCTGACTTCTCTGGGGTGTCCAGACTAGGGAGATCAACAAAACATACACTTAACATTTCAGGTGAGTACGCACTGTGATACTGTCAGCATGAAAAAAAGTGCATTATACATAGAAAAGAAAAAAATAGCTTAGCTTTTTTTCTTGACATTTTCACACTATTGCTTCCATCCAGCATTCAGACAGGTACACGTGGTGTCTGTGACTGTGTCTTGCTTCTACTTTGGAGTCACCCATGGAGGAGAAATCCACCAAGGGCTGTTAAAAACAAAACACCACCTCTGGTTCAGAAAGACCCTGAGATGCAAATTTGTGGTTGCTAGGAGAGTGTTTGGGGGAAATATCACTATGTGCTTTCCCTATTCTCTTACTTTTCTGTAGACATCTGCCCTTGGATGCTGCTGAAAACAGGGTATTGGGCTAGATTGCCCTTATATTCTTTAGAATCAAAACAGCTAGAATCAGATATAAACCCACACCAGTTTCCATTCCCAAAGTTATTCTGTAAGCAGAAATGTTAGCTGATACTCAGAGTGCATTAGATTCTGATAATAGCATTTTGCTCTTTTCTACAGCATATACTCCTCAGGAGCATATGTTTGCATTTCTCAGAATTTATGATGAATAATCAGTCATCTACTTGGAATATCCTCACAAGGCCCCTTGTTCCTGCCTCTTTTGTCTGGGAAAGGCTAGCATGTTGCTTTTTTTTTGTGGTTAAATCACACCTGGCATATGGCAAATGGGACTCGATGTTCCATGCATGGATTTTCTGCCGAAACTCTGGAAGACAGAAATGGGCAGTTGAAAGTGGTGAGAGCAGCAAGGGGGGAAAAGTTTACTCCTTTGTGAGCAATAATCACTAAACAAGAAATTGAAACAGTCATATATATATATATATAAAATGTGTGTTTTTCACAGCGAGGAAGAGATTATCCAGTGGTTGAGTAACAGTGCTGAGGTTCAGGTTATGCAGCTGGAGTTTCTGCCTTACCCCAGCAACTCATGCACATCTATACTACTAAAGGAATGAAGACCAAAGAAGAAGCTTCCACTCTGGACCCCAGTTATCACCCTCATAGTTGCTTTTCCACTCCTGGCTTGGGTTTGGATCCCAGCAGACAGCTCGTTCAAAGACAAGGCATGGGTACCTTCCACGTTGAGCTCATTCCCTGAAAGACAGCATGAAGGAGACAGCATTAGGTTGGCTTCCTCTGCCCTGCACAGCTTCCCAGCACTAACTCACCCACTTCTCACCTCCCACAACATGCAACGTGGAGCCACAAGTTTGATAAAAACACTGCTCTGGGAAGTCGCAGCACACGTTTCCTATTATACCAGCAGATCAGACTGAAGGAGGGATTCATAACTACATCTAAAGTCTACAAAGGCACCACTTGGCCCAGAAGAGACCCAGCACTGAGACTGGTGTAGTGTGGATGAACTGGAGAGCGCTGGCCCTAGCCACTGCAGAGCCTGAGCTGACCTGTGGTACTTGGTCCAGTCCCTGGCACGGGTGTGTCCTCTTAATGTCTGCAAAATGGAAGGAATAGCTCCTTCTGCTGTCCTCTCTGAGACCTGAGTCAGGAGCTGTCTTTAACAACAGCTTTTAAGCATCTAGATTAACATTGCCATGATCCCAGCTAGAAACTCTAAGCACTGCTCTAAGCTTACTAAATAACAAAAATGTAGCCAGTTTTTGATAGTTCAGTTTTAGTAGGAAATAACAAGATTTTCCTGCACTCCTCCTGAATGTGATGCTTTTGAAGGATGCAGTGGAGGGCTCGTTGATAATGTGTATAGGAATCCTGTTTCAAGGCATTCTCAATAATTTCCTTAATTAGCCATCCATGTTTAATGTACTTGTCCCTTATAATATGTGCTGTGTTACATTTGCTATCTGTAATCTCTTTGTTGATTTTGATTCTCCTGAAAAGCATTTTTCCCTCCAGTGAGAAGTAACCAAAAGGCCTTTCATTCGAGAAAATATGCCCGGCATCTGAAAGTTTGGGATATGTAGGAGTTGTATCCTTTCTGTGCAGTTTCATCTAGTACAGTTTAACTCCTTGCTGTCTCCTGCACAATGAGGCCAGGCTTATAGATGTTACAGTGTAGGTGCTCACAGGGAGGAGAAGAAAAGGCTTCAAGAAAAAGCTTGTTTTTGCACAGTTAAGGATCAGGCCTAATATCTCTTGATTTCCAGTGCAGTTCCGACTCCAGAGTCAGGTTAAAAGCTGTGGAAGTTGATCAGAAACTATCGAGTGCTAGACTGGAAAGAAAATAAACAGTATTTTGATTTTGTCACCTTCTTAATTCTGGATGATCTGTGGCTCACCAGGGCTCCTCCACTCCCTGCTGTTCTGCTTTGACAACCTCGCACACCGTTTCTGGTCTAAACTGCTGTGCACACTTTGCACTTCAAATACCTTTTCTCCCACCCATGATCCACCATCTCCCTCCCTTGGCTACATTGGTGTAACTGAGGCTGTACGGAATAGGCATAAGAGCCGTGTAAATGTAGGAAATGTTGAGACTGCAGCACCGGAGGGTGCTTGCCAGCTCCTGACCTGGCTTAGCATCCATCCCAGGTGCGGGCTGTGAGGAGGCAGGGAGATACAGCGTGCTTGGCGGGGCCCCTGAGGGCACCTGCCCTGTGGCACGGGGCTGATCGACCCTCTGTACCTGGGGAATTGCCAGAGATCGTTACAGGCTTTTTTACTCTGTGAGAGGAATATAAAAGAAGAGAAGGCAGGAACCAGTATCTGGCTCACCGACAAAAAGGTTTCAAGCCAAATGACTCACTTCTGGAGGAGTCAGACAGATCTCTTCAGAGGACATGACTTACAAGGGAATTCAATAGCTGGGATTTATTTATTTTTCAGGGCTTGTTGAGCTTTTTTTGCCTTTTTTTCTTTTTTTTTTTTTTTTTAAGATCTTAAACAGTAAATCAGCATACAGAAAGAACACAGACTTCAGTCTCATGTGGTTTGAAGAAAGACTTCATAAATGGTCATTTGTGACTTACTCAGGGTAGAAGAGAAAGCAAGTTTTTAAAATCATATTGTTTCCCAGGTCTTAAAATCCTGATGTTTACTTATGTAAAGATGGCAAACTCAGCATTTGCCTCTGGTTGTGAACACATCATTTGTGAAATCATTTTTTTTTCCCCTCTGTTCTTCAGCTGATGCTTTTCCAAAGAGGTCGTGGAGACAGTGGCCTCACAAAACTGAGAGTCACCTCATGTACTCATAACTCTGACTGTTACTAAATATATTGCTAGAGTAAAACCAGAGTGGTCAGGAAGAGGCTAAACTAATTTGAACATTCATTAGAAATAGCTAGACACAAAGTAAGGTCATAGAATTACAGAATCATTTAGGTTGGAAAAGACCTGTAAGATCATCAAGTCCAATCATCATGTAAAAAGATGTAATACAATGGATTACTTTAAGCATAATTCGAGTTGCATTACCTTAAAATTCTTCACATTCTCTGCAACAGCTTATACCTTAAGTCCTTCAAGTGTTTGCTGCAGTATAAACTACGTATGCCAGAATAAATCCACAACTTACTCTGGATATCACTGAAAATTAGCTGGGGTGTTGGCCAGAAATCAGGGATATTAACCTATGTGGTAATCCCCATGAAGTGTTTACTTTTGCCATAATAACCAGATGTAATTATATTGGATGATCTTCAGGAAGAACCGCCCCACTGAATTAAGAGGATAGAAAATTGTTTAACATATATTGATATTTCTTCCCTTCAAGAAGTCATACAAAAGAATTTCGGGGTAGTTTGTTCTATAACACTTCACAGCTTCTGAATAACCACTTCCACATGGGACAGAGCCTGATTTGAAATCTGCTTGTGATAAAATTACAGGCTGCATATCATTGCTGCTTCGCTGCAATGTGATGTGAAAGAGTCTAAATTAAACTCTGAAAACAACAGTTCCAGCATGGTGGTTTTGGGGTACTTTGCAAGCCTATTTTTAATTAATTGTTTTGTTATAGATACTATAACTGAAAACAAAACACATTTGAGTTTAGAATTTTAAATCTACTGGTAAAAACCTTGCCAGAGCATTGGCTAAGGAAAAAAAAAAAAGTTGCAGTTTTCTGTTCTGTGAGTGTTAATAGGGCTTTTCTTGTCACTATTTAGAGTGAGGAGCAGAAGGTGATCTAAAGCAACTTCTTATAATCCACCATACTGGTACTTGCAGATGGCACTTTTACTACTACTACTGGCCCGATTTACTCATTTCACTAGGTTTACATAGTGTTTCCATATTTATCTGTTGCAGAGCAATCATAAATAATGCTTGAAGTCTCCCAATTATAAAGAAAAACATACCTAAGGAATTTTTAAAATATTTTACCAATGGATTACTGCTGTATTTTACAATCACAATGAGATGGATGAATAAAATAAAACGTCTTTCTGTAAATAGCTCTTGTTCTGGGACCACAACTCACATTCTGTTGCAAAGTAGAGGTAATATCACAAATACCTGCCTTTTTGCACCTACCCAGTCAGAACAAAAGAAAGCAAAATTGCTATATGAATAAGAAGTTTTCTCTCTCTGCCTCTGGAAATCAGATACAGGAAAAGGAAAATATTTTGAAGGTTTCATCCTGGTGATTAGGAACTGATCACACACACAAAATGTGATCTGAAACTGTTGGCTGCATTTGCTGCTAGGAAAGGAGCAGGATGAAAGACTGCAGTGGTGTGGTGCCCTGCTGAGTGGATCCCCGGGTGGGGCTCTGCAAATTCCTCTCTCCAAAACACAAGGGGTTTCCTCCTTCCTGAATGATGGGTCCTCCAGGGATCCTGTCTCTTTGGTTGGGGTCCTCATCTTCACAGCCGCTACAGCTAGGAGAGGGAGTGTCAGCAATGTCGTCCTGATCAGCACAGTGAAAATGCTACTGTTTTCCTGCTCCTTGTCCCAGCAGGAGAAAAGGATGAGTGGGAAGATGCAAGGAAGGTGCTAGATGCCCAAGAGGCTGAGCTATATGTGCATGGTCCTTATCACCCTCTGTTCCAGCCAGCAGCAGCATGCTGCATTAGGCAGACACCTACTCTGCCTACATCTAAAATGAGCTCTGCCCAGGGTGCCCAGGTTTTGGTGGAGCCGGGATTTTCAACATTTCTGGGTTTGGACACCTGAGGAAGGATCTAGATCCATACCAAAATACCTTTATCTAGGTTTGGCACTCAGCTCACAAAGCTAAGTGACATGGGCACTTGGTGGCATCTTGCTTGCACTAAGCCTCCAGCTGCTGAACCAGAGGAATGTAAGTTGCTCATAGGTGCCAGGACACATCTGCCACAAGTGATAACGTCTTATATACCACAGAACATCTCAACACCAAGTGTTTATATTTAGATAACAAAACTGAGTCTTAGGAGATTTCTACAGGTCATCAATGTACATAAGGTTCCTTTGTAATCTGTGGACATCTGCTCTCTACAGTCAGTGGAGACCTGAGTTCATTCTCCATGGTCTACCAACAGCATTGACAGGGTGTCTATTCACTGAGACAAGAGCTTACCTGCCTGCTATGGAGACATCTAAAAACATGCATCTGTATCTGGAGCCAAATACCATTCCAAATCCTGGTTTATATACTGATTTGTTTTGTTCTCATTGAAACTAGCCATTTTTAATCTTTGTCGAAACTGAGGTGATGTCTAAGATGTATACAGTACAAGATTCAATAATTCATTAAGGAAGTAAGCTCTAAAGTCTATCTTGCCAGTGACAGAAACAGCACAGTCATCTGTGGCATGCTGGCTACGTGGCAACAGTATGATCTACTTAATGCAGAAGACTACAGAGAGCAAACTCTGAATTTAGTGCTAGTGTGCAGGTTCTCCTCCTGCTGACACATAAAATGATCTGCTCTGGAAAGCAGTATTTCTTTTAACTGAGCTTTTACTGCTCTTCATTGCAAGATAACTAGCTTCTTTCAGTCTGCCAGAATGTGGGACTACCGTATAGAAAACATTCTTTGCACCTGGCCATCTGTACATGGATCCAAATAATTGTTTGTTCCTTAGCTCTGTCAACACCAAATCGGATTAGAAATTTTCAAAATGTATCTGCCAAAAATGAATTACAATGGATTTCTTAATTTCTTTCCTTGAGAAGGCAAAAATAAAAATGAGAAATAGTCTATTTCATCTAGGTACTGACTACACATTAAAGAAACAGCAGAAGGAAATAAAATAACACTGTACCGGGCCAGACTTGAAAAGTGTTAGCTGGGTGAGGAAGAAATGCCAGTGGACAAACTTGGAAAGCTGAAAAAAAGTGTGCAATTTATCTAATGAACTTTGTTCGCCTGGACTCAGTTCACAAAGCTTGGCACTTAAATA